>NC_134466.1:5604914-5931108 GCF_047948215.1 Lycorma delicatula
ATATTATAATAATATCTTATATCAGTATGTTATTGAAAGAGTGGTTTTTGATATGGAAGAAGCGCGTTTATGCCGAAAAGGAGTTTAGCGTGATCTCCGGTGGAGGAGATAGAGAAGAGGGACCCTAAAGTTCATGTGAGCGGTCTGTTCATAGTGGACAAGCCGGGGGCGTCCAGAGTACGTGTCGCCGCTGAAACGTACGGAGTCGCTGGATAAAATGTTGAGGCAGAGGAAGTAAGCAGGAAAGGCGGAGGTGATGCCGTCTCAGGAGGAGGTGTGCCCTTATAGCCTGCTGCTGGAGCAGGTGGAACAGCAAGTTAAAGAGTTTGTGAAACTTTTAGGGGCCAATGTGAATTATAAAGTCGAGATAAAAGAACGCTCGGCACGGCTAAAGGAGTTAATGAAGAGGAAGGAGCAGCTGCGGAAGTTTGGTCATCCGGCTGTTGGTGGTGTGTCCAGGATAGGAGTTGGAGTGGATGCGGCGACACAGATGCTTCCTGTAGATAGTACCAAGCTACTTGAACAGTTGGAAGAGGGAGTGTACTTGAAGAGAACCTGTTGGAGTTAGTCGGCAAGAGGTGGCCGTTGGCGTTCTTTTCAAGGTGTGAAGAGAGGAAGGAGTCCCATCTTTGGAATAGATAAGGAGGATATCATGATAATTTGTGATTTGGGGATGAATACTACGGTGGGATATGGGAAGGCACTCCTTGATATAACTTTGCGGTGAAGAGAAGGCTGCAAGCTGGAAAGTTACGTCGAGGTCAGGTGGTGCTAGAAAAGGACCAGACAGAGGTTTTGCTGGGAGATCTGGAGGAGGAAAAGGTGGGTAAATGTTACTCTACAATAATAAATTCGCGGGAGGACGTAAGGTTGCTTGTGGAGGATCTGCATCGTGGATTACGGAAGATAAATGAGGTGAAGGAGAACGTGAGATATGAGGCTCCAGTCAGCCAGGTGGGTTGGCTCTTTAATAAGTGGCTTTGGAAGTATGTGGGGAGAAGACGATAGGAAAATGGTGCTTTGTATGGAGTAGGGTCTTTCCCCAAAGGAGTGGACAAGGAGCAACAGGGCGGAGAGGATAAATCGGGTAGATTGTTTTCAAGTCTGACGGCTCTAATTATCGGCGAGATATGGTCAATTAAGAAAAAAGCGGGTGAAGCCCTGCATATTCGGGGAATGCGTTAGGCAACATTAGTTGGAAGGTGTTAGTGTTACGCGTACTGCGAGAGGTAAGCCATCAAGGATGGCAAGCACTTGACGATCCGGAAATGGATCTTCGAGTGCTGGCCCTGAGGGCTGCGTATGGTCACACGCATATTGCAAAGGTTGCATTGCCCCAGTTGGCGACGAGTCGGTTAGTTAAGTTGCGAAGGATTCAAGTAGGATGGATGGGTTCGGTGCTGGGTGGAGATGAGAGAGGTCAGGTGTTACAGATGCCTGTTGGAAGGTCATATTGCGGCGAGGTGTAAGAACCTCCGATCGTTATCGGATTTGTTACAATTGTGGTGAAGATGGACATAGGGTGGCTGAATGTAGGGCTCCTACTACTGAAATAAAACCCGGTCCCTGACTCGACCGGGTTACTAACGAGGTTGTGGCTGCAACGGTGGAAGTTGCTGTGGACCAAGTACTGGCAGCCTTCAACTGAATACTCTACTGAGGAAAGGTGGTGAAGAAGTAGGAGGGCCAGTCGGTAGCATCTCGACCGAAATCTGGCAGATGACTGTGTGATGTAATCAGTTAGAGGGTATAAAGACAACCTCCGGTAAAGCCCCTTAGGGCTTGGAACAGAGGGGGTGGTGTGGCAACCGGTAACGTCACAAGTTGGGTGTCTCCCTCCTACAGGATTGCGATTGTGGCCTTCAACCGAATACTCCTGGATGGTTGTTTGCTACCAGAATGGAAGGAGGCCAGGGTGGTTCTACTGTGGAAAGGTGGAGGAGAATTAGGAGGGCCAGTGGGATACCAATCTCTTTGCCTAAGCAAACTCTTCGAGAGGCTGCTGGCGGAGCGTCTCCAAAATGAAGTAGAATAGAAGGGAGACCTTAGTGAATGTCAATAAGGATTCAGGAGAGGGCGGACAGAACAGAGAATACCATAGCAAGGGTGATGAAGCCCTCATCCTGGCAGTGGTGATGTTGGATGTTAAGAATGCATTCAACTCACTGCAGTTCGGATGCATCATGGATTAGTTAATTTGGAGAGATATCAGCCCATATCTGGTGCGAGTCCTTCAGGACTATTTTATTGGCAGAAGGATAGTTGGTCATGCAGAGGGTAAGAAGGTTACAACCAGTATGGAGTGCGGTATCCCGCAGGGTTTGGACCGATCCTGTGGAACCTAGCATATGATGGTTGTGGTATCCTGAGAGAGTTTTGGTTACCGGTTTTGCTGATTACACCAGTCAACAAGGCAGGTAGAACAGTGTCGGCTGTCTCAAGGCTCATGAGCAAGGTTGGCGTGCCAAGCTCATCAAAGAGGAGGATGCTGGTGGCGGTGGCTCGGTCCATTGCCTTGTATGCCGTGCCAGTGTGAAAGAGGGCCTTCTGCACAAAAGTGGCCATTTGGAGGCTTGCAGGGCTGCAGCGCCAACTGGCAATCCGCGTTGCTAGGGCTTACCAAACGGTATCTCCAGAGGCAGTTCCGGTGATTGCCTCGCTCCTCCCTATGGAGCTCTTGGCAGAAGAACGGTTGCAAAGAAGAGAAGGGATGACAAAGAGATTGGCTACGAAGGAGATGACAGAGTGCTGGCAAGAGAGATGGACTGGATCAGAGGTGGGTCTCTGGACGAAAAGGTTAATACCAGATATCAGGCCTTGGCTCAGACATGAGCACAGGGAACTCACATTTGAGTTAACCTGATTTTTATCAGGGCATGATAGCTTTAATAGCTATCTCTACAGCAGGAGGAGATGGTCGTCTGAAAGTTTCCAGTATTGTGGAGGGTGGGATACCACAGAACATAGTGTTTTCCAGTGTCCAAGGTGGAGGAAGGTAGGGAGAGGTTACCGCAGATAATGTAGTGGGGTAATGCTTCATGCATTACCTCCACAATATTATGGTTTCACAGTCGGCTCGACTATAAATTCTATGAGACACATAGAAACATTAAAACACCTTCAGAGATATATGTATTGTGTTCAACAATCCACGAAACTGAGATAACTATCCAACACTATTATGCTCAGCCACAAACATCGCATGCAACCGCTGAGGCTCTTGTGAAGTAAATTTTAAAACTATTTCATACCCTCTGTACTCAACACATTTGGCACACTGTGATTTTCACTTCTTTCTGGAATTAGACAGATGTTAAGGGTATTCATTCATTTCATTACAGATGATGAACTAAAGTAAACAGTAACATTGAATGAAGGAAACACACCATGTTTCTTTGACGGAATGAGAAAACCAGTTTACCTTTGGGGAAAATGCGTAGCAGTACGTGAGACTACATGGAAAAACAGAGGTGTAATTTTTAATACCAAAAAAATGAACTTTTATGCCATACATGTTTCATTTGATTATCTCTTTTCATTTGCAAGTAATGAGCAACTGTGCATTATATTATTTCATCCACCTCTTCGTTGTTTTTATTCATAACTAATAGTACTTTGATTATAAAAATATAGTTGCAAATTAGCAATAGCATTAGCTTATTTTGCTGAAAGGATATGTGTGTGTGTGTGCATGTAATAAAATAATATTCATTCATACAAAAACAATTGGGCTAGGCAATTAAAATAAATAAATAATGCCTCTCATTTTATAATTTGTAAAAAAAAAAACAATAAAACATTTTATTTGCAAATAACCAAACTGATTGTCGTCTGGAAAATATGACTGGATTGCTGGCAAATAGTTTAAACGAATGATTGTTGTTTTATAAATATAATTAAAATGTAACCTAAATACTTATTTTTACAGTTGCTTTTATACATTCTCCTATAAAGAAACTTTCAGGACATTTGTGATGAAAATAATGTAAACCATTCATATAATCATAAGTCTGGAAAGGTTTTGAGTAATGGCTAACAAAATATTTAAAAATGCAAACTGCAGAAAACAATTTTAAAATAAATACAAAAATTTATAAAACATATTTTTACTGTGTATATTCAATAATTTAAATACGTAAAACAAAATAATTATGTAAAAACTAAATTGAAATGCGTTTTACATTAGAAATATTTTTTAAACATTCTATTGTATAGGTTGAGCAATATAGCTGGCTAACAAAGGAAACTGTACTTCGTTTGAATCTGTGAAAAATTTTTCTTTATGGATCTTGTGACGTGACGGAAATTCAGAAACTGCTAGATGGGAATAACAGGGGAGATTTCCTGTATGGCGGATTTCAAATATGAAACATTTTCTTCAGTATATCAGCATTTAAGAATGAAACTGTCATTTCCAACGTGTCAGTTTTCTACTGAACACCCAGAAAATAATTGTGTTAATTATAAACATCAGATGATTC
Organism: Lycorma delicatula; assembly: GCF_047948215.1. Taxonomy (NCBI): domain Eukaryota; kingdom Metazoa; phylum Arthropoda; class Insecta; order Hemiptera; family Fulgoridae; genus Lycorma; species Lycorma delicatula. Next base: position 5,609,396 of record NC_134466.1, read on the forward strand.
AGCACATTTAGCATAGCCCAGGCACTAGTACAAGGCGAATTTCATGTCGCACTGGCTTGACGAAAAACAAAGTGTGGCAAACCTATGATAAGGCAACCATTATAATTCCGCCTGCAGAAGGTTCAAAATTTGTGGTCAATAGATTACTCCAGCGGTTAAATTTCTGTCACTGGATTTTATACAACGCTGATAAGGTAAATTCAATTTTAATTACTAATAATGCCACTTTTATGAAAAACTGAGTCTTCAGTTCTAAAAATATTTATTTATGGAGCGAAGACAATCATGGTACTGTGGAAATTAATTTCAAACATAGATTTCACATTAATGTTTGGTGTGCCCATTATATACCATAAATTCTAGTACCATTTATTTTCAATGAATATGTTACGGGAGATGTTCGTTTGTTGAAAAATAATTTGCCAGCTCTTTTGGAGGACTGGATTGGACAAGAGTGGTCCAATCAATTGGCCACCACCATCAACTGACTTAACACCATTAGATTACTTCATTTGGGGTCAGTCATGAAAACAATATTATACCGATAAAAAGTTAATTCTAAAGAAGAGTTACTCATTAAAATATGAAAGGCAATTGAATTTATACAAAAAAATCCAGAGATGATATAGAAAGCCACCTTAGATATTTTACGTAGGTAGAGCGTTGTCTACATTGTGAAGGAGGGAATTTCAAAAAATTACTGTAACTTAGTAACAGAATAACAATTCTGTTACCATTTATCTTTTTGTGCATTTTTTTTATTCTGCTATATTAAGAATTATTTTTTATTAGGTACAGAAAGAATCTGAGTGAAATTTTTCACTAGCTGTAACTCGATAACAAAACATTTTCAGACCTATGTTTATGTGCTTATTTTTCATTATTTTCACCATTAGAACATGTCGTGAAAGTTTTTCCTTTTCTTCGTGGGACACTCTGTATTACAGCATGACATTCACGGATTAAAAAAGAAAAATTGCAAATGAAAATTATTAAATTCGATAATCACAGAAATTGATATTTAACAAATGGGATCTGTTGTTGACCAAAGAACAGGGTGTCATCTGTCCATACTCCTTAACTTCATGTACATGTTTGGTCCCAAGTGATACTTTGTAATTCTTAGAAAGTCTCATCAGAAAACTACTGCAACAGGTCGAGGTGAATAGAACATACTACATGTCCTAAAGAGTTTGAAGTTGAAACCATATCGCATCACAGTTATGTAACATCTGAAGTAATTGGACAAGGGATAACATTTAACTTTTTGTCGCAGGTTGTTGGCTATTGTTGCAGATGGTCGATTGGATCTGTTTATGTTTATCATGTCAGATGTGGCGTGGTTTCATTTTAAAAAAAATCTAAACCTAATACATGACCAGAAAAGTATGAGATGCGCTGTGCTTGCCGTACATGTTACTGGTACAGTTTATGACATCACAAATATCCTACATGAGCATTTTGGATGACTTTGCTAAACAGTTGACAGAATGTGATCACTGCATCTTCCAGCAGGATGGGATGACCTGTCTGATGTCTGAGAGGCCACTTGCTAATGTTTATGAACTGTTTATTGTTGAATGAAAGGCTTAAGGTTGCCACAGTCACCAGACTTGTGGACATGTATCTTTTAATAATAGGGAATTTTTAAAGGAGTATCAAACAATCAGATTCAACATCGATGAACTGAAGGAGAAATTAGGATGTGCATGTGCATTAACAGCATTGCCTTGGTGGAATTGACACAGGTATACTCGCATTTGTTAAACTGTGCACAAGTGTTTAGCTGTTAGTGGAAACTATTTTAACATTTACTCTGAAGATTAGTACAGGTATGTTATAAATCTTACATACATTACTGTATATAGTGGTGGGACTAATTTTTTGTGACTCTCTGTATTTTGATTTCTATTATTGAATATGTTGACATCATCCTAAGCTATCGCTTGAATACTTCAATATTTGCTATGTTATACTATTTATACGTTAAACAAATAAAATTGGAATAAAATTCCCAGGGGGAAAATTTAGAATTTCCCAGTGAAAAATGTTTAAACAATATATTATTAGAAAAGTATGGACAACATTAGACTGAACAATAAGTATTACAGAAACATATCCTCCAATATTACACTTTTAAATGAGTACCACCGTTTTAGATTATAAAAAATGAAATATTTTTCTTGAATATGTATAATAAACAACAATTTTTTCACACTTATTCAACAACTAGGTTAGGTTAAAAAGAATTACAATGAATACACACATTATGTATAAATCAATAATTTATTTCAAACATATAAATTAACTTACATATACATAACTTCTATTTTTTTCTTAGCACTAGAAATCAGTCACAAAAAACCATACAACTGCATTACCATCTTACAATTAAGGACCGATACTGCCTTTAGAGGACTCACTATCTCATATATCATATATATATATATATATATATATATATATATATATATATATACACCCACACCCACACACACACATACACACGCAAATGAGGGAATTAGATGACATATTAAGAACACCAGTGAATGTTTAGAATGGGCTTAACACAGGCTTTTGGCTTAAACAACTAATATTCTCAATACAGTTTTTCCTTGTTCTTTAGACTTCAAACAATGGGGAACAACACACCAAATTTGAACATACATTTTCAATCAATAGATAGTAAAAGGCAAACCTAACAAAGAAAAATAAAGTAAATGCATTCTCTTGTTTGAACTTATATGAACAGTCAAGTCGAGCCTTTTTAAATTATATATAAAATATCACTTCATCACAAAATTATTTAAATCAGTTTGTCTTTTATTTTAATTACAATTCATCATGATCTTCCTTATCTTCTTCATCATCATCAGCTCCTACTTCTTGTGGTTTTTCGTCGCTTTCACTATCACTTATATCTTCTTCTTCTTCTTCGTCTTCCACCTAAAAAAATATATATATAACTTTTCTACTAACAAAACAAGATATGGTTAAACAGTCTAACCCAGTTGTCCTTTAGATTCTACCTAGGTAATGAGATACGCATAAAAAAGGCTGTACACTAAATTTTAAACTACAATCACGAGTAAAATAAGGGAAATAGACCAACACTTAAAATAGCTTTTTTTCAGTGTTGTTCCTATCTGTATGACAAATTTCAGGTAAATCTTTAGTCGATAATTAAAAACAGAAAAAATTGATCTGTTCAAATACACATGAAAATCAGAAGTACCTGACAGCTGTTTGTACAATACCTTATCAAGTTTTGCTATATGAAAGGTGGTATTAAAGTTGTAATGCACCACCACCATCAGCTCTATTGTCTAAGAAGCTGTACAACACTGTCTTCTTAATTAATGCTGAACTTTTAAAAGTATGTCGTAAATATTATAAAATAAATACTGATAAATGAAAATATTATTACACAATACAGTTATTGTAATAATAGCAACACGATTATTATTGTAAGTTAATTGTAATTATACAATTATTATTATTTCAATTATTATACACTGTGGAACTGAATTACAGTTTTTGAAAAGTAATTGACTGTGAAATTACGGTGAAATGCATTAAACTGAATTTAACACATGAATATTGGGATCTATTCAGTGTTAATACTATACTGGACAATTTAAGTAATGCAATGTTGCCTCAGACAAATTTTTATTCATTCAATTCTATATACTATTATGAATCTTTCAATAACATTTTACGTATTATAGGGCTAACACCCTTGGTTTAATGTATACACGTGGTGAGTTTTTTTTTTTTACAAAGCTCTAGCACAAATGAGCAACGACCTGTTGAGTGGTGCATTATCATGGTAAAGGGATTATGAGTTGTCATGCCATTCAGATACCTTCTTCCTCACATTTCTCCAGAAATGATGTCTTCTAACTAATGTCTGCCCTACTGCCCTGTCAACTGTCTACCCTGTTCATAGAAACTCATAGTGACAACCCATTTGTCAAAAATAAAAACAAAAAAAATTTAAAAAATCATCAACTTTGTATTTGAATGATTTTTGAATGCTTTTTTCAGTATTGGTGATTAGAATTACATGCAGCTCAGAGACCACCATTAACCCTTTTGAATAATTTTGTGCGATCGGGTAAAACTTTTTCTAAGGCTTAACACAAAATTTGACTGCCATTCTTAGTTCATAGATGTTACTCATGGGAAAACGCACCAAACAACACCTACTTCAAATGAACACTACACAAAAACTAATTGTTGTACACACATGCGCAAGATGGGGAACTGTGTTAATTCCTGTATTATCCGATGATAACTACAAGTCTCAAAATATATGTCAGCAACAGAGAAAAAAAGTTAAAAACAGAATTCATGTATTTGCCACCCTTTAATATTAAAAAACAAATAAACACTGATATATTTCTCTAATGAGCATGTCATATGTCATAACCTATATTTTTAGGAGGTGTATATATTAAATAATACATATTTGAAAAAATGATGTATAAATCAAATAACACATGAATTATTACATTAAGAAACTTTTATTAGAATTGTATAGAACTAGAGAGAAGGGGGAGAGAAAGACTAACTGTAAGTTTATTTTCAATGTAGAATAAAAATGAGTATTCAGTCCTTTATTTTATCTTCTGCATTTGGATAAGACCAAAACAAAATTATAATAAAGCAAAGATCACAATAACAGCAACAAAAAGAGTTACTTATATTTGTTTTAATTAAATGAATATTCATCATTATCTTATTGCTACAAAAACAAAATTTACATATACATACATATATATATATATATATATATATATATATATATATATACATACCTGTTCATATTCTGAAATTCCTAAAGTCTGTTTCATCATGCTTTCAACAGTTTGTGCGAATTCTGCTGTATCTTGCAGTAAATAACCACTTCTCAATGTCGCTGAAACAAAAATAAGTAATATTATCAAAAGTTTGAACCCGATTTAATATAATATAAAACTAAAATTACCCAAATCATTAATAGATAATCTTCATCTAAGATACAAATGGGTCATTCCATCTCTATTCAACTGTACTAGCTCACCCACCACCTCAGATTTTGATGAAACTTAGCTTGTTTGTTCTACCTATAGAGGTAAGTAAGCACACCAAATTTCAACTCTCTATTTCATTTCATTATCATGTTACAGCCATTCAAAGTTTTGAGGTCTATCACATTTTGCTAGTTGGATATCGCAAGACAAAAAGCGTCTGTAAATAAAAAATAATTTGTCATTTGTTTATTTTTCATCCAATTGTGAAAGTTTGCTCTTAACCTATGGCGATTTTAGGGGGAAATATAACATTCGTCTAAGTGTAACGGTTTGGAGAAAAAAAATCTTATTTTTGTATCTCTCAAGATTTAAAAAAATGAAAACACGGTTTAGCGTTAAACTCAATATAGTCACACAATACACGCAATAAAACAAAAATATACAATATATGCAATATACATCAGAAGAAGACTGCTTAATGTGTTTCAGTCAGTCACATCCTGAAATAATACAATACAAACATTTGAATAAATAACTGTTATTACTTTTTTAATTTATTAGAAAGTGTGTACTAAAGCATTTATCGTAAATGTAATGTATTTTATTTAAATAAAAGTAAATTATTTTGTAGTCTGAAATCAACCTTTTTGTTTCAAAATCACCTAACTCCCAAATTTTGTTTCAAAATCAGCCATATGCAAATAAAAAATTGAATTTCCTGCTAAATGTACATGGTTAACTAAATAAAATTTTTATTATTTAATTAGGAGTGACTTATTCTATAGTGAATAAATCAAAATTTTAGCTATGAAAATTTTACTGTTCCAGCTTTTTTGCTATCCTGAAAAATTGAATGAAATGGCTGCTGTAGCTGATTTTGAAACTAGGCTGCTCAAATATATTACTAAAAAAAAGTTCATTTACTTACAGTTTACTAGTATTAATAAAATCCATAAAAGTAAAGAAAAACTCACAAAAACCACTACACACTTACACACAGAATTAATATTTAAAATCCTAAGCAGTATACACCATGCTGTTTTCTAAGGAAGTACAAGTACTTCCTTAATAAGTGACTGACTTGGCAAGCCAAGAATAGCTTATTTGATGATATGCCTGTCTAGACATGTTCTGTTTCTACTTGCACAGTTCCAGCAGCAAACAAACATGGTTGCACACTTTGCAAGCTGAGCCTCTTTCTAGTTGCAGCTTTCTTATTTTTGAGCTTAATTAAGAATTTTATCTAATAATTATTTATTGCTCTAAAAATAGTGTAAGTGGCAGTTTAATAATTGACATAGTTCCTACAATGGCTCAATGAGTAATTTTAAAAACTTTTACATTTAACTTAAAAAAACTATACAAAGGAATGAAAAACCCAAAAAGTTTATTCATTTATTTACATTACAGCCCATTTCATAATGATTATGTAGGGGGGAAAAAATTTTGTGATTATTCCTTTACCTTGAAATATTGAGTTTGCTAAACCATGTTTTCGTTTTTAAAAAACTTAGATATAAAAATAAGATTTTTTTCTGCCAAAATCATTACGCTTAGAAGAATGTTATATTTTTCTCTAGATCCCCATAATTAGAGCAAAATTGAAAATTTCACAACGATTGGATGAAAAATAAACAAATGCCAAATTATTTTATATTTACAGATGCTTTTTATCTTGCGACATCAGACTAGCAAAATGTGAAAAACCTCAAAACTTTAAATGGCCATAATATGACAACGAAGTGAGATACAGTTAAAAAATTTGGTACGGTTACATACCTCTATAAGTAGAACAAACAAGGTTAAATTTCATCAAAATATGAGATGGTGAGTGAAAAAACTGTTTTTTGTGGTTGAACTGACATGGAATGATCAACATACATGTAAGACAAAGTTTTAAATTTTTTTTTAAATCAAAGCAGTTACATTTTGGTTCAAAAACACATTAAGATTCTGCTGGCAATGTTTGTAATAGAAATACAAGTAAATATAAGTAAAATATAAGTAAATATAAGTGTAAAATATAAAGTAAAATATAAGTGTGAAAATAATAATCTCAAATGTATTTTGACCATAACAATAAGGAACTAATACTAATAATGCTAATAATATAAATATTATGAAATGCAAGTTGAAAAATTTTTTAGCAGAGTAAAATTATTTAAGTTTAAAATTAATTCTTGTTGTGTTCGTGAATTTTATATTCTTCTTCTTCATTGTTTTCCTATTTTTTATATAATGTTTTGACTTATTTTTTTTTTATCTTGCTTATTTATTTTAATTTAAAATTTTGATTTGTGATGTCAAAGATCTTTTTGAGGATAGGCTATGTTTTTCTGCTACAATCTTTATTTGTTTGAATAAGTTAGATAAAAAATACTAAAAGCAAATAATCTGAAACAACAGTCTCTTAATTCAATAAAAAAATTTAGTATCCTATATAAAATTAGGGAATAGAAAGAATTTTTAAATATGTTTGTATGAATAGTAATGCTGATGGGAATAAAACTTGGATAATAGATACACTAGAAAGAAAGTTTTTGAGATGTGCATGAAAATAAAGTTAATTAAGGAAAACTCAATATGAAATTTTTAAGATGAGTTGGAGAAAAGAGGAAGTCTGTCAAATTTTTTTTATTCAAAGTAAAAAATAGAAGGTTTAAAATGAGAAAGTCTAAAATTTTCAGAAGAAAATTAGAAAGGCCCAAAGAAAAGTATTACGATACATTAAGAGAAATTAGTAACCTGTGCCATAAATCTTATTACCATAAAATCAAATATTAAAGAGACAAAAGACTGTACAAAATTATTAATTCATTTAATGATAATGAAATTAATGCTACTTTCAGCATAATTCCTGGTTACATTTAGGCACATGTCCCAACTTTCTCCATTGATAAAGAATTATTCACTTCAGTGCCTGAGCCATTTATATACGACATTCCTGACCGATTCATTATTGCTGAAATCAGTGCCATGTAAAAACTGTTTTAGAGGATCGAACATCTGTCTGATGGTGTGAGATCAGGACTATACGGTGGATATATCAACACCTCCCGACTTGACAACCTAAGAGTATAAATTTTCTCAAGCAAAAGCATGCTTGTGCAGCATAAAAGCAGGCATTATCGTGCACAAGAATTACACCTTTAGAGAAGGTACCAGGATATTTCCTCTTATTGCAGCATTTTTACTTTAGTCTAGCGTGTCACAGAAACATTCACCGTTGATTTTACTTTGTTCTTCTAAACGATTGCAATAAATTGGGCCTTTAAATTACTTTACATCTGAGACATCAATTTTGAATTTTTTCTTAGCGGGTGACCATGAATCCAAGTTTCACCGCAAGTTATGTAAGATAAAATAGTTTCACCTTCAGCTAAAAACTATTTTTCTAAATTCCATACACGTGTGAAATCAGGTAGATGTATTTGTGATTCTGAATCAACTCCTTGGAATCCACTCTGAACATGTTTTACAGTAATTCAGCTTATCATGGATAATCGGATGGGTATTAACGATATTTGCACTACAAATTTCCCAAATTTTTATGCGTTTATCCTTGTGAATAAGATGAATAATGTGATTTTGCAAAACATCAATCAAAACTTCTACCGGTCTTCCACTATGTTGAAAATCAGTCATATTTCTGATTGAAACTGAACTCTTCTGCCCGATTTAAACTGTCCAATCAACTTATAAAAATTTGCATGATGATGGATTATAATGGAAATTTTATTTGAACAGCTGATATTTTCTGTCAGGGATACCAACTTAAACATAACTTTTCTGTTGTTGTCTCTTTAATTATTAATAACCCTCATATGTTTAATACACTAAAAATAGATTCAGAATTATAAATATTTATAAAACAATTGAACGGATGGCTGGTAGATAACAGAAAATATGCTATTAAAAAAAAAAGTATAATTACTAGAGTGCTCAATAAAAATTGTAATTATTTACCTGTTCTGAACATCATTAAAGCAATATCATTAGCAACCGAGTCATTAGGATCATCAGAAACCCTACGTTGAAGTTCCTTAATTAAAGGATGTCTAGGATTGATTTCAAGAGTTTTCTTTTGTCCTAAATAGAAACTACGCTGAGGATCATCTGCTTTTTGATGTGCATTTGATATCGCCAATCGTTCCATATTACCAGTCCAACCAAACATACTAGCAACAAGTGCACAAGGTGAATCCGTTAATCTTTCTGATACCATAGCCTTAGCAATCTGTTAAAAAAAAGTGAATAAAATAAAATTTACGGTATCAAATTCTAAGGTATATCTTTTAAAGTTTACTTTAACTTCAGTAATAATGTAAAATAATTTGTTTTTAGGATGTTTCTAATAGCATCATAAATGGATATTCTAGGCCGTTCTCAATAATTAATTAAAAAGATATTCGGACTGTTTTCTTTCTACAAAATTCTGTATAGAAACAACTGAATTAAAAAATTCTAAAATTAAATAATAAAAAATTATACATATTTTCTAATAAAATTTTTAAATATTTTTTACAAGATATCCTAGCAGAAGATATTTAATTTAAATTACAACTCCTGTGACATTTTTCACGGATGTTATGAAAGAAATTAATGTTAAGCGTGAACAATTTTCTTGATTTTATAAACCACAGTTTTAAACTATTATGGCTACTCTGTTCTTTCATCATTCTGTAAGGCAGAACAGATATGTCACTTCACATTTTATGACAATTTTCACATTTTACCATGTAAAATGAATAAGACGTCAAATATCTAGTTGTACACACAGTTATTTCTTAAATAAAACACAAATGCTACAATAAAAATCTTACATCTATATTATATGAAACTAAAAATTTCAAGCTTTCATCTAGTATGAAAACCAGCTAGTTCTAAACGTACTTAACGAAAGAGCAATATATTAACCGTAGTAATCTTGAAATACAGAACTTCCAAACTGATAGGTAACTCAATCAAGAAGTCCAAGGGTTAGTGAAACTGAAATTTTACAAAAAAAAAAAACATACTACAAAAACCAACAATTACCTTATCCTTAAGTCCTTTATCCATAAGCCAGTTTGTAAGAGTTTCAAATTTGCTCTTAAGTGCTTCAACCTTCTTTCCTTCTTCAGGTAAAGTAAATCCTTCTTTGGCAACATTTTGGAATTTCTTGCCTTCAAATTCAGGTAATGCAGATAATGAATATTCATCAATAGCTTCAACCAAATATAATACTTCATATTTTTTCTTCAACAACCTTTCAACAAACGGGGAGGTTTCAACCTAAAAAAAAATTATGTATGTTTAAAATAATGATGTTAATCTAACGTAAGAGCAAACGAATAAAAATGTTATCTTAGGGATTATTATGAAGATAAGACTTCATGCAAATATTTTATTGAGAATAAGAGTATACTAAATTTCAAGAATTTGGAAAAGTACAAAGTATATCTTATGGAAGACATGACTTCTTAAAAACAATGGAATTGTTGAACTAATGTTTTTGAACACTCACACATTCTTTAATAAATTGTTCAACTCTAAACAAAATTATTCTTATTGCTTTTCTGTAACACCAGAAGAGAAATATATCTAACACCTTAGTAATTTATAATAGTACGTCTCATTTCATTACAATTTTCTGTAAAAAATAACCGTTATAGATACAAAAGGTTTGAAATTGAATCTTGTTCAAATTAAGGAAATTGATTTATATCTTTCTAGACTGACTTCATTTTCTTTTCTCTTTCGTGTTCATGAAACAGCAGCAATTTGAACACATCTTAAAAGTAAAAGAAAGAAATACATATCTAAAATTCTAAATAATTAAAAAAAATCTTTTTTAGACTTTCCTAGTAACTTTAAAACAGTAACAAGAAAAATCTTACTTTTAATTATTGATACCAAAGATAAATTAAAAAAATCTCACAATTAAAGAAATTAATACCTCCTGTCTTGAAGCACCAGCAATATAGTAGATATGAGTTTGTTTTGGTTTCATCCTCGATACGTAATCGGATAATGTTGTCATTCCCTCTTTATTTGATGAATGGAATCTTAACAGTTTAGACAATCTTGATCTGTTACTTGGATCTTCTACAATGCCCAATTTAATACTGAAACAAGAAGAGGAAAGGTAGTAAATGAGCTATTACAATATTAACTTTTACATCCACTAAGATAAAAGACATCCAGAAATATGAGACGTATACAATATTATAAATATATATATATATATTATACAATGTATAATATTAAACTTTATATCCACTAAGATATAAACATATCAAGAAAATTGTTAAGCTTGTTTTTCATTCAAGACATATATCCCATTTCATTCCTAATATATATCCTACACCACAAAAGAGCATTTATGCTTGAAAAAAAAAAAAAATAAACACAATTTTTTATGTAGTTTTTATAAATAATTTTCTACTGCCATAAATGTGGACAGCATTACTGGTTAATCTAAAAATTTACAATGTAATGATGCTTCTGTCTATTCAAAAAAAGATATTAATGAAACCTGAATGGTTTTGTTTCCAAGAGGAGCAAAAAAATGTGTTCTCTTGCGAACACTGCTTTTTAGTAAGAAAATTTAAAAACAGATATATAAAACTTCAGAAAATTTAGTCTTCAGATTATCAAAATGTTCTTGTAATGTCAATCTATTATAATGCATTTAAAAACAGATATCACAGTCATATTACAATTTTAAAGGAATTTCGGCAAGTAATAGCATAAAAAAAAGGATTATTTATAATAAAATAAATAACTGATTTTTCTTTTTATGTATACTTGGCTGCATCTTCCATTTAAAAAAAAAATACTTGTATTCATTATGCGTAATTGAAAAACCTAGATTGAAGGCAACTGAAATAATTATTTTCTCATTTTTATGAGACATACCCAGAAAGTAAGTACAGTTTTTTTATTAAAAACAAAAATAAGTTTCTACAGAATAACTCAATAATTACATGAAAAAGCATATCTTGAACTATTCGTCTACCTAATTTCAACCGTTACTAAAGCACTTTTCATATTTTCATATCGGTTTTTTCAATCCTTCCTCAAAGAACAGTGCCATCAGTGAAACACCACTGCTCACTTTTGTACAGCATTTTCGCACCAGTACTGTCATTATAGTGCTAACCCGCAAGCCATCACTTTAGCTTGAAAAGCAAACGGTAGTCGCTTGGCGTCAAGTCGGGGCTATACAGTTTGCTCCCAGCCAAACTATTCAATCAGACTCTAAGTTTCACTGCCAACATGCGAACAAACATTATCATGAAGCAACAATCCCATGATTGAGCATGAGCATACCTCTCCTGTTTTGGATTGCACTACATGTTTTTTTAAGACTACCGTAATAAAGTGAAGCATTTATAGTCTCACCTTTGGCAAGAAGTCAACCAACAAAACTCCTTTCTTCTCCAGAAGACAAAGTACATGATTTTTTATGTTGACAGTAGTTTTAAACTTCTGTTTTATTTTTTCCAGAGTAAGACTATTAAGGAAACCCAACTTTCAAAACTGTCTGTTAAAATTCAAGGAACTCAATATATAATGAAGAAATTATAAACCCTTGATTTTCTTCATCTATTTTAACAAAATCATTAATCACTATGGAAGGGCACCAACTTCTTTGCTACTATATACAACTTCTTTGCACACTACATTATCTGTCATTGAACTGCTGCACCGACTTTCTAACCGTTCCATCACTCATAGCTTTTTCTCCATACACTTATCTCCATACACTAATCTGATGATGATCAGCAGTTTTGACATTTCTCGAATTTAAAAACAGGTAACTACCCTAATTTCACTATCAGCAGGATTCTTCATCGATTTGAACATTTTAAACATCGTTTAAAATAACTTTCAACTGAAAACAAACAAAGCTGTATTTGTAATGGTGTCCATAAAAGCCAACCAATGTAAAAATGCGGTGAACATGCTGCACAGCTGCAAGTGATAAAAAAAGTTACATATTTTTTCAGATAAGCCTCGTATATTCTAAAAAAAAACGAATAAATATAAAAACTTACTTAGTTGAATATTCCTTCCAGAAAGTATCCATATCTTCCCCTTCCAACTTTTTAATCATATCAAGTGCCTTTCTAACCAATTTCTTTTTAATAACTTTAAGTAGTTTGTGTTGTTGTAATGTTTCACGAGAAACATTTAACGGGAGATCATCGGAGTCAACAACACCACGTATAAACGCTAAATATTTAGGAAGCATGTCAGCAAATTCATCTGTAATGAATACACGGCGTACATATAACTGAAAAAGAAATAATTAAATATAAAAAATTTAAGAATATATAGAATTTCATCCACACTTTTTAATCCAAAGCAAGCACACATTAACATGTACATTTAACCAATGAATTATTTTTTATCACCAACCAAACAACTGTTTCAGTACAAGTTCTTATTCATTACCTGTGAAAGAATCATGTTAAAATTTAAAAAAGAAATTTCATAAGGAAATTGCTTCAATTTTTATTTTGTTTATAATAGATTAATATAATACATCATGTTCGAATTAAAAAACTTCCCTGTACATACGTTACAGCAAAGATAGATCATAAGCACATTTAATTGTCTTACACACATCGTGTGCATTATAGCTCACCTTAATACAAAATTCTTTTATTTGCTTATACATTTTTTTTTTAATGAGCTAAGGTGAACAATAAGCATATTTCATTGTGTTAATACATTTTTCCCATCTTATAGTTAACAAAACATAAATAATAAAAATGATCTAATCTTTCTTTTAAAAATAGAACTTAATACTACCGTTAATTTTATTAAACTGCTCATAAATAATAATAGTAGATTATGCAATGAGCCTATAAAGATAGCCATTAAGGTACTGATGCCATTAATTTGAAGTTATGACACGAGTGTTAGAAAGTGCCTAAACTTTGCAAGAGTGCATTACTAACCATTATAGAAAGTTGCATACTGTATTTTTTGAACGGCTGAGAAATAATCGGATCAGTGATTTAAATCAGACAAAAATAATTGTTTATGGAACTTTTTTTTTAATTTTTCAAAAAATACATTAAACAATAAATTTCTGTGGCAATGGGTTATCGGTCATAAGTTCTGCATTTTGTTTAATATTGGTCTGCGTTAAAGACATTTCTTCCTCAGAATTCAATATAATTAAGAAAAGGATGAACAGTATACTATAGAAACTTAGTTACCAACAGACGTACTTTCAAATTAACCTCTGCTTGCTAACTACTAAATCAAATTAAAAAAACAGTTGACACATTAAACATAATCGCTTCCGATTGATAAGTGTTTGAAAAAATAGGCTTTTGATCGGTTGACCCTCATTATGATACAGGTTCCAGCTGCGTAATTCAAACGTTGCATATACAGCCGTAGAAAAAGCAAGTTTATCTAATTTTATTTTTACGATTTATTTATAAATTTAGTAAAATGTCTTACACTGACTGACTTTTATACATAAAAAATCATTTACTTAATCCAATTATAAATAAAAAATCATTTACTTAATCCAATTATAAATCTATCTCAAAATACTTCACTAGTACATGTTAGAATAAATAGTACACATTTTATTTTTAAAGTATACATAGTTCACACTAAGTTTTATAAGTGTAGTTGGTTGATGCACAATAATTCTTTTGTTTGGCTCTGGGTAAGTGTTGGTGAGCGGGTGTGTGTGTAACAGGTCTATATTAAAAGGGAAGGGGAATGAGACAAGCACCTGGAGTCTTCAGAAAGACATACACACGAGACATGTTTTTCATCTCATTCTGATCCAGCAACAGCTTAGTTCTCTCGCATCTAAAATACCATTTCCTCCAACCACTGTTCACAAAATTTAAAATTACTGTACTCTAATATTTACCAAACAAATTAAAAAATATACATAAAAAACAAATAACAATTACAATTTATAAAATGTATTAGTGTGATAAAATAATTACACACATATTTCATCAAAAGTTCAAACAAATAAGTAATTTTTATATTTTCATTGATGTTTTGAATGTACTTTACTAATACACACATTCCAGATTTCATAGACAGTTTTTTCCCATAACTCAACAAACTAAACAGTTATCTCTGAGATCAAATACTGTAGTGAAGCAAAATCACAAAGTAAAAAGATTAAAACTGTATTCAATCGTTAATGATGTATAAAAATGATTAAAGATGAATAATTTTTTTGCCCGATACACAAATGAACTTTAGAAAAAATGTGTTGAAATAGAGAAAATGGCATGTTCTATACCACACATGATGAGTTAAAATTCACACAAACCTTACACGTGATTTATCAAAACATTTGGAATAAATAAAGTATGACGTAAAGATAAGATGATCAGTCATGTAGTAATAAATCACTCCATTAGATTTAAAAAGTTAAACAACGTTGGCCCCAAAAATCTCTATTCAGTTAATAACTTAATCTGTTGACATTTTTCAGACATTAACCAACCGCTCTTTGTTTATCGTAAAATTATAAATATGTCTATAATTAATTATAGATATATAAAATACTTACTTTAATATTATCAGTTTGTGTGCCGTATTTATTAAAACTGTCACTTGGCTGCACTTTAGGAACAAACAGAAGAGATTTAAATGTCACTTCACCTTCAGCAACAAAATGAACTTTGGACAATGGATCTTGAGTATCTTTTGTTAATGATTTATAAAACTCACTGTATTCTTTATCTTCAACATCTACTGGCCTAATGAAAATACATACAAAAAAATTACATCGTAAATTAAAGAACAAAAACACAAACTTAAGTTTGCATTTATTGCAACATGACATATTTGTCATGTATACATACTTCTGTATACATTCTAACATATACATATTTCTAGTATATATACAGTGTTCCGGGATGTATTCTTTGAAATTCAAGTACAGATTCAAAATGAGCAGAAAAATTCATATCGACGTAAGTTCTATTTTGCTTTGTTTTATTTCTGGATGTAAATTCATGATTTTCAACAAAAAAAAATATTTTCCACGAACAGGTAAACCTACTTTAATTTAATATGGCAAATCTAAGACTAGTGTCTTATTCAACAAAATAAAAAATTCTAAAAAACATCAATTTCAAAATGGCAGCCTCTTATGATTGTAATTATTTGTTTGATAAAATTTTTACTTATAACAAAATTTATTAAGCATTTTATTTTGAATCACATGACCTCATTTGTAAAAATCTTTTGACTAACAGTCGAGTTATTGCCGATAATTAACCCAGCAGCACCGTAATGCAAGGTGATCATTTTTTGCCAGTTTTATTTTCTCCTCCAAATGTAATAAAAATTATTAATAATAAATAATAATAATTTTTTTAAAAATATTTAAATAATTCAGTAATATATTAACCACTGTGCTAGAAAAATGTAATATTAAAAATTTATAAAACTAAAATTTCAACAATTTAAAGTTCACAATTTATTTTTATGTAGTTATAGAATTAAATACCAATTGAAGATGTGGGTCCTGCAAAAAAAGATCCTTGGAATTAATACGGTAAGTTTAACAATTCTATTTACTGTGTTTTGGTTGCTTAAATTCCATTTAATATTAAAGATATATTATACACACCAACAATCAAGTGACAGTGTAATATTTTCATTTTTTCATCAAGCACAAATAGTATACAATAGTTTCAAAAACTAAAAATTGCAGATATTTCCAAGATGAAAGAAATAAATGAATAAAAACTGTCATAATAAAAAAAAGTTCGTGGAATGAGTTTTCAAAAACATGAAAAATTTTTAGTGTATATTTCTTTCAAAGTAGTTTCACACTTTTTGAGTCAATAAAATTACTGGAACCCTTCTTGAGAAACCTTCCTCAACTGCCTGCATTGCAAGCTGTCATCAGCATCTATATATATTTTCCTTGTTACAGCATAATGTGTATTTGTTAACAGAAATCAATAGCTATAATTTAGAAGCGAATCACTAGTTAATTTCATCGAGAGATATCGCTCCTATAATTAAAAGAACATTTAAGAATATGCCCCATGCTTGGAATTAACAGCTCTTTAAGCTGGCTTGTAATAATTAACAAACAGAAATATGTGTTTGAGATAGCTATAAAAATTAAAGATTTAATCATTTAGCAAACATACTTGCGAGTCCAAATAGGTTTGCTATCATTTGCCAATTCCCAATCCCAGACAGTTTTTTCAACTTTTTTTGTTTTTGGTTTATCTTCTTTTTCTTTAGCATCTTCTACTTCAATATCTTCATCTTTCTTTTCTTCTTCATCTTCCTCAGTTTTAGGTTCAGCTTCTTCATCATCAATAGGTTGTTCTTCGGTTATGGTCTACACAAATAGAAAAATAAATTAATTTATAATTTGCAAAAATCATTAATATACAAGATATGACAAGTAATATATGAAGCATGTCCAAAAAGAAATAAAATTTGAAAATGTTCCCTAAATGTGGAACAACTTTCAATGATACTTTTAAAAGTTACACATAGGAAAGTATAAGAAAGTATTATATGAGCACATTATATCATATTAGTGGTTTAACAGTTTCAAATTTGGCAGAATAGTAAAAAATGTGAAGTCGTGTATTATAATAGTGTTGAGAGGCTGATCTCACAAAGCTTATTGATGTAAAATCAGTACGGGTTTCATCTTGAAAAGGGTACCGAGGACGCCGTACTCCGTGTGATGAGTGAGGTATGAACTAGTGAGAAGGAATATGTCCTGGGAATTTTCCTGGACATCTCCGGCACATTTAATAACCTGTGGTGGCCTCCTGTCATTTATCAATTACAAAATCCTTGCTCCATGAGGACAGGCATGAAGTAGACAAGACGCTGTCCAAGGGCTATCCTCAGGGCAGTGTCTTGGATCTATTGTTGTGAGTGGTGTTGTTTGATTTCCTTCTGCGGCTGAGATTGCCTGACAGATGTCTCTTGTGGCTTATGCCGAAAATGGGCTCCTGCTGGTCGAAGGAAGCTCGTGGAGAGAAGTTGAATTCTGAGTCACCCAGGCATGCAGGATACTTGAGTTGTGGGGTCATCAACGTAAGATAACATTCAGTCCGGAGAAGACCACAATGATGATACATCTTAAAGGTCGTTTGCTAGTGAGACGTCAGGTTCGTGTTTCAACGTCATTCCTTCATATTAAATATGTTCAAGTTCAAAACCACCTCTGGGTGTTTCTTAATGAGAAATTGCAGTCCAAGAAGCAGCTTAATTACATTGCATTGAAGGCCTGTCATGCATTCTTTGGTATTTGACGAGTAGTCAATCCTGACTGGAATCCTAATTTTAAGACTATGAGTATCCTACATAAGTGCATGTGCGAGGCAATTATGCTATATTTGGTGCCTGTTTGGGCAGACAGGCTAAAATTTAAAAGCTATCAGGATATATTATTAAGAGCTCAATCTTTATATTATTAATGGTAACAGGAGGTTACCGTACTATTTCACAGGAGGCAATCTTGGTGATTCCAGGCGTGAAGATGGTAGATTTAACTGCATCAGAAAAGCAGCAGCGTTATGTTGGTAAGAAGTCAGGTGAATTAACTTCAGAAATATTTGTGAGATAGAACGGCATGGCAATGCTTTATGGCAGGTCAGATAGAATGACGCAGAGGGTGGGTGTTATACGCATGATCTCCTCCCAGACGTTGTTGGTTTACAGGGCACCCCTTGGGTTCACCCTAACAAGTACGTGATGCGATTTCTTTCTGGTCATAGCGCCTTTCGAGACGGACTCCAGCGATTTGACCCGGTGGATTCAGGCGAGTGTAGAAATTGTTGACTAGATGACACATACCATGTAGTTCACAAATGTGCAAAATAAAAACTTTTGCACACGAAGACTATTTGTCGGCTCGACATTATCAAGTCAACATTAGATCTCAGTGAGAACTGGAGACACCAGGCCGAACAGGTAATCATTGAAGATTTCATCGGGTACCTAGCAAAAGAACAGATTGCCGAACAAATTTAGGGTTCTGCCGTCTTTCCTGTGTTTTGGTTTTGTTGTTCTTGTGTTGTAAGGTTTGATGTTTCTGTAGTGTTTTGTTTAGTTTTATGTTTATTTTTATTTCTTGTTTTGTGTTATGTTACGGTTGCATGTTAAACTCAACTTCTAACCTATCAGATATGTAGTTGCATTTTTAATTTCAGTTCCTTCACATCACTCAGTCTTGTTAAAGAGTTGACATAGATGTGTTTTGTTTTAAAGAGTTCATTTCCTAGCAGTACACCGATGGGAATATCACATGTGGTATTCTCATTGGCGGCATCCTGAATGAGGCAAGAACAAGACTGAGAGATGCCCTTTACCAGGTTCTGAAGATGACCACGGTAAAGCCCATAAGGGCTAGGTACTGAGGGAGCGGTGTGGTGACCAAAACAGCCACATAGAGAGTGTCTTCCCCTATGGGGTCAGAAGGTAATCAGGAACTACAAACAGGAAACTAAAATGAGAATTTGTACTAATCGAGTTTGACCAAAAATTAGATATACATCCACTGCAACAAATTTGTGCAGCACCAACTAAAAACTTAGTTAGGAGCTTTTGGATCGATCAAATGCACAAAGACTATTCGAAAAACAGGTGATGAAAAGGACGTACAGTTATGAATTATAAACTAAAGTAACATCATTATTAAAAGCACAACAAAGAAGTTATTCTATCAATGTGATCCTGACTGTCTTTTTTTAACTAGATGGGTGACACTTCCAAGAAGAAGATGGGTGACACTTCCAAGAAGAATTTCATTCCATGGTGAAAACATTTTTCAACTGTAATGTCGCTTGAGCCAATAATTCACGTATGCTGAATCAAGCCACCAAATTATCGATGAAGAGCGCAATAAACGTTGGTTCTTAAGCCTCGTTACTTACTCTTTCAAGATGACTCCTGAAAATTTTTTTTTTGTTAAATTAACTAAGTTCAAAATTAGGGAGATACAGTTTTCAGACAACAGAAAAAATAAAGGTAAACTTAAACTATTCCACTAGCACAATTTCAGCAAGCATCCAAATAGTATAAAATCACACAAAGGTTTATTAATAAAGTAGGCTGATTACTTTAAAAGAAGCTACTACTGTACATAAAATTTATGATAATTTTTTTAAATAAAGAATGATAAAGCAGGTAACTTGGAGAATTTTTTTATTTTTCCATCATTACAGCATACTGTAACTGTAATAGTGTAATAATATATCCCTTGATAAATATCATTCTGATATCAAGGGTAATTCCAGGAGGAACTTCAAGAAATCTGGTTGGGAAATTTACAAGATATAAATATCTTTAAAATTCATTTTAGCAGGAAATGTTAAATTACATTTATTAATACACAGAGTCATAGCTTTCTTTATAATACTTCCTTGAAATCATTTGCTACTTTATCAAGGAGCAAGTTTCTTGCCAGGCAATAATTCCAGAAAAAAGAAAAGCTGATAATATAGTTGTAGGACTTTCCCATCACACAGCTAAAGTCGCGTTCCCAAGTCCTAAAACTGTGGGTTATTTCTGATGCACGGCTTACACACACAACTTAATTTAAAATATTTATCATTTTATTTAAATATAATATGTTTTTTTTTTTTAAATTTAATTCAATGATTCTAACTAAAGCATGCGCGCATACCATATTTAATATGCGTGGGTGTGGTGGTACTAGTGCAGATGGTCGGCACTAACTAACTAACCAATGTAATTTCACAACTTACATAGAACCAATTTCATTGTACGGTTGGCAGACTGGTGTAGCTGTGAGGCTTAACACACCAGATAATGAATCCACCAGGTGATTGAGTTGGAGACAAAGCCAAGCAGACTTTGTTGAAACATTTATTCATTTAATTTACTAAGCGGTGGCACCGTTGTATAAAATCAAGTTCTGATAAGTATATATCAGAGTACTTTCGAAGCCTGATAATTAAATAAAATAATAATTTTATTTAAATTAAAATTATTACATTCATAATAGTCGGTCGTCAAGAAATAAAATTAAATTGTACATCAGTAAGACCGTAACTTAACTCAAATACAATTATACATTTGAATCTGAATTATCTTTTGGGAAATCGCTGATGACAGAGTAATGGTTCTGAAAGTACTCTAATATATAATTTTAAAGTTGTTGGTAAGTGGAACTTTGTAATATACAATTTATTCAATTATTTAATTTACCGTTCACCTGTGACGGAACAACATAGCAGTAGTTAAGAGCATTTTTAGGAATGGGGATGCAATTTAGCAAAAAATTCTTTTTGCAAATATTGTTATTTTTTAATTCTTAAACAATGCGCCTAAAAAAAATATGACCTTAATTAGACGAAATCTCAAGACTGAGGATAACCTTGCTCTACAGCCTCACCTTTTGACACTCTTGACCTTTTAAGTTAAAAATTTAATGGCATCAATGCCCCATACACAGTAGTCTGACTGAGATTGGTCAAAATCGATCCAGCAGTTCTGGAGATATAAGGTAATTCAGAGGCCAACACCGAATACATGTGCATATGAACATTTTAACATCCAGAAAATATCCGTCTGGTTTTTCTGGGTTCCTTAAGTGACAAAACATCAAGATCCGGTGAAAACCGCACGTGCCCAAATTGGACCGATTACAATACTTTTCCTTCTAGAGCTGTAGTGCTATCTAGATAAGAAAGTACTACAAAAAAAGTTATTAATTTTTTTTTACTTTTTTAATGAGTTTTTAATTTGTTTTTTATTTAGTTTCAAACCGATTAAGACCAAGAGATTGTTAAAATATCTATTTAAATTATAAAAATGTTACAAGAAATTCACATGTTGAATTAAATGACTTCCAAATTATTTCAATTTTATAACTTTTATTAAATGTTTATTCAAAATTATTTCAGTTTTCATCAAACTCAATCGTTCACAAAACCTAAATTATTTCACTATTACACTAAAATTCATATATCAAAATTATTTCTGTTATAATTTTTGCTATTATTTAGAACATATTTATAAAGACAGATGTGGATTAAATAAATATGAAACACACTCGCTCTTCAAACAAAAAATTAATGAAGAAAAAACCATAAATCATAATTTAAAGCAAGCAGTTAAATTACAGTTCATGATTTCTTAAATTGAAGAGAAGTAGCATAATCTTCAAATTTACTGAGTCCAACAACTGTAAAGCTTACAATATTTTCTATAATAAAAGTTCTTTTACGACCTTCTTTTATAATAGTTCTTTTACTTCTGTCCCTTGTAAAAATATTACTGCATTTAACTGTAGAATACAAACATGTCCACATGCAGATTAGCCAACAGTTTTGGATTAAGAAGGAAATTTTTTTCTCTCTTCTGTCTGTTGGATGTCAAAACTGAAGGGTTAAAGACAAGAAAATTTTTACCTGTACATTTCTTATAAAAGTGTTAGTCGTATGAAAATAATTTTCATTCGTTTCAGACACACAAGATAAATTTTATAAATTCTTTTAAACATTAGTTTTGTTTTTATTGTTGAAAAAACCTAAAACTTCACCGAAAATGTTTTTAACTATATTACATTGCCATCATAAAACAAAGTATTTTAGCACAATTATATTAGTGCAAATCTACATTAATTTTTTAACCAGTTTAACTACAGTTTTTACAACTTTAATTTCATAGTAATGTGTAATTGCCAGGCAAATAATGGGAAGACGTTAAGGTATTTTAAAAAATCCATTAAAAAATTGTTCTTAATTATTTTAATATATTAATCTCAAAATGTTCCGAATAGAGCCAAAATAATTAATATTTTTATAAAAAGTTTCTTTCGTTAATTTTGTTCTGATAAATGAACAATGTAACAAATTAGTATAAAAAAAAATTGTTAGGCATGAGCTAATTTAAAATAAATCGCGTTTTAAATTTATCTTTTTGTTGCATTGTACAAGTGATTACAATAACACAAAATGTTCTCAATCGTATTTAGTACAATTTGAAGTTTAAATTACAAGTTTACAAATTTAGTAAACTTACAATTTCAGTGTCAAGTTCTACATGTTACCTTCACCCCTTCTGAGATGATGGATAATGAACTGTGTTGAAAGTTGAAAACAGTAATAGAACAAGAGTTTCAGAAAGATTTCCAAAATTTGTACCAAAGATGTAAATAGTGCATGAACATCAGTTTTTTTTCCAGAAGCACCAGTATTATTATCATAACTGTTATTCAGGAAATTTACATCTATCGTAGCCAAAACAAAGGCTATAACAGTAAGAGTGAAATAAAGAAAAATACATTAAACTAGCTCTTTCCATAAATTATAATTAATTATAATTCCCTTTTTACACTGCAGTACCTCTACTCAGAAAGGATAATAAAAGTAACAAGATTACAACAACCAAATAATAAAATAAATTTTATCAATATGCTCTGCATGCCAAACATTCAGAATATTTCAATACTCAATTATATATCATATTAAAAAAATAAATAAAATTAAAAAAAGCTACCTTGCTAGACCATAAATAAATAGGAAAATTTATGAATTGAGAGTATTTCTTAATGAGATTCTTTAAAGTCTGAACGTCAAGATATTCAGATGCTTCTTCCTTCATGTATAAACTAAAAAAAAAAAAAACAAAGAAGAAAATAATTTATTTGCATGATTATAACATTAAATAAACAAGAAACATTTCATTTTGCAAACAAACGATAAAAATGAATACAATTTATATAATCTTGTACGTTGATTATAATTTATTTATATAGCGCTAAACCAACAATGAAACCGATGATAATTAAATGATAAACAATCTGCAGAGTTGT
The DNA here is from genome assembly GCF_047948215.1 of Lycorma delicatula. Classification (NCBI taxonomy): domain Eukaryota; kingdom Metazoa; phylum Arthropoda; class Insecta; order Hemiptera; family Fulgoridae; genus Lycorma; species Lycorma delicatula. Next base: position 5,633,225 of record NC_134466.1, read on the forward strand.
TTTTATACAAAGAAATAGATATTTAACTTCTAAAATGCTCAAGCGATAAAATATAGTTAATCGAAAACTTGCAAAAATGACCTACTAACGATACATTATTAGTAATGTATATCTGATTTAAAATTTCTATAAGTAAAAGAAGAAAATTAGTTAGTTGTGCTTTCTTATTTAATACTTTATTAAAAGCAAACTAAACAATAATCATTATAAACTACTAGAGAAAGAAATATTGAATACTAGCATAAAAAGAATGAAATCCAAATCATATCGACTGTTAAATTCTGTCTGGAAAATTCAAAGGCTATACTACAAAAAAAAGATAGCACCTGAGTAATCGCTGAACAAAATGTTACAACCGGATGAGAACTTCTTAAAAGCAAATGGATTATTAACACAGAAAAGGCTAAGTCAAGGAACGGTGAATTTTTCAGGAAAATCATCTTACAGGGGATGACTAAAATGTAATGTACCCTGAACATAATGGAAGAACAAAAATCACAGTAACTAGTACTGATCCCTCGTGGATTCATTCCCCTACTATTAACATTCCAAAATTCATCGACCCATGCCCTCTCATTTTCTGTCGGTTGTCATTGTTATGGAGTTGAGTATACTTGCTATATCAACGCATCTAAAACAAAATGCAGCGATAAAATTTTTAACGGTGGAAAAAGAGAGCACTAGTGACATTATTGTTATTTAAAAGTTGTTTATCGGGATGAAACTATTGACTGAAATACTGTGAATAGGTGGCCAATAAAATTTTGTGCGTCAGAAATTAGTAAAGCAAATACTGCAGATGATGTCCAATGGGAAGACCAAAAGGTGGACAATCTATACAAAATGATTGTCACATCACACAATGCATCGGCCTCCCATATAGGCAAATCAAAAGAATAAATAGGACACAATAGTACAAGGTAGCACAAATGGGCTACCACAAAATCTGTTCGCAGTCAGTGCCATGTTAACTCACAGAAAACAATAACAAAAGGAACGTTGTGAACAACTTATGAAATGTTAGCGTGACAAGGAGATGACATTTTCAATATTGTGGTACGAGATAAAACTTGAATGTATCATTTGACACAGAAGAAAACCGGCAGAGCATAGAATACCAACAGCAAAAATAATTCAATATGACATTCTGTAAAAAAATTCTCTTGAAAAGTGTTCTGGGATTCTAAATATGTATACATGACTAACTATCTGAAAGCCGGGTTGACTGCAAATTTTGTGCAATAGAGAGCATTTTTAATTCACAGAAAGATAAAATTTTTCACTGTTGGGAGATAAAAGTAAATGGTAATTAAATGTAAGTTTTTGTAACAAATAAAATGAAATTTTATGCCATATTTGTTTGTGAATTATGAGCAATTGTGAACTACATTTCAGCCACCCCTTGAACTTTAGAGTAATTTCATTTTTACAAATTTAAAACAGCGCTATGAAAAATGTTTGTTTTCTCCATAACAAACTTAATGTTTCAAAACAAATAATACAGGAACTGATGTGAAACAATAATAAGGTAATCTTAGATAACTTTCATGTAAAATAGCTCTCCTAATCAAAACGTATTCGTACCAAACATTCAGATTTGGAGCTGTGACCAGGATTCATAGCATTGTATTGAGCGCTTGGAGCTGTTCTCAAAAATGCTGATGATTATAAACCAAGATGACCAGTATTCTTGAGACATCTAACAGCAGTTCATTATAGTATGTCGTGGGAATAATCTTTTTGAATTTGTATTAGTATCCTAAAATATTTTGTTCAGGAAGCTAACGATAGAAACATTCCACAATAATATAATAAATATAGGATATTATAAACGAATATAGTAAAACTTTATTCGCACAATACATTCCACATTTTATTGAAAGACCAATGTATTCTGTTTTTATCTTCTGAGGAAGGTACTGTACTGAAACAGTTAACGCGATCTTTTTTAAATAACTTTTTTGATTTTCTTTTTGGATTCTCATCTATATTTTATTCAGTTAGCTTATAGAGTTCAAATAAACAGTGTGTACAAGTGTTTAGGCGGCCGATTCATATGCATCTCCTGTAAATCCTGATGCATTTAAAGAAACTACACGACATAAATAATCAGTAACCGCACGCTATTGTACTTTAAATTATTATACGCGTTTCAAATTTACATAAATTAAGACATTTTATTTGAGTTTTTTAAGTTATAAAATTGTTAATTGTTCACAAAAGTAAAATTTTACTATTATCTTAAATTAGATTTCTATACGCTACACTCACGCTCCAATAAACTTAATAAAAATTGCATTAATTAACTTTAAATAACATTAGAGTAAATAAATAACTAACACAAACACAAAACTTGAACACGAGAACAAAGGAGTGGTCGTATGAAAAGATCAAGGGTTTTAATAGAACCGAGAAGAAATAACATTATATAAACTTTTTATTACATTGATTACTATATGACAAATTAATTATATGGTGACTGTATGAATAGTGCTTATAATGTTGTACACATATGGCCATGTTATGAATCAGCACTGATGCAAGGGATGTGCTTCGCAGAATCATGATGAACTCACTCACACACAGACAATGTTTGTTTATTCTTCACTGTACAAGCCAACTGAAAAAAATTACTTAAATCTAGTCATTGATAAACAGATTAAGAAATCCCAAAACTATAAGGAAAATAAAACCAAGTATTCCTTTTTGCCATTAACTTAGTGTAAAACATTATAACTCAATAACCCCGCCCCCCCCTTCGAGTGCCAAAATCAAAAACCAAGCTTTTTTTATTATCTTTTAAAACTTTCTCTATTGTTTCCTACATGATACAATACACATTTCACATTTTTCTATTTGGAAGCTTGGATGTAAATGTTACAAAGCTGTGTTTATTAAATGAATAATGACTCTAAGTAGTTATACTACTGAATTGCAATGCTGACAATGCTAGGTTGCCTAGCTCAAGAATCAATGTAGCCTAATGAATATAATGAAATTATACAATCTATAATCCACCTTTTTCTTTCTTTTTTCTGTTTAGCCTCCGGGAATTACCATTCAGATATACTTCAGAGGATGAATAAGGATGATATGTACGAGTGTAAATGAAGTATCGTCTTACCAGTATCAGTTCGACCACTCCTGAGGTCCAACTGACAGTGTAATGTCATTTTGCTTGATGCGAAAAATACAACGAAAAAGTAACTATGTTTCCAGTACTGATCCAAGCTGACACTAATGTTTTAAACTTTAATTTTTTTAGAATTTCTTTATTATTAGTTTTATAAAGAAAACATCTAGATACAAAAAAAGAAATAAAGTCACTCCATAACTTTTAATATTATTTCACAACAGAAATACATTAAACTTGATGCTTTACACAATCTATTCTCAATTTTCATATGGCTATGATGCATGTAAAGCACCTGACATCCCAAACACACTGTTCAGGGTTGATCCCTCATTTAGAGTAAGGATGTCCAATATAACCAGTCTCTAAGGAGGGCAGAATGGAGTTACTTTAAGACTGAATATCACCTGTAATTTGGAGGGTTTGGCATGCTGATATTTAACCATAAATTTGGCTCAGTGAATGAGAAATCATCCTAACTTTTAAGTCACAGTATTTTTAGTAATCCTGAAATGAGACTTTTTAGGCTATTTTTATAAACAACTTGCGACTCATGTAAGGTGCCTAGAACAGTTTATTTATACATTCTTCAAAAAACTACCAGGAATTTGTATTTTAAACAGGCCGCATTAAAGATTTTTTTAAAATCTTTTTTTCTGTAAGACGGTTGCACTTTACTTAACTAATTATTTTACCAAAAACGATCACAATCTGTCTACAGCATCTGTTTGAATCAGTCCACCTTCAGTAATGCATCATGATTGTTACAATGAACAAAATTATTAAACAAAGAGTTTGCCTTAAATTTTGTGTTGCGAATGGAATTTCATGTGCCAACTCGCTAAAAATGTTAGAAAAGGCTTATGGTGAATTACTTTTTATAAAAAACACATGCTTACGAAGCATTCAAGAAGGGTCGAGAGATCGTCGAAGACATGCCTTGTTCTGGACGACCTTAAACCACTTCAACTGATGAAAAGATGAAAAAGTGAACGAAATTATGCTAGATAATTCCCATTCCAGCTTAAGTTCATGACCTTCACATCTCTCACGAGTCTGTTCATTCAATTTTGGTGGATTTTTTGGGCATGAGATGCATCACGACTTGTTTTAAAAGAGCTCAATTTTCTTCAAAAAAAAAAAATCAATACCATAAGCAGGTCTCTTTAGACATGCTGGATCGCACCAATTCTGATCCCACATTCATGGAATGCATCATAACTGGTGACGAGGCACGGGTCTGGATCTATGAGTTTGACAAGCAAATACGTCAACAGTCATCAGAACAGAGGGCAAAAGATAAGCCGAAACCAAGAAATCAAAGTCGGTCAAAAGTAAAGGTGATGCTCATTGTTTTCTTCAATATTCATGGTTTGGTGCATCACTAATTCATTCCAGAGGGAGAGACAATCAATAAAGAACACCATTTGGCTGTATTGAAGCGTTTGCATGACAAAATTAGTCAGAAATGACCAGATTTGTGGGAGAAAAATTTCTAAAATTTACACAACAATAATGTGCCACTGCATAAAGCAACAACTGTGACCAAATTTAAAGCCAAAAACCCGTACCATCAATCGACTGCCATATTCACCACATTTAGCCCGTGCGACTTCTGTCTGTTCCCAATTTAAAGCTGCCGCTTTGGGGTTTTGACTTGACTGAAGCCATAAAGCAAAATTCATTGAAGGAGCTGAAGGCCATATAGGTAAGTGCCTACAAAAAGCGTTTCAAAGACTGGAAAAACACTGGCATACACGCTTTGCATCAATTGGGGGCCTACTTTGAAGGCGACAAAATAAATATTGATGAATAAATATAAACTGTCCATTTTATTTAACAATTTGCAGTACTTTTTTGACAGCGTATATTTAATTTATTTACTATAAATTTAAATAACATAATTATTTAAAGATTTGTAATTATTTAACAAGAAACATGAGAAAGCCATGCATAACTTCTAATCTCCGTTATTTAATAGAATGACACATAACAAAACTGTCAGTCATATTAGAGTTTCAATGAAAAAGTAAAAGATAACATACGTGATTGTTGATCCTCGTTTCTGTGTATTCCCTCGTGGATCTTGTACAACACTAAAATTGGTAGCATCTGATTCCCAAATATGTTGCTCATCTTCATTATGCTTAGTCGATACAATAACTTTATCGGCAACTATCAACAAATAAAATAAATTAATAAAATAATTTCCAATTTTTTTATAAAATCATCATAATCTCTAAATTAAAATTTATAATGTTTCACAACATAAAAACTAAAACATACTTTTCATTATAACTCTGATACGATTCATAAATTACGGTACATCATAATTCAAAATAAAATTATACTGTCAATGAACCGTGAAATAGTTGGGACTTATATGCAATGAATTTTGCATTAAGCAAATTTTAAAACCCATTAACGATTTTTTGGAAAAAATCGTTTCCAAAATTTCGAAAACTTTGTTAACGGTCAAAATAGTTGGATTTTATATGCTGAAACTCCTCATGCGTATCTAGATAAAACATTAAACCCACAGAAGATAAGGGTCTGATGTGCGAAATCACGAAAAAAATTGTTGGTTCTATTTTCTTTTAGTACACCATTAATATCAGAATATTTATTGCAATTCATTGCACTCTTGTAAGAGGAAAATCTATAATGCTGGTTACGTGACAATACAATCATACTAACACTAATTCAACAATTGCTTTCATTAAAAAATTCTTTGGCGATTGTATCATTGGTCATGGCTTATGGCTACAGAGATCTCAGATTTGATATAACTAGATTCTTTCAGGTTATATCAAAGAAAAAGCCTATATAACAAAAGGTCAATATTGAAAAAGTTGTATTAAATATCCAATCACAAACTCTTAAAACAATGCATGAGAGACGACAAAAATGCCTCAGGAGGATGGCGGCCACTTTCAGCATTTACTCTAGAATTTAAGGTGTTATAAAACTTTATAAAAATATTTTTTTTTTACTAATTACACTTAGTGATATAAGCCTGTGATAGATGGGTTGAATTTTATATCGGGAATATCTTTTAAAAGAATAATAAATAAAATAAGACTGCACTTACCAAGAAATGCCGAGTAGAAACCAACACCGAACTGACCAATCATATCATTTAGATCATGTCCAGCTTGTTTAGTACTGTCTTGCATTTTACTTAAAAATTCTGCTGTACCTGATTTTGCAATAGTACCCAAATTAGAAATAAGATCATTCTTGGTCATACCGATACCTGTATCGGTTATATGTAATAATTTATTTTCCTTATCAGCCTAAAATTAAAAAAAAGAAGATATTATCATTATTTAGAATTAGAATTAAGATAGCCAATCTGATACTACAACATTTTCATTAACACCTAAGTTTTATAGCATATAGGACCTCAACATCAGTTATCACTACATATCATGAAAGAAACATCTGTTTTTGAAGTGTTTTATTTGTACACACAATTGTAAGTTTATTTATTAACAATAAAAAAACTGATGGGGAAAAATTGACTATGTTGTAAAACAAGTTCTTTTCCATGTTCCTGTTTTGGTTGTAAGCCTATAAAAACTACTCATATCAAGTACTCTACTTTTTACTTATTTTTTTTCAGTAATGAAATTTTAACTCTATATATTCCTTAATATTGTATAAAAAATAAATTTAAAAAAAATTATATTTAAGAATAGAATTTTATTTTTTATTATTTTTTTCTCAAATTATTTTTCCAATGATTAATTTCAATAGAGAAACCTTTTATTCCTTAATTATAGAGATAGAGAGAGCTGAAAATGGATTTTTAATTTTCAGACAGCATTTTTTTTTTTACCCCCAGGAGCACCGTGTTAGGTACTGCTTCAGTGAATGGATGAATGATTTGTAGCATGTGAAAATTCCATACCTGACAGGGTTTCAAACCCTGGACCTCTGGATGAAAGGCCAAGATGCATTATTAGGCAGAAAAAGTTTTAGTATACTAAATATTCTTTACTTATTTATTTTTTTAAACGTAATGAATATATCTCTGTAATTATTTTCCACAAAAACTGATAGTTTTTTTTTTTTTAAATAAAAATGAGAACTTTCTTCCCAGGTTATTTTTATACTAACTCTCAAGCATGCAGCTCCATTAACTTATATAAATATTATGTGGTTTTATGTTATTTTTAAAATCACAAATGAAGCATACACACATCTAAATAAGCAGGTATTATTAAAAAGGAAAACACATACAAACAAAACCTATGAAAATTACTCCTACTTCCTGTACATAAATGTAAATATAAAAATTAAATTAAGATGATTTTAAATTTTCATTCACCACTTTTAAAATGAGGAACCTTAATTTTTTCTACATTAAAACAAAAACAAAAAATAAATACTACTTTAACTTACACGAACACTACTTCTACACTGTAAGAATGTAAACAGATAAAGAATGTGAATATAAAAAATGTTCGATATCCCATTTCATAAGCCATCATAAAGTGGCAGCACATATCAGAAAAATAGTACTGTTATTTCGTTAAGTGAAACCTACTGTCAAATAAACTAACAAGAGGAGAAAAAATTAGCAGCTGTAACTAAAATCAAACTAAGCGCTGAATGAAGATTCCATCAATTTGGCTTAAGTCGAACAAACCAGGGACAGTAATTAAAATGTTTCACTATTGCAGCTACTAATGATGCTAAAAATGTTACTTGCATGTTATAAGAACAATATGATTAATTATATTCACATATTTGCCATCATTTCAATTAACATCAAGATGGAAAAAGGATTTTGAACGTAGAATTTTGTGTTATAATAGGAAGTAAGCTATCTGAAAACAACATAGCCGCTTTAAATAAATGCATAATGCAATTCAAACTTCTATTTATTCTGCTAAAAAGCTGTTCATGAAGAACTGTGCAGTAATTGATCTTTTCTAACAGAAAGTTTGGAGAGCTTAAGACTGCTATGTATTTTATAATAAATTCTTTTTTTCAAAACCATTTTCCTACAGTTTGTTAAATGGAATTACACAACCAAATAAAATACTGAATAATCTTGTTAGAATACAAGACAAGTACAAACTGATAGAATGTAAATAACAGGACAAACTGATGTAGAGAAAAAACTATTCAATCAATAACAATGAAACGTTTTGAGGGTTAAGTTGCTAACCTTGGAGACACATTTAATGAGCTGTTCGGTCATAATTAATCTAAACGTAACCTCTTTTGCTGAATTCAGGATGTCAGCTCCGCTTGAAATGTGTTCGCCGGAATAGCAACATTCAGTGATAGGATTTTTGCTATCAAAAGGCGTGAAACTGGTAGAAATTTACTCAAGAATGTTGAAACAGTATGGTGAAAAGTGTTTAAACCCAGTAACATATATAAGTAGATGGAACAGTTTAATTCGGGCAGAACAAGTGTGACTGATCTCTATCACCCTTGAAGACCAATTGAAGTTTCAACCACCGCGCTGCAAAATCACATAAATGATCTTATTTGTGAAGTCAGGCGAGTCAAAATTTCCCAAATTGTAGTATTAGGATTGGAACCGTGTATTCAATCATTCATGACGTGCTGAATTATCACAAAACATGTTCGAGATGGGCTCCAATACCCATCTATGGGCTTCAGTTGAATCAAGTCCATTATAAGACACCCAGACTCATATTTATTCTGAGCTCAAAGAACGGTTTGAAACAGAAGGCAATAAATGACTTTCTACACGCGGACCATTTTGAGCCTGATCCAAACAGTAAATTCTTGAATGGAAACATCTGGATTCACCAACCAATAAAAAAGAAAAACTGAAAATTCACATGTTAGCCAGTAAAGTGATGTTGATGGTCTTCTGGGACTTGCAAGACCCAATTTTTAACAACTATTCAGAAGAAAAATTTACCGTGAACAGTGAATACTATTCTAACATGCTCCAACAGAAAGTGTGACCTGCGATAAGGCAAAAATGTCAGGATGCTATCTCAAAACATGTGATTCTATTGCATGATAACCAAACCCCCATATAGCTCACAGAACAGGAGAAACGCTTGAGATGTTGGGTTAGGAGGCCAAATCCTCTTTACAGACTAGATCTCTGTCTGATTTTTATTTGTTCGGCTCACTCAAAGACATTTTACGCAGCAAGAAGTTCAGTGATAACAAAGAAGTCAAAAAAGTGGTACACAAACGGTTAAAGAGTTCTATGCTGCAGGAATCAGAAAGCTCACAGAACGATGGGAAGTGTTTAAATGTTGCCAGGGACTATGTTGAAAAGTAGTATAAGTTTCACTGCCATTAAATAAATCATTTTTTTAACTACACCAATTTGTCTCGTCAATTATTGAACATTATCTGGTCGTGTAGTTCCACTTAACAAAGCGTAGGAAACTGGTTTCGAAAAAAAGAATTTCTATTAAAATAGGTGGCAGTCTAAGCTCTCCAACCCTTCTGTTAGAAAAGAGTTGTTACTTTAAAGTCCTTCAATAAAAGTTTGTTAGAGGAATAAGTAGGAGTCTGAATTGTATGTATTCTTGGTATTTCTATCTGAAATTTTTTAAGATTTTTAAAGAATTTCTTTAAATACATTGCGATCCAAAATAGATACTTAGATAAGTTTAACTGCGGTTCAAACTCAGCCTTTTTTTCATTAATTAGTTTAAAATAAATAACTTTTAAATAAGAATTGTTCATTAAAAATAAAAAACAAACAAGCTTTCTCTTTGATAGTATTATAATCAAAAAAATAAAATAATAAAAATCTTTAAGAATCAATATTTTACATCTCACATTGTTCACACACAATTTTAAACTAATACAATAGTAAAATGAAGAACAGACATCTACTGAAGAACTAAACAATCCATAATACAAATGTATAATAATGCTGATAAGAATGCACAGGAATCAACCCTTAATTTTATTCACATTAAACTATACTGACAAATACAGTATGAGGGGCCACTAAAACTTAATTTAGAATTGCGTTAGGTAAAACTGGAAAACAAGATTAAGTACTTTCATTCTTAAGGAATATTATCTGTTCATTAAATTAATATTCGAGCAGACAAAAATCAAAAAGTTATGTTCCAGCTGCACAAACTAATCCTCAAAAAATTAATAATAACAATTAAACAGTCTAGAAGTTAACCAATAACACAACGTCAAGTTTCAAATTTACATTACAGTAAGAAAATTTAAAGTTGTATTAAGTAAATAAAAAATATCTGATAAATGTAACATAACAAAAAATAGATAAAAAAAAATAATAACTGAATACCTTAATTCTTATTGCAAGTTCAGGTGTATGTTCTAGAACAGATGAATCAGTAAGCGATAATAAACGAATTTTATCAAGTGCATCAGATGCATTAGATATCAGCTCTCTTAAAAATATCTGAAAAAGAAAAAAATTATTATTAATAACAAAACTATTAAAGAGCAGATTGTTCTAAGAAAGCATTTTACAAAAATACTGTTTATTGTGTGGTTATTCTACGAGTCATACATATATCCTGTTAATCCAAAAATTGTTATTACTTACTGAATATATTAAAACCTTAAATTTCAAAACCTAACACACACAACATAACATTAAAACAATGATAGAAAATAATACATATATTTTAAAAACATACCTCTTTGTTTCTATACAGTGAATTAATAATAAGCTTCATCATTCGACTAACTTCTGCTTCAAATGCATATTTCTGCGATTTTGCCCTTAATTCTTTGATTTGAGCAACATTTAAGCCATCTAATTTTATTGCCTCTTCTTCTCTAATAACTACCTCATCATCTACAAAAAAAATAAATAAAAGAAACAACTTATAACGATCATCACACTTGTACCCTAATTACAGTAATGTTCAAACAACCAACTTATCTGGTGAACAGTAGCCAGCCAGCGATGCCAAATCAACTTCACTGTAATCATACCACCTAGTTAACTATGTATTCTATATGCTTAGGAATGCGCATTAAACACCACCATTATATAATAGTCTGTATTATATAAATAACCAAACAAAGCCATATAAAACAGTACCGCTTAACCTTTTCGGGACTAACATACTATAAATCCTAGTTTATGCTCAGACTAAGTTATTTTATTAAAATAACTCATTTTTATGTAGTCATTCTTATATAGTATGATTTATCATACTACTTTTTTTTTTTTATAAAAAAGTTTTAAATCAATTTTGTTATTATAAACATAAACAAAATTAGGCCTTCCTTTGAACAAAACTAAGGACTTGTCAGTTAATATATTTTGAAAAGGATAAAACACATTTGAGGAATTTTTTTCAATTTATTCAATACTTCTTGAATTTAAAAAAAATGAAAGCAGAGTGGATGATCTTTATTACTGGCAAAATGAAGCAGACTAAGGATGTTCAAAATATCTGTCTCTGGCCATAGTTTCAGAATATTGGGGAATGTAATAGCATACCTGTTGAATAGTACTCTTTTATAGAATTTTTCTTATTAGAAATGTAGGCGAAGAATCTATTTTTAAGTTTTCTACAATTTTAACAATTATATTATTAATGAAAAAGATTCTGTTTTGGTATTAAGGTTAATTCTCTGATTTGGTTTAGTGAAATAAATCATTTACGATATAAATGAATTTTTTCATATTTGAAAAGGCTTTTTTTTATTTTACTTTTAGTACAAGAAGTGAAATTTAACATGTATAAATGAACTTGAAAACTGGAGTAAACATGACTAAATAAATTAAAATTTTTTGTTAGCAAAATAATATTATTTCTACTAGTGAGACAACCACATAAGATGTTTTGAAAAAAAACTAAGACCAAGGAGAAGAATAGAAACCAGTAAAAAATAAAAAATAAAAAAAAAGATTTCGCTGCCTGTTAAAAAAGAAGCATCGACAATTTTAAGTGGTCCATAATTATATTTCAGTGATCAATATTGGAGAAGATATTTAATTAAGAATCAATCTTTTTTTATCATTATTTCTGGAAGTTAAAAATGAATACTTTTAGACTTTATTCTTCATGATAATCATTGTTTTAGAAGTGATTTTTACAATTTCTACCAACTTAAGCTTGAAGGCAACTTCTTCAGAAAATAAAGAGCTGCAAGTTATGCAAATTTTTATCTAAAATAACTCATAAAAATGTAATATTGAACAAAAATATTACATTATCCTTCAAAATACAAAGGGTGGTTAATAAGAAATCCACAGTTCACATAACAGAAGAACAAAACACTGCACAGAGCAGGGAGTGAGTACTGCCACCTTGCGTAGTATTCACCCACTAATATGAATGAGGCACGACTGAATTCCAAGGTCTCTCTATGTCTATGTCTACATGTTTAACATCTCTATGTCCTGGCAAGCAAGACATTAAACACTTGAGAAGATAGGTATCGTGTTCGAAAATTACAAGCCAAAAATTCTCGACCAAACACATCACATGATACTGCCCAAGCGCTGTAAAATTAAAATTAAACTTCATCATAACTTCCAATACATTGGATTTAATTCCCTAAGGTTTTACTTCTTCCCTAATTTACAGAGAGAAATAAAGGGCATTCATATCATCACAGATGATGAAGTGAAGGATGAAATGGGGTTATAGACAAATGAAAAACTGCCGGAATATTTCATTACGGGATGAAAAAACTGGTCACTGATGAGAGAATATGTAAATGGTGACTATTTTAAAAAGTAATGGTCAGTTCTAATAATATACTTGGTTAGCAGCCAATAACACACTACATGTGTTTTTAAAGTACGGTCTGTTTTAAATTTGCCCCTATAAACAAAAAACTGGCACTTCACCATGTCACAATCATGTTTGATGATTCCTGATCTTTAAAAAAATCAGGCTATAAAAACATTGTGTGCCAGATGGGTGCTGAAAATTTTAACCAACACACACAAGTACATCTTACTACAGTGTGTGAAAATTTTTGCTGTGAAATGAAAATTACTAGGAACAGGGAGGGTGGTGTGGCGACTGGAAGTGTCACAAGGTTATGTCTTCCCTATGGGGTTAGGATGTGCAATGAAAATGATAAATATTTAATCGTGTTATTACTGGAGATGAAACCTGGATTTCTTATACAAATGTGGAGACAAAGCAGCAGTCGATGTGATGGGAACATTCATCATCCCCTAGACTAAAGAAGTTCAAACAAGAATATTCAGTAATGAAAATTATGGTTACTGTCTTTGGGACTAAACCTTGTAAACCTACTGTTCTACAACTGCAAAACATTAAAGAATTTTAAAAACGTTATGAAAACAAACGACATAAGATACAATCTGCAGGATTTTGTTTTTACATAGCGATGCCCAGCCAACATGGTAAATCAGACAGTGAGGAATCGGAAAATTTTCATTGGAAAATCTTCAAACTCTACAGCCCTGACTTATCTCCCAGCAATTATTTTCTTTTTCTTCACCTTGCATCACAAAGATTTGACAATGATGACAAACTGCAGAACGGTGTTACTGCATTAAGTCACTAGCATCAGAATTTCTTGAAGAAGCTGGTGAAATGCTACAAAAAATGTTTTGAAACAGAAGGGGCAAATATGTAGAAAATTACAAGTAAGTGTAGTTTTTTATGTCTAAGTAGTAGTGCGTGAGATAGAGTTGTGGATGTCACTGCGATCAGACGTGCTTTCAGAGCTCTGTGTAATAGTGTTTTTGTTATTGGTTTTTTGGTAATTTCACTGGATTTGGACATAGTAATATATCGAGGTAAGGATAATGGACTGACGTACAAATTGTTATGAGTTTTGTACATGGACTACAAAAGTTATTAGAGTTTATTATATTAGACATAATCTTGTATTAACTGAAAAGTTTTACAGTTCTTTTGGATATTTTGGTGAGCTATTAAGGACCTAACAATAGTGTAATACCTACTAGTCATTCTGGGTTATTTCAACTCAGCAAAGTGTGTAAAAATCTATTTTGGATTAGTTTTTTAATAACTTTTAGGTTATGCGTGGTACTAATATAGAAGGAAAATTTTCTAAGTGGTAAGACAAGCTGTGTCTTGTCTGCTACGTCACAGACTAAACTTTTAAACAACGACTTGTAAAATTTTTCATAGTTAGTATTCAGAGAGAAATTTTTCTAAGTTTTATAGGCATACTTTACACGGGCTTTTCCTTTTTCCTCCATATCTTCCGTAGTTTTGACAATAGATCCAAAATTCCTTGACATCTTTACGAATCAAAAACTTCCCGACCTTTTGACCCCCCAACATTTTTTGACCTAATGTTCGAACAGATACATTTTACCTCCCCGCAACTCCCCCAAATTTTTTTTTGGTGCACCCCCTCGTGTGGGGTATTGCTGAACGCGGAATTGTCCGTTGACCCCAAATCAAGGACATGAGACGTCGAGTCTCGTTACCTGTAGAAGATACAGCCTCTAAATGGGCTGGAACCTCGAGTGGAAGTACAGGAAAGAGAGAGATCCAGACAGAAGACGTAGAGGGAATGGATATTGGGGTTACAAGCCAGGACAAGACAAAATGGAAACAAATAGATCTAAATAAATCTAAAAGAAATAAATCTTCAGAAGAAGAGGAGGCTCCCCTCACCCTACAAGAAGTCATGTATAAATTAGGTAGTGCATTATTACAATTGAGACAATGGACCGGCAAAGCGAGCGTGACCGCTATCAAGGCACATGAAAGGGAACTGAGCGACATATACAGAGAATTACAGAGACTGAGTGAAGAGACTCCGGATACGACTACCCAAGGCACATAGACAGAAGGTCGGTACAGAAATGAGATGTCTTACATACTCAACGCCAATCTGTCTGATGAGCAGTTAATTGACAGACTGTCTTCACGATGGTCATCATGGGTGATGAACCGTCTAACCCAAGTAAATGTACCAAAAATAGGGGAGGATAGTTGTCATTTTGTTGACTTAAATGGACTGAGGCCTAGCAGCCAATACACTGGGGCTACACCAGGTGCTATGGTTCTACAGAATTCAACAATTCTTGAGGATGGAAAAATAACAACGTGCGGTACCAAATACACGGTTATATTTGATTCCAGCAATGGGGAAAAGGCCATGGGAGCCCACGTAATAAAAGCTCTAAGAAGAGTAGTGGGAAAATCAGAGTCAGCAGTCTTTGTGTTGCCTAACGGCCCATCGGATATTATAATTACGAAAATTGTGATATACCTCATGAGAAAAGGGAAGACCCTACCGAGAATGGTTCTCCCCAATTTAAGTGATCATGGAAGAGCGAGATCTAGACCTGCCTCGAATAGAAGAGGAACTCCGCCGGTTACGGAGAGTAAGACTGTGGTAGTACAGGCGCCGGGTATAAACATACGCAGATTTCTTAAAAACAGTGAAAGATAAAGTCAAGGCTGAGGAAGCAGGAGATATCTTATCCATCAGGAAAGGCCGAGACCAACAACTAGAGGTCAGAATTAGCGGATCACAGAAAGCAGGTGAGTTTTCCTCTCTGCTCAAAAATAGGGCTGAAGAGCTTCAAGTTGACATTAGAGCCAAAGGCGACCATAGAACAGTGGTGCATGTCAAGGACCTGCTGTACAATACTACAGAAAGAGAAATCAAGTAGGCGATCGAAAAAGTACTTGGAGTTGGTGACGGTTTTCAAATCACATGCATAAGAGAAGCGTATGGCAATACAAAAAATGCCACTGTGGTCACTAACCAAAGAAACGCTACTAAGCTCATTGCATCATGGCTGAGGGTTGGCTGGGTGTGCTGTAGAGCATACATACGCACAGAAGTCGAGAAATGCTAACGTTGCTGGAATACACGGCATGGCAGGAGAGAATGTAGAGGTCCGGATCGTTCTGAATTATGTTTCAATTGCGGCAGACCAGGACACGTTATTAAAGATTGCAAAGAAGCAACGAGATGCCTTGACTGCAGATCTACATCACATAGAACTGCTAATACAAGTTGTAACAAAAATTATGTGTAAGATATTTCTAATCAATAATAATAGGAGCAGGCTATCGGTGGACTGTCGGTAGAGATGGCCACAAGAGGCAATTTCAATTTTCTGGTGGCCACGAAACCCAACATGTACTCGGTGGCCAGGGGTCAATGGTTGCCCGACAGAAATGGTGACGTGGCCATTAGGAGAATCATAGGCAACGTGGATCATAGTTTATACCATAGAGAAGATGGCATTGTAGCCATAGAACTAAATGATATAATTATCGGAATATATATCAGCCAGAATTGCGACATGGAGTTTTTTCAACAGAAATTACATAGCTTACAACTTATGACACGCTCCCGTAAAAGAACAGTCGTGTTGGGAGATTTTAACTGTAGGAATGCATTGGCTGGAGCCACCACCTCCAATGCTAGGGGAAGAGTTCTTGAGGAACTACTGGAGGCCACCAGGGCGTCCTGCATGAATGAAGGGACTGCCACGTACTGTGCGAGAAGACATGAATCGATCTTAGACTTAGTTTTAGTTGACGGCAGGTTGAATATTAATACAATTGATTTCGCAGTCCTCAATGAGGAAATCGGCAGCGACCATAAGGCCATTTCAGTCACTATTGGAGATCACCCTACAGGAACAAGACATATACACATCAACCACCAATTAACCGACTTCCAGATCCACCAGCAGAAAATCCTAACAGATCAGTGATTGGTTGCGAAGGAGGCAGGTTTACTCAGCAAGAGGTAATGGAAGCTATCGGAAAATTGAAGAATAAAAAAGCCCAGGGCCTGATGGCATAACAGCTGCCATCATTAAAGGTCTTGCAAAAATAATACCCTGGGAAATGGTGGACATTGCCAGATTTGGCCTACAAAACAGGTGTTTTCCTGACTGCTGGAAGGCAACCAGAACGGTCTTTCTCCCCAAGGTAGGACCAGCCAATGAAACAGGAGGTTATAAACCAATTACGCTAATTAACAATATGGGGAAGGTTGTAGAAAGACTTATTGAAACCAGGCTTAGGAAAGAAATTGAGGAGAGGCAATGCTTACACCCAGAACAGTATGGGTTTAAGAGAGGTTGCTCTACTATAAGTGCTATTAAAAGAGTTAAAAACTAGGGTTAAACAACTAGAAGTGGATCCTGGAGTCAGGAAAATTCCCCTCATGATTATGCTTGATATCAAAAACGCTTTCGGCACAGTACCGTGGATTGCTATAATAGAGGCCCTACAGAATATGCAAATAAGTGACTATCTGATTAATCATTACCTCCATCTTAGGTTTATCGAAGTTAAAACGCTTGAAGGTAAAGCTATATATCAGGTGTTTGGAGGCGTTCCTCAGGGATCCGTGCTTGGTCCTAACCTGTGGAACGTCTTCTATGACGAGATTTTTAGATTAAATTACCCAGAAGGGCTATCAGTGATCGGCTATGCGGACGACATAGCGGTTCTAGTGGAAGACAGAAATGTAGATATCGTAGAGGACAAAGCCAATCGAGCGCTAAGTCTAATTGATGAGTGGCTGGAAAGAAATCAGTTGCAGATTTCCCTTAGGAAATCTTGTTGCATGGTTCTTGCTGGTAGAAGACCCATCAGAAACATAAATATAAACATCAGAGGAGAAAGAGTCATCGAAGCAAAATACCTTGGTGTTCTGCTAGACAAAAGCTAAAAATTTAGTAAACATGTCGAGATGATTTGCAACAGGGTTACCCCCACCATTAAGGCCTTGAGGGGGCTTTTTCAAAATCATGGCACAACTAAGATAGAAATCAGGAGGCTGATAACGGCGGCCACCACATCGGCATTATTATATGCAGCGGGACTTCCCAGAGGTGAGACCATAGAGCTAATACAGCAAGAGTGGCAGAGTATGTGGGCGCACTCAAGAGTTGGGGATTGGACGAGAAGGCTAATTCCCAACATAAATACATGGGTTGGTAAGAGACTGGGTGACGTGAACTAGCACACAAGTATGGACAGGCCATGGTTGTTTTAGTCAATATTTATTCAGAATTGGGAAGAGGGCCACCACCCCACTATGCGTTTATTGTCAGGAGATCGACAATGCAGAACACACCATCTTCGCATGTCCCAGATGGGCTGATAATAGAAGGGAAATTTTAATTAATAGACTGACCCCTGACAATTTAATTAATTGGATGGTGTATAGTCAGGAAAATTGGGACTGGTTCAAGAAGTTCACGGGGGAAACTCTCCGTATTAAAGAAGACGAAGACAGAACACGGGGGTCGTAGTTAAAGTAGGGAAGGGAGGACAACAGTCCCTCCGTGGAGGGCCCGCATGCTGAGGTGTGCGGGTTCCTGAGAAGGAAGGGAATTCCTGGGGAACTGTGGAGTAAAGTTAAGACCGAGTCCCGGCCGGCGGTGTCGGCCCTGCGGGTGCCTTGGTGCTTAGTGGGGTCGGTGCCACCAGTTTGAGGCATGGCAAAAGATAAAGACTGAGACCCGGTTCCCTGCCGAGGGGCTGAGGGACGGCATTGCCGGACCTTGGCCATGAGGTGGGGGATTAGAGGCATGGCAAATGGAGAATAAAAGATCCGAGACCGGGGAGGCTAACCTGCCGTGCCAGATGTGCTGCCGGTGGGTGGGGGGATGCCTCCTTTGAGTATATGGACACTCTCCCCGACTGCGTATACTTGAATGGATATCCGGTCGGAAAAAAAAAAAGTAGTAGTGCGTAAATTTGTTTACAACTTTCAGTTTAAAACTTTGTTTTTATTTCAAAATAGAGCTTTTACTTAAAAACAAGCCTCACGTAAATTATACCTTTTTTAATTCATTTAAATATCTTTTTCTGATCTTTCTGATGAATTACCAGTGAGTATACATCACTTTTCAGAAGACCCTTGTGTAATTGTTTTCAAGGTGTTATTTTTTTCTAGAAGACATTATGTTTTTAACAAGTGAAAAACACAAAAACTCATATATTTACCAAGTTTGAGCTCTGAGAATCAGAGTTAATTTTAAAAGAATCTCATGTTTATAAATTAGCAAAAAATTGTACTTTTGTCTTTAACATCTCTAAAAGATATATAAAAAATTTACTGGCTCAAGACACTATTTATGGTTTCATCATGCACACTCAAAATTCAAGAACGTTTGTTTGTAAGCAGAGATATGAAAGGGCAATGAATAAAAAAAAAGCACATTATGATGAGTACGTCTACTGCAATACAAAATAAATATTTCCCATTTTAATATTTTCCATAAAAATTCTGTCCCTTTAACAGCGATATTGTAATAATGTTGCCGTTAGTTAGGAAAATTGATTTTTAACAGGGTCCAGCTTTCTTTAAATTATTAATCAATCGATAATATATTGATATGTGTTGTTTGGAGTTCCATAAATATGATCTTTGTTAAAAAATAAATGTGTTACAAGAATACCAATATCTTCCAAGGTGTTTATAATAAAATATTATTTTCTACATCTTCTAAAATTTCTTTACAAAATGTACCCTTGAAAACAGAAATACTTCCGAGGAAAATTCTAAAACTTTTTATTAAAATTTAATCCTTTCAAGTGTATTTTATGTGAAAATTTACATAAACTAATTTGCAGTTATTTATTTTCTGAAAAACCTCCTTTTAAGTTCAATTACAGGACAAATTTACAGCACAACAGACATTTTCATGAACCTTTAATTTTTAATTTTTTTTTTTTAAATCTGCTCTGGTTTGTAAAACTAGCAGAGCCATTATGCAAAATAATAAAAAATAATATTAAAAAATAGTCATTTTGAGATGATAATAATATAAAACAGTAACTATAATACAACTAAAGAAAAATATTTTTTTTATTTCTTAAAAATATTCAAAATGACCAGTGTTGATTTACTTAATATGGATTAATCCAATAAAATCTTAACAAAAAGGATGTAATAAAGTAGATAAACTTTGTAAAAACAAAAACCAACAAAAATAACTTTTTTTCTTGTCAATAATTTTAGGCAGTTATAAAATGTTATACAATACAACGCCTTTTTATAATTTAAAAAAAAAAAGTTCATCTTTTTACTTATTTATAAGTTACATCCATTTCATTCAATCAATATTCACCGTATCAAATATTTTTACCGGATCATTTGCAGAGTGGAAAAAACACCAATCAATATATAATAATTATGAAAAAATTCATAATTTTGATTAAAAGTGTAAGATACATATTATACATACGTGTGTGCATACATATCGTATATATATATATAATTGAATAATTAAATTCAAATAATTCATTAACATATTAACCACTGTGTTAATAGAATTTAATATTATATGAAATATAACTACCAAAACACAGTAATTAGATAAGATAAATTTACCTTAATAATTTTAAAAAACCAGTTTTGATGGTATCCCACATCTTCAGTTGATATTAAATTCTATTTTTATTATATTAGCTTATTCTTTTAATGATTTTCTTTCTTTTAATATTTTCTATTGTCAAATTAACATTAAATGTTTATATTAAATATATGGAATTTAAACAACAAAAACAGTAAATAGATGGCTAAGTTAAACTTACCAAATTAATTTCCAAGAATCGATTTTCACAGGATCTTCAGTTGATATTTAATTCTATAATTACATTAAATACAATTCTTTTAAAAATTTATTTTAAAGTGTGCTCTGTTTTAAAACTTTTGAATACTATTTATTATGAATGCAGATGAAAATTTTTCTGTCCAAAATTTGAATATACAATTAATTAAGTGCAATGAATGTAACAACATTTATATTTGTAAAACTAATAAATAGATCATTTAAAAAAAGATTTACAAAACATTACACGGCATACAAAAACAAAACAAGAGATAAATTAAAAAATTAAAAACATGACTGCCAAAAAAACACATTGGTGACAAACATTGCTGTTTAATGTAGGATAATTACTAATATAGGACAATAGAAGACCACGTGGGTGACAATTTTATATACAGTATCTTTTCTCTTTTTTCAGTAACTTTTTTTAAAATTTATTTAAACATATATATATATATATATATATATTTATACAGCATATGACAACATAATAATTCAACGCAGGGTCATACATCTAATTGGTTCAGCTGTTATGATAAAACAAACATAAATACAGACATACACTCTAAATACATTACACTCCTTTTTAGGCAATCATGTAAAAAGAGGTACATCTAATGTAGCTAATCATTTATCAGAATATTAACATAGTATTACTGATTTCAAAAATAATTTAGATTTTAGAAATATGTAATAATGATAAAAAATGAATATACTTGAAAAATATTACATTTATAAATATAAATAAAAATATAAAATGATGAACCACCAGATCACAATCGAAGATGATAAAAACATAATAAAACATTAAAACATAAAAAAATTGTAACTTAATAATTGGCATTAAGGACGATAGAACAAAGGAAAATACGTTTTAATTATTACATTACTCCAGTAGTGGACAGCAAAATCTGCACGTGTTCACAATAATATTAAAAATTTTAAAAAAAGAGAACATTCTAAAATAAATTTTTAAAATTATATATAATGTAATAACAGAATTCAATACCAACTGAGGATGCAGGATCCTGCGAAAATCGATTCTTTGAAATTAATGTGGTAAATTTAACTTATCTAATTACTATGTTTTGGTGGTTTATTTTATATATGTAATTCATTTTATATATGTAAATTGCACAATTACCTGTTTTAGAACCAACCCTGGCACTCGCCAAATTTTCAACTGGTGTTGCCTCTCCTGAAAAGTCATCTTCAGCACAACAACCTACAAAAGGATTAAAATTAGCTTGAAATTTTTTATTTTGTAAAATTGTTGTTATTAATGTTATGACTGCAATCGCTACTTCAGTATACTGTGCAGCTTACTGTATCGTCTACCTATCATTTGCTTGTTATTAAACAATATCTTTGATACCCCAACTCCATCAATATGTGGACTCTTAATCATGAAAAACTTTCAACTGATGTACTTTCCAGTAGATACTACATGAATGAAGCGAATTAATTTAACATACGTTGCCAAGCAAGATCTTACACACATACCTACATGCCTACTACACATACAGTACACTCTATGTATTACAGAATTATATGTTATATATCAATGTTCAAAGTGTACAACATGGTAATAAAACATGGCACATAAATTCCAAAAAAAAAAATAAAGGTAAGTTATAGTTGCTTTCAGTTACCAGCTTGATAGTAAATACTAAGCGCATAGGGAATTTTTTATTTAAAAGGGAAATAGTATTTTCCTTATAGATATTTTTTTCTACTGCTTATGAATATTGTTATCCATTGTTACTTAAACAATTTTAAAATGGTGCAATTTAAAAGCAAATTAGGCAGAAGTAAAATCATTAAGGATCAAACTGAAGAGGTAATATCAATGTATTTAGTTATTTTAAGGATAATGAGCAGGTACTTTCTCTGAATAATGTACACGAAAAAACAGCGACTACAACTGAGCTACAAGCACTGTTTGAAGATTTATTGTGAATCTAAAACATTATGTCCGACGTCATTTTCCACATCAAATATTAATAGAACAAGGAGAAAAACCAAATCGGTGGTGGACAAATTTGATGCAAATGCCGTTAAAACAAATTATTAATAACTTTCACATAACTGAAAAGAGAAAACCTACTGTAGATTCTATTTATAAGGTTGTTAAAGACCTTAGTTTTGTCAAAAGCAAAATTGTCATTTTGCAGTCTCATATACAATTTGGGTTTTAAATGCAGGAAAACTCATAATAATAGATGCATTCTTCTTGAAATAAGTGATATAAGACTGAAAAGAATTAATTTTTTAAAAAGTGTAATATGGTATCTGAAACACTGTCAGAATATTGTGTACGTAGACAAGACTCAAGTCCACAGCAATATATAACCGGTAAAGCTTGGACAGATGGAAGTAAAGAAGGCTACTTTGTACCAATTTCTAAAGAAAATCATCTAATTATAGTTAACACGGGTGAAAAGCCAATTTTCTTCCAAAATGTTTGTTAACGTTTAAGTCAAGCTTGACGTCAACAGACTATCACAATGATACAAACTTTTTAATTTTAAAAAGTAGGTTGAAGAAATGCTAATTACCAACTTGCCAGATGAATCCATTATTATTCTTGACAATGTACTGCATCACACTGCGATTGCCAACCCCTCTCCCAATTCGAATACCCTTAAGGCTGAAATGCAAAACTGGTTGGGGGAAAAGAGAATTCTATTTTCAATGTCAATGTTAAACCTGGAGCTGTATTAACTTATACAAATTGTGATACCAAAAATAATTAAATATAAAATTGACAATATTTTTTAATCAAAGGGTCATACTGTACTGTGATTACTGCCTTATCATCCACAACTGAATCCGATAGAGAAAGTATGGTCAAAGGTTAAAAGTCATCAAGGCAATAACAATACTGACACTATGCTTGTAAACTGTTGAAAAACTTGAAAAAATTAAAAAATTCATGGCTTCACAATCGCAACATTATTGTAATCATGTAAAGAAAATCGAAACAGCTTTATGGATAAATGAAGTGTTGAGTAGACATTGCTGTAGATGAATTACTTAGCCCACCGGGCTGGTCTAGTGGTTAACTCGTCATCGCAAATCAGATTTCAAAGTCAAGCGTTCTAAGGTTCAAATCCTAATAAAGGCAGTTACTTTTATACGTATTTGAATACTAGATTGTGAATACCGGTGTTCGTTGGTGGTTGGGTTTAAATTAACCTCACTTCTCAGGAATGATCGACCTGAGGCTGTACAAGACTACACTTCATTCACATTCATACATATCGTCCTCATTCATCCTCTGATGTAATACCTTAAGGTGATTCTGAAAGCTAATCAGAAAAAGGGGGCAAAGAAATAGGCAAATTAATTATTAATTTAGATGATTCAAATTCACTCACGAGTGATGAATAAAAAATTTTGAGCGTTTAATTTAATTGCTGTTTGTACATTAAAAAAAAAAAAAAAAAAAAAATCGAGCTACACTAACTAATATAATGTTAAATATTGAGTTTTATATTCTATTCTTTGCACACTTATATTTGACAATTATGTTTAATTTGTATTCAGATTTTGTTAATAAAACCATTTGTTCATGGTTAGATGATATTATCCTTTTTTATTATATTTAAAAATTATTTTAAAAGACTCCATTAACAGTAGCACTGATTACAAATCAGTTATTGAAAAACCTGGTACTTATGTATTAACGCCACCGCAGCTACAGCTTTATTTAAAAACAAAGTAGTCAATTGGATTTTGGTGGAAAATGGGCCGATATAGAGCTTGACATAGATTCAAAACAGTCTCTTTATTAATTTTAATAAATGGTTATGGTTATCTATATCTATTTATTTTATAAATATAATTTAACCAAACTTAACTTTTTTCTTTCTTTCTTTTTCCTGTTTAGCCTCCGGTAACTACCGTTTTGATAATACTTCAGAGGATGAATGAGGATGATATACCTGAGATGTGTGATTAATTGAAACCCAACCACCAAAGATCACCGGTATCCACGATCTAGTATTCAAGTCCATGTAAAAATAGTTGGCTTTACTAGGACTTGAACACTGGAACTCTCGACTTCCAAATCAGCTGATTTGGGAAGACGCGTTCACCACTAGACCAACCCGGTGGGTAACCAAACTTAACCTACGCTCCGCTAACCTTGACTAATTAACAGGAGTGTTTTGATTATTTAAATAATAGCAATAATTACTGAAGAATTTATTAAATAAATACTCAGAAAATTACGGTTTAATTAGTCAAGGTTAGCGAGCGAAGTGAGTGTAGGTTAAGTTTGGTTAAATCATATTTATAAAATAAATATAAATAACCATTTATTAAAATTAATAAAGAGACTGTTCATTTTCCACCAAAATCCGATTGACTACTTAGTTTTTAAATAAAGCTGTAGCTGCGGTGGTGTTAATACATAAGTACCCATAATTGTTATAGTTTATTTATATATTTTCATTTATTTTCTTAATTCATTTTTTTTCATGGGACTTTAAAGAAAAGCTAAGTATTCATTTAATGTTTTAAAGGTATTCCTGGGCTGATGCCGCTTACCTTCATCTGTAATTACTTGTAAATAAATAAATAAAAATAAAGAAAACAAATAATGCGATTTGTGCTGAATACAAACTTATTAATTATTTATAACATTTCAAATCATATTTCATTTCAGTAACTTCTGACTAACAAATTACAAACAATATTCATAATTCTACAAAATGAAGATGGATGATAGTGAAAAAAAAATTCTTACTAATTCTAACACATTTACCAATCACTGAAAAATATAATTGTTATATTACAAAAAAACAAAATCTTCAAAAATGTTCAAATTAAAAAATACCCACGTACATAAACATGTTTACATTTTACTTTGAACTACTAAAAACTATGTTTATATGGATCTACAGAATCACACACTGATGAAGAACAAAACGTAAAATAATTCAATAAAATCCTAATCATCATGACTCATAATCTGCATATTATAAATCTTATCCTAGATTCTACCTTCTGTAGTTCATTATTAAATAAAATTTCATTCTAATCAGAAGTCAAGCTAATGAACATGAAAATTTGTATTTTATTAATAAATTTCAAGTTACACTTTAAGAAATAAAAAGATAAAATTATTAGACCATTTACCGTAATATATAAATAAATCCAACCCCTCAATGGAAATATTATGTTTTACACAATTTCTCACAAGCTAAAACATTATCAAATAAACTAAGAAAAACTAAGTTACTTACAATTTATAAATATTTTAGGTTATAACTTAAGAGATAAATAAATACGTTAAAAAAATAACTACATTAAGATACCTCTGCTACATTCTCAAGAAATTTAACATGAAACTATAACAGAATATACTACAATTATTCTAACAGTAAAGTACTACTAATATTGTTGAGTTTTCATTCACAGATGACATTAAAAATGTGCACTTATTAAGGTTAAGAAAATTCAAAAACATACCAGTAATTAGAATTACTCCAACTACAAATAAAAACCTATATTTCATTTTATATGTTACAATTCAATAATAAAAGGTGCAATACACCTCTATAATTATACAAGTAACACGCAGATCAAGATATTCCGGCGAATTCACGACAAAACTACAAAATGCAAGAGCATGAACGTTTTCAGTATCTTTGTGTACAACTACAGCCAATCCTATCTTACCACGGCATTAGAACTAAACCAATAAAAGTCTACCAGATGTTTGATGTTGACCAATAACATTACAAAATCGTCACTTACGTAACTGGCCGCTTTTATTTGAACTGTAATAAACGTTCCATTTTTTGGTTCTGCTGTTTAAGTTTTTATATTAAAAAAAAAATGTTGTAATTGAATTCTGAAGTTAATCATTTTTATTGTAATTTTATAGTTTTGGTCTAATTTTAACAATTGTAACACTTTTCTTTAATATTTTTCATTAATAGAATATTATTTAACACATTTATTTTATTAAATAATAATAAATTCTATTGTGGCATAATTTGTAATTTTCTATTTTAAATTAATATTCTACACAATCAAATCCAGTTTATGAATAATGTTTAAAGTTACATTCCAGTGACTATAGTAAAAATTATAAGTCCAAATCTGCGAAAACATAATTTATAAAAGAATAACCCTAAATTAATTAAAATGGAATAATATACCTCACAATAAAGCATTTTTCTTAAAAACATAAGCTGTTTGCTGATAATAATTTACTTAATTCAGAAGATATTAATAACTATGCTATAGAAGTAAATTTTGTCTCTTCTCAGAACTAAAACCTAAAACCTTTTGATGATGGCACCAATCGCATATCAATGAATTTAGTATTACTGTAATGCTTTTAGTAAAGAATAAAAAGATAATATAGTGAGTACTACTACTTTCAGAGAAAGTATTACTTCTACTAGAGGTAGTGTCTCTTGTACCTCAGGTGCATAATAAGTAATAAAGACAAAATGTATTACACATAAAACATACTAAGTTGGAGAAATTTTGGTGAAAAAATGCTTTAAATTTTTGTAATTTAACAAAATGTAAATAAATGGGAATCATGAGAAAAATTATTTAAAAAGGACTAGATACATACTAAATAATTAAAATTGCTCATTCAAATTTTTATATTCTAATTGATTTTTATTTTGTTTTTAATAATAAAAATGATTGAGAAAAGATAATCTTCTGTCTGTTTTTTTTTTAAAAAAAGCTGACAACACAGTTGTAGGAATTTCTCGTTACATGATTAAAACCGCATTTCAGGAATGTCCTACAACTGTGGGTTGTTTCTGATGTACGCTTACACACACAACTTAATTTAAAATATTTATCATTTTATTTAAATATACTTTTTCGTTTATTTAATTCAATTATTCTAAATAAAGTGCACATACATACCGCATTTAATTCACACAAGTGTGGCGATACTAGTGGCGACCGAATGATCGATTTTGAGACCCGGCCAGACCAAGTTACTTTTTTACACTTCAAATATTCATTTGTTTAATTCTACTGCTCACCTGTGACGTTAGAACATAGCAGACGACTACAACAGAATTTTTTTGGATGGGGATGTGAATTTGCAAATTTTTTTTTGCAAATATTGTTATCTTTTTAATTAACAAATGTACTCAAGAAAATTATAAAATAAATTGTGCGAAATCTCAAGATAATGAGGGTTGCCTTGCACTACAGTCTCACTCCTTTAACCTTTTAAATTAAAATTGTAACAGCATCAATGCTCCATACGTAGAAGTAATTTGACCGAGTTTGGTCAAAATTGGTCCAGTAGCTCTGGAAATATAAGGTGATTTTGAGGTCAACACTGAACACACACACACGTACATGCAAACATTAACATCTGTCTAATTTCCATCTAGTTTTTTTATTTTTTGGGTTCCTTAGACATCAAAACATTAACATCTGGTGAAAACCACATATGCCCAAATTGGACTGATTACAATAGTTTCCCTTCTAGATGTATAGCTCTACTTAGACAGGAAAGTAAAAGAAAAGTTAAATACTTACCTTATATTTATTTTCTGATAATTATATATTATAATTCAGTTCAAAATAAAAACTATAATTATTTTGTATTAAAATATTAGTAGTCTAGAGATTGATTCTAATTCAAATTCTAATAAAATTTTTACTTACTTACTTTTTTTTATTGATTCATATTAAATTCTTGAATTTCCATAAAAGATATCCTTTATTGATGTATTTCTGAGAGTGCTTTTCTTCATTCAGAGTCCATAATCAACTGTTCAAGTAATGAGAGTATAGCTCATATCAAAAGACTAGAATGTGCTATTAATTGGAATCCAATAGCAGAATGTGGCTGGAGACAGTATTAAAGATCCATTAATATTAAAATACAATAAATACAAAATCAGGTAAAAGTATATTATACTATTGCCAAACCACACAAAAGGAAAGAATTATTGAATAAATTATGAAAAGTATGTCAGCCAAAATAAAATATCAAATTCTATCATTTGTATTCACTAATATGTTAACTCCTTAAAATTGCTTAAATCTAAATCCTTAAAAGAATTTTTTAAAGTTTATTTGTGATTATGTAAATATTATTTAATATACATATCATTATCGAATAAAAATATCACAAATTTAAACTTCTAAGATTTGATATAATACACTAAATCAATTTTTTAAATTAAATTTATGGAACTTGCTTCAAAATGTTTTCAGTAAATGATATTTCTGTTTTCTCTCTAGTGTCAGCCGGTTTTTCTTTCTTTTTAGTTACACAGGCATGTATTTAAAATACAGTCAAAAAGAGAGTAGGATTTGAATTGTCTTTTTTTAATTTAGTGTATCACTATTTTTGTGTTATTAAATTTTTAAATGTGTTACAATATATTCCTCTTTTTTATATATGAATATTATTCTTCACAAAAGAATATTATTCTTTTGTGTAGAATAATACTATTATAAGAATATTATTCTTATTATTAGGGTTGTATAGTCAATGTAGGTGGATTTGTGATTTGGTCAATGAGATAATTGGCAAATGTTCAATCTACGCTGCAACTGTTACCAAAATCAGTCACTAAAGATGATTGCAAGGACTTTCTTGTAACCACGAATTTCAACTTCAATCTAGAAACCAAACCTACTAGTTTGACTTGTCAAGAACTTTGTAGTGTAAACTAAAATATGTATTGGAAATCTTGTTTCTCAAACATGCACAGAATTAGGCTGATCCACCTGTTATTGAAAATGATGCATATGCTTGAACAGTGGTTTTCATTACAAAAGGCTGTCCTATTGCCTATTTGTTTCTTTTATCATAGATATAAAAATTCTAAGTGATGACATAATAGACTGATCTAAATGCCTTCCTGCTGATGTTTGAATGATAATTATAATTACATTTTTGAAGAATATTTATTTTGTAATTGTATGTTTTATATTTATGTTTATAAAATATATCCATATGCATGAGAATTGATTTAAAAAGTTACATAGTTTTTCTTTACTTTTAAAATAAAAATCAATTACAGCGTTTAATATCACTGAAGAAAAGATATTTTGCATTACGGAAGTGCTTTAACAAACGAAAAAAAAAATAGGGATCATTTTAAGATAGATTAAATGTTTTTTAATCTAAATTAAATGTACAGTTTGTTTTATACTGTACTGTACACAATACTCAATGTTCAGATTCATTTGTTTTCTTTGTCCTCTTGCTTAAATGTAAACATATTCTTTTTTCTTATTTGTTAATGAACCAGCTGGTCTTAATCATTGTTAGAATTATTAATGTCTGAATCTTTACTTTCCTTTAAAATTTTGAATAAGTAACATTACTAAATTCTATATCTGTTCTAGCTAGACAGTATATTTAAAAATGTGAACTTAACTAAAAGTATAAAACTATTATAACATAATGTAATGATTAATTCAATGTAAATTTAAAGTAAATAAAGGAAGCGCTTAACAATACTTGATTATCTGGCAATTACTTAATGTATACGGTTTACACAACCAATGAATTACTCTGCAGCTGGAAATGTTGTACATTATTTTTGATCCTCCGGGCCAGTTAATTAAAAAATATGTTTGAGACTGGTAATTAAATAATTATGTGAAATATCAGCTACATGTGAAGTTCTAATATTGTTTATATATATACATTCTAGCTTGGCAAATTCAATTTTCATTGGCAATCCTCAATAATAATTAAATTATGAATGAATGAAAATATTTATTCACTACAGTGAATCTGGGTTTGTAATTTATGTTAACACCATTATCTACATAATATTATTTGTTTAATTTGGTTTTATTTTGTTTTTTGGCCATATTAGTTATATTAATCATTATGGATAAAAACAAAATTATGACAAAGAAAATCAATTAAGGCCTCCATTACAAGAATTGGATTATTCGTAGATAAATAGTCATCATAGAGTAAATAATGAAAAACATTCTGTGGACACAGCTATTAAACAATTACAGTTGCATCCTATCAATTTACCATTGTTTAAAGGTGATGATATTCTTAAATGGCCTCACTTTTTTAATATATTTAATGATTTAAACCACACTCAAAAAGATTTAAAAGATATTCAAAAATTACATTCTTTACACTATCACTAAGAGACAAAGTCTTAGCCATTATTAAAAATCTTCCAATAATTGATGAAAATGATAAAATAACATTAGATTTATTGATAAAAAATTTGATTATAAATTCATGATAGCATATTTAATGTAGATCACATTTTAAAAATATTTTTTGAAAAGAGAATCATTAGATCTTCTATCTAAATCTGTTAATGACATTTCTTCATTTGTCAACTTGTTTGAAGCAATGTAACTTCCAGTTAACATATTTGAATTCATTGTAATTCAATTTCTAACAACAAGGATAGATTATAATACTGCCAGATTATGGAAGGAAAGATTATCAAATACTGTCCAAACTTTCAAGAATTCCTAGAATTTCTTGAGACCAGACGACACATTCTGAAAAATCTTAGTTTAAGTATTACAAACTCACAATCAGTATTGGAAATGTTAAAGGATAACATTACAACAATGCATTTAAATTTCATCACAAACATCCTACTTCAAATGTTAAAAAGATTCATAAACAGCATAATGTTAGTTATTATTCTAGATCTAACTTTAAACATTGTTTGTTTTGTAATTTCAATCATCAATTACAAAAATGCAAAGAATTTTAAAATTTATACAATGATGAACGAAGAGACTTTTTAGAACATAATTGTTGTCTCATATGTTTTCACAAAGGTTATAGCAACAGTGTTACTCAAATAACTTATGTGATTTATGTTAACAAAGACACAACACACTCGTTTATACAGATAAAATGAATGATTCCAAATTAAGTAATGATAAATTTAGTATAATGACTATTGTTCACAATTAAACAAAAATGTAATTTTGTCTACTGTTGTATGTAATGTAGAATACATTTTTGTTCATTCTCATTTGTGTAGAATCTTGTTTGACTTGGGCAGTCAATTAAACATTTGTACATATAAGTTTGTTTGCAGATTGGGACTTCAGCTTAAAAAAGAAGATTTGCCTATTTCAGGCATAAATAATGCATTAGTCAAACCAGTTTATAGTGTAGTACTTGCATCGCATTAACTGTACAAAAACTTTTCATTCAAGGTGCATTGTGATGTTTTGCCATATATAATTAATAACCTTCCATTACATTCATTTGAAACTTCTCATTTTAATCTACCTCAAAATTTATTCTTTGCAGATTCTAAATTTAACATATGAAATAATATTGATATTTACTTAGATCTTATTTTACTTTGTAAATTTATTTGAGATCCAAGACATCCTATTATTCAAGAGACTAAGCCTACTGGTGGTCACACCAGATAGCCCAGCTAAGATGGGAGTTCCAATCAAGGAGAAGACAAAAACAAAGGCTCAGACGAATTGGGGTGCAGTGAGAGAGTGCAGGAGGGCACTAAATAAAGAAATCCAAGAATGACCATTGGCACAAATTATGCGAAGAGTTAGATGATGATCCCTGGGGTCAGGCCTATTTGGAATCGTGACTAAGCGGTTCGGTAGGCGTCTGCCAGTTCTTACGAGGACGCAGGCTGGAGAGCAGATCATTAAGTTTTTTCCCTGTACAAAGGAAGTAGTAGATGGTACCACCGACTGCGAAAGAAGAAGGTTTACGATCGAAGAGGTCACGACTGCAATTCATCAACTTGGAAACCAAGAAGTCCTGTCCGGATGGTATTCGGCCGTAGTGAAGGGACTGATTTAATGTGCTCCTTGGCAGATGGTAGATAGCCAAGATGTAGATACGGCAAGCCACGCGGTTGAAACCAAGGCGTTTCCAAGGTGCTGGAAGAGTTGTCTAACTTCCGAAGGATAAGAGAACTGATGATGGGGTTGAATGCCGACCATTGAGCCTAATGAACAATATAGGTAAAGTAGTAGAAATAATACAAGCTACTCGAATAATCAGCAATCTAAACGACAATGTAGGTATTAGACAGAACCAGTTTGGCTTTTGGAAAGGCCGTTCAACGCTTCTGGCGATAGCGAAAGTTGTAAGTTGGGCGGCAGCTGTCAAAGTAGGTACCTGGAGGACAAGGGGAATGCTTCTTTTCATATCCCGTAGATGTACGGAATGCGTTCGGCTCAGTAGCCTAGAGAGTAATAATGTTTGCTCTTGAGGTAAAGGGCATTAGTGGATATTTGCGTAGGCAGGTTCGTGAATATCTCTCGGACCGAAGGAACACGGTTGATACTCAAGACGGTAGACTGAAATTTCAAACGTTTGGCAGAGTTCCACAAGGGTCTGTGATAGAACCCAAATGTTGGAGTACTGGGCCTACAATTGCCCGAAGGCACTGAAGTTACAGCATACGCAGATGACCTTGCCATATTAGTGAGAGGTAGGGCGGAAAACGAACTCGAAGACAGAGGCAATAAGGCGCTTGATATGGAGAATGCATGAATGGGTGAGTATGGTTTGAGGTTTCCCCTAACAAATACGAGTATATAATACTAACAAGAATAAGATGGGTGGCCGCCAATAATACTGAAGGTAGAAGATCGGTGTATTTAACCTAAGAGCAAGGTGAAATGCCTTGGGGTCACTATTGACAAAGAATGCAGATTTACAGATCACATCCTGACGAGCTGCATTAAGGTGGAGAAGACACTTAAGGCGCTGAAACTACTAACGACGACACAGAAAGCACCTAGAGCCTCAAAACGAAGGCTAATAATGTCGGCGGTCACATCTTCGATGTTGTATGCCGTTCCAGTCTGGGGAACAATGGTGAATGTTAAGTGGAACTTGGCAAGACTGCAGCGAGTTCATTGGAGGCCGTTGTTGGGGGTTGTCTGTGTACTGCACTGTGTCCTATGAGGTAGTATGCTTTCTTTCCTCGGTATCGCCGACAGATCTACAAGTGGTGGAAAGGACGGAAATATACAATGGTATGTGTAAGTTTGAAGCAAGAACAAGGACCATGTCCAGCTGGAGTGACAGATAGAGTACAGGAGAAATCTTGCTATGGACCAAAAGAGTAATTCCTAATCTGATGGCACGGACCAGCAGAAGACATGGAGAGGTAAATTTTATATATATCATAGATGCTCACAGGTCACGACAACTTTGAGACTTATCTGCATAGAATATAGAGGCAGGGTACCCCCAATTGTATGTTTTGCATGGATGAAGATATGGTGGAATACACTATTTTTTATTGTTCAAAATGGGAGAATGAGAGGTTACGAGGTGGAATAACAGGGGCAAACATTCGATAATTTGATAATACATGTGTTATCATCAACTGAACAATGGGGTGTGGTCAAGGAATTCACATCCGTGGTGTTGTGAATAAAAGACCAGGAAGGAAGAAACAAGGGTATCTAGAATTAGGGTCAGGAGGACAGCCCCAATCGCAAGGTCTGGTATGCTCAGGTGTCTCAGTACCAATGAACACTGGGGACACCATGGGAGATCAGGATGGAAAATGAGAAAAGACCCGATACTAATGGGGGTACTTCAGCACACTCATTAGGGCAAAATAAAGATCCAAACAGCGAGCCAACCTGCCATGCCGGTAGGAGGAAATCGTTAAAGTAATGGACACTCCTCTGGGTGGAGTTATACCCACCAGTCGGATCGACCCAGAGAAAAAAATAAATAAAAAGAAATGTAATATTCTGTATTTATATCAATATACTATCTTACTTATGCTCTTAAACTTCTAACATTCTACTCTACAGACAAATTATTATACTACATTTACATGTACATATACACTACATGCAGGAACATATGCACACACACACACACACACAAATATTAAATAGGGCTACTGGACACATCTTCTTGCAATAGGTGCATCATGAACAACATATTTAAAGAAATCCTAGTCGCTATAAGATTGTAGGTACAAATATATATATATATATTTATATATTGTAACAAAGTTATTAATATTATGAGCATAATGATTATTATATTATTTTTATAGTATTACTATTTTTATACATTGTCATTAATTTGTGATCACTATTATATAAAATATTGATAAAAAAATGAAAAATAAATATACTTGGTTTATCTTATACAACTGAATCATATTTGTTTAATTTATATTTGTATTAGTATAACATTTATGTACCTTATATTATATCTTAATTATATTGATACTCACATGTTGTAAGAAAAAATAACTTCTTTTTTGATAGGCAGTATGTTCAGATTCATTTGCTTTCTTTGTCCTGTTGATTATTGTAAACATGTCATCTTCTTCTTTCTTCTTATTTGTTAATGAACCAGCTGGTCTTAATTATTGTTAGAATTATTAATGATTTTAATTTTACTTCTTTTATAATGTGAACGAATTAACATGAAAATGTATATCATGCTAGCCAGAATGTTTAATATTCTATAAAATGTGTAATTAACGTAAATGTCATAATTTAATATAATGTTTTAACTAATTTAATGTAAATTAAAAAGTAAATAAAGGAAATGATTATTAATAATTAGTTATCTGGCATTACTTAATGTATACAGTTTACACAACCAATGATTGCTCCTGAAATTGTACAATTATTATTTTGATTTTATTGATGTTAAGGTTACAGACATATCTTTAAATATTAAACTTGATAAGGCTATGAATATTATTTCTAAACTTTATGTCAGAGTTGGTGCACTGGTTAACACAACTGACATTATGAATTGTCTTTACTCAAGGGAGAAAATGCTCAGCTTAGAGAAACTATTGAAGAGTTGAACAACCACATTAAAATTAATATTAATATAATTGTTGCAGAAAATGTGGCCAACCTTTGTGTGTGGAGCATTCAGCATCTCCTGATGAAAATTAGCTGATTTGTGATGTGCAGGCGACGAAGTCTACTTGGGCCATTATATCTTCTGGGAAGAAGAAGAGAAAAGTTGGGTAGGCTCAAGAGCCCAAGGAAAAAGTAAGTTAACAGCTCTCACATCCCTAAGAAACCAGTGACATCCTCTTCAAAGAAGGTGAGAATTACAAGTATCTGTGCTACTGGTACAGACACTGAGGTCATGAAACCAAGAAGGCTCTGTTCGCCAGTAGATTTAAACCAAATGTGAAAGCAATTGAGCTAGAGCTGTTCATTAAGGAATGCTCTTCTGTCTCTTTGCTTAGATGTACAAAGCTAAACAGCAAATTCCCTGATAAGTATGGTTCTTTTCATGTTTCAGCAATTGAAACTAAATTTAATTGCTTAAAAAGGCAGATATAAGGCCTGAAGGAGCTTTGGTTCTTCCATTTTATGAAAAGCTGAAGGATGGGAATATTGCATCTGTTTCACACAGGGAGAATGATAGATATAGTTCAACAATCTAAAAATGTTGAAGTGCTCATTGAGGAGAGTAAATCTTTTAACTACTAACAGGAGATACGAAATATTTTAAGATCCTTTATCAGAATGTTAGAGGACTTCAAACAAAATCTGAGTTTTTGGCTTCCATCGCAGCTTGTGATCATCAGATTGTTGTTGTGACTGAGACCTTCCCTTCTTCTCTGATTTCTTCACTCAGTACTAATTACTTCACTGATAAGTACCTTGTATATAGAGCTGACAGATATCCAGAGTCCACTAACAAATACCATGAGAGAAGATCCCTCGTTGCAGTCAGCACGGATTTGCACAGTTTTAAGAAGACATGAACTGGAACTGGTAGAGGAATGTGTATGGATCAAGGTGAAATTGCACAATGGGATTAATTTACTGATCGTCAACCAGTAATTTTGTCTTGATTCTTCTCCTGCGATGATAAAAAATTACTTTAACACAATCGAGCCTGTTCTGGACATTGCACATTATTGTCATATGCTTGGTGACTTCAACATTCCAAATGCGTCTTGAAAGGATCATTGTTTGGAGCCTGGTATTCATTTTTATGCCAAGAAAAAACAGAGCTATTATTTTAATTTATAGATAGCATGAATTTAAAACAGCTAAATAACCATATCCCTTTTAAAAGCAAATCTGTACTTGATTTGGTGCTCTCCAATACTGGTGTATATGTCTCTGCAGAGGCCTTCTGTTTAGTCTACCCTTATGATCTGCTCACTGTTGATGTTGGTATGCATGGTGTGATTCGTAACCATGAAGCATGTTTGATAAACGATTATAGTAAGGCCAATTTTAAGGAACACTAAAGCAGCTAAGGCCACTTGTTGGGGAATCATCCTTAGAGCTGTTGATCCGGAGGTAGCTGCTGGTTATCTGAATGATGATGTTTATGATTTAGTTAACAGATTTGTTCCACTTCATCACACCAGAATGCAGAAATTCCCCTCTTTGTTCTCAAGAGATTTAATAGTAGCTCTACACAAGAAAGCGTTCCACAGGAAATTTAAGAAGTCTGATCTTCTGAGGCATTACATTACATTCTCTGAATACAGGAAAAAGTGAAGATGCCTATAGCCTGTGACAGAGACAGAAGATCACAGACGGCTGAGAACAATCTCCAAGAGAAGCCTTCTGACTTTTTTAAATATATTAAGTCTCACTTAAATGATAGTTCTAGTACTAGACCCATCAATATGAATGTAGAGGTTATTATAGATCCTTCACGGCTAAGTAATTTATGTGGGGAATATTTCCACTCTGCTTATAAGCTCGATAGTGGTAAAATATTTGATAATAAAATAGAAACAAACAAAATTATTACTGTAGCATTTGATACTGTTCCTCACAGTATCTTGATGAGTAAATTGAAGTCTTATGGTCTTATTGATCCAATGCTTTTTCGGGTAGTCTTATTTAACAGATCAAAAACTTAAAGTGAAGGTTAAGGAAAAGCTTTCTGCTGAGTTCCCAGTTTCTTCTGGAGTTTCTCAGATTCCAACTTGGACCTATTATTGTTTAAATTGTTTATTAACAACGTAGCCAGGAATATATCCTCACCATTATTCACGTATGCTGATGATCTGAAGGTATGTACAGAGATTAGGAGTGCAACTGATTGAATTGCACTACAACAGGACATTGATCAAGTGGTCAGATGACCGAGACTCAATGAGATGTAGCTTAACATCAGTAAGATTAATGTCATTATGTATATTAGAAAAACCGTACTACCATATCAAGATCTGGATGTTAAAAATCGACGCTAAGCTATTATTTAATGACCATGTAACTGGAATCATCTCTTGTGCTAGGAGGAACTTAACTGATTTTCTGGATTGGTAGATATTTTAAGCATCCTACCACATTCCTGTGTTCGTATCATGCGATCGTTTGTCCATTGCTGGAGTACTGCAGTGTCACCTGGAATTACGAGCGTAAGTCTACCATAGAAAGTATTGAGGCCATCCAGGGGAAATTCACTAATTCCTTAGTTATTAGAGGTTTTGTTGATCAATTCAGCATAGCTTCTGTCTTGCATCTCTACAAGCTTCTGGATGGTCGGATCATTATTCGGAAACATTTTGCAAATTCTTTTGTTTTTATCATGGCTTTATTGCACTGGAAATTATTCATTTTTATGATTGCGTATTTAAGAATTAAATGTTTTATATTGTAAAGTTATATGCAATTTATAGAAATAGAAACTATTTTTGCTTGGTTAGCATTCAAAATTATTTTTAGTGAAATTAATCTTTTTAAAATTCATACTATTCCTCTGTACGGTTAAATTGTATTTAAATTTTATTAGAATAAAACATCTAGTACAGAATATTGTGATAAGACATATCTTACCTTAATTTTACCGTGTCAAAGTAGTTTTGTACTTTGCAGGATCTGTAAAACTACTTTCATGGTAAAATTAAGGTAAGATACGAGTATAACTTATCTCAATATTCTGTACTATTGCACTAATTTAAATATAACTGTACATTCAAATGAACATATATAAATTTATTAAAATTAAATTAGCTTATAGTATAGTATATATACTATATAATATAATATATTATATATAACTTGAAAATAGTGTAATTTAAAGTATAAAAAAAAAAAAAGATTAGTTTTAGAAGTTTATAACTAACAATAAGTTAAACATTGTAGTTCCCATTAATTTGGCAATATATCTGATAACAGTGTGTCAAATGTGTAAAACACAATTAAATACTAATTCAGAAAAAGGCAAGGACAAGTGGGATGTTCAATGCAAAATACTAATAATTAAATAGGTAACAATAAAATAAACTCATAAAAAATAATAACACTAATGTAGTACATTGATACATTATCATATTTTATTTTCCATTTATACTTTGCTATGTTTATATATATATATATATTATATATTTATATTTATATATTTTTAATACATCGCGTATGAATTTTATAGATATAAGATTGAAAGTCAATCTATTACCTGACACTATATCAGCACTTCATGATAGTTACTGCTGGAAAAAAAAATTACACAACAAAAGTAATAAGTATTAACATGAAAACATTTAAAATTAAAGAATTTTTATTTTACGTTTAACCTTTTTTTATATTTAAAAAAATAATAGTAACAATAGCAAAATAACGTGTTATTGTACATTAGTTAATAGATTATAAATTTTATATTTATTACATTTATATTTCACACCTACATAATAATTACATTTTAAACAAATTTAACTTAAAATTTACATTTGTTTATAAAAAAAATATACAACACCACAATGTAAAAGATTTCAGATAAACTGAATCTCATAGTAAACAGTTGGTTCTTTGCGGTTGAGAAATATTTCATAAGAATGCTCTGAGATATTAAAAGTTAATAAAAAACAAAAGTTCTATATCAAGTAGATCAATTTCCCTTGGATTCTCAAAGTTGAATCAACCAGTTTTTCTTGATCTGCCCTAAGATCCACAGGTCATTCATTACATCTAAGCAAATATATACTAAAAGTCCATACAAAATATTTGATTAAAATATGTATTACAAATTGCATGGTCAATTTTACTTAATCTAATTTATATTAAATATTCAGAACAATAAATACGATTTATTTTAATCCAAGCTACTTTAAAATATTTAAAAAAAGAAGAAAATATATAATGCTTAATTCTTTTGGATAAAGTTGAGCATTGATGTTATAAATGAATATAATTATGAGCTGTTCAATATGTTTTAGATTTTTTAATCTAAAATTCATGTAAGTGATAGGTTAGGTTGTATAAAATTCTAGGTAAAATTAGGTAAGTATATTTGAATGGTTATTATTCAGATGATGTTTAATAAAAATTATGTCTACAAGCGAGAAACAAAATATTAGTTGGCAATTATTTTTATTTCTAACTTAATTTTAATTTTAAACAAATTACAAAAAGTTCCCTGTATTTTTTTCCAATTTTAAATAAGAACAAATAACATTATGAAGAAATACTTCTTTATGTGAACGGTCGAAATAGTTATTTACTCAACAAATAGAGTATATAATTATTAAATAAATTAAATAAAAAAATTATAAATTTCATCTTGGTTTTACAATAAACATTAAATAATCATGACCAAACACTTTTGTAAAAAAATATTCTTTTTCATTATAAACAGGATGATGAAAAAAAAACAAATTACAAAATTAATTTAAATATCAAAGTAAAGATAAGGTTAAACGTAAAAATCTATAAATATATAAGTAATAGAAAAAAGTGTTATAATAAAAAAATACATGAATTCAAATTTTATTTGAATATAACAGGAAAGCTAAATTGCAAAAAACATACATAATAACCAGAAATTAGTTATAATTTGTTTCTTGGTTATTATTTATTACATAATTATGGTTCACAGATTTACACAGTAATGGAAAAATACGATATGATAATTTAATGATTTTTTTAAATCTTTATTACTTAATGGTAACAAAATGATGATGTCAGAAATGATTTATGATTACAATAATGAATATGATTATGATGATGATGATGATTACAATAACAATGATGATGATGCTAATGAGTAGCTATGATAAACAATTACATAATTACATATACAGTCATAATAATTAATTACAATAAATGATTTTTTTTTTACTCATCACTACAGTATGATTACTCACAAACTTCATATATATATATATATATTTATATATATATAAACCAAACATATATTTACAATATACATTACACACTTATTGTAACATATTTTTTTTTATTTGAGGCATTTAGAAGATAATTTTATGCAATTAAAATAATATATATACCAATATTTTTAGTTAAATAAATTACAGCTATATTAATTTGAATCATTTCAATTTATTAAAAATTTCTTCTTTTTACTGCTTCGATACAATAAACACTTCTCCATTTAATTATTAGCATTGTTAATACAATAAAGTAATACAGTAATAAACATGAATGAAGTAAATTTCGATTTTGATTTGAGATAGACTGATTTTGAATATTAATTTTGCGTAATCATCATCTCCAAGGATGATCTAATCGCACTGGTTACCAACAGTTGTTTTAATCCTTGTGTAGTAGATAATTATTACTTGCTAGATAATTATCCAAACTGTTATTACAGTGTGCCAAATATCTGGATAGTTGATCGTAACTAAATGACAGAATCAGTGTTGATTGTTAGTCTGTTCCAGAACAGACAAAAAATTATTATAATAAATGATTACCATACATTGTTATAAAAGATCAATCATGATCAAATTAGAGGTTCAATTTAAGTTCATTTTACGAATTAAATTAACGAAGCAGAAATGTAAGTTAAATAAATATGTATAAAATCATATAATTATTTTGAATAAAAAATCCTATTAATTCATTAATAAGATAGCATGGGATTCCATATTTGACTTAAAGTACAACAAAAGCTTACTTTGTTTTACCCAAAAATAATTACTAATATTTTAGTAAGCGTTTGAATTTTGATTTTTTTAAAAATATATACAT
This sequence comes from Lycorma delicatula, assembly GCF_047948215.1. NCBI lineage: Eukaryota > Metazoa > Arthropoda > Insecta > Hemiptera > Fulgoridae > Lycorma > Lycorma delicatula. The sequence goes on from NC_134466.1 coordinate 5,674,801, forward strand.
TTTTGTCATTAGCCATTTTAACATAGTAACAATTAATGAGTATCCCAGTTGTATATCTTGGGCCATTATTTTTTTCCATTTCTATTAATATTATTAGTAAATCCTTAAAAAATGGATATAATTAACACTGAAATCTACATTTAAGTAAGAATAATTTTACAACAAAAAAAGGATTTTATAAAATTTTATATTAAAAGATCATAAAAATCTTAAAAAATTGGTTTTTCAAGTTTTTTCTTTCAAACATTATTCAAAATAATTATTCATACTTAGTTATTTTTATAACTAGAGGTAACAATTAATCATTAAATTTTTTTATCCTAAGTGCATATCTCAAATCAAATTTATGCGTAGTATAGAAATGAGAAAAGTCTTTCTTAATTTCATACTTTGTACAAAAATGCGTTGTTTAAGAATCTAGATTATTGAGTTGGTTTCATAACTCAATAATAATAAAATAAATTAATCAAAAAAAGATACAAACAACATTAATTTTACATTAAAATTATTATTATTATTACGAAATTATTAAAGACAACATTGCTCAAACATATAAGAACATTTGCTATCATTGATAATTAATTTACACCTTTTGCTCACACATTTTGTATTTATTTATTTAAATATACAAACATTCGGTTAAATATTTCATAATAACCAATTTTATCAACTATCTACTTTCTGAGATTATATTTTTATTATAATTTATTGTTGCACAAATACCTATGAGACAGTGAAACATAGCACATGTTTAAATGCGAGTTTATAATAAAATCTATTTATAATATTTCAATGTTTTAAGTGGATTTAAAAAAAAAGTTTAATATTAGAAAGAAATAAAATGTTCTTTTATATGATTAATAAAAATACGGTTAAATAATTATTTTCATATTTCTTGGCTAACTCATTTATATCAGTAGCAAATGCAATTTAAATATTTTACTAATAAAACTCAGAGGCATGTTTTTTGCCATTAAAAAATCTATAATGGTAAAACCATTTACCTTTTCAGTTATTAAACTTGATCCTCTATTTTAACCCCAAATTCCACTAATGCGTATGAATATTAAGAATTATACCCCAGTACTCCAATAATATTAAACATAACAATTTTTCAGGTTCCTATGCCTTAAATTCTGTCATTAGGTACAGTTATATCATCATATTTTATATCTGAAACTTTCAGAGAAATTCTTCTAGACTTAATTCTAAATCTAGTCTAAATCAGGATTCCTATATTCTTAATTACATTTTCTTTTTTCTTTGTTTGTTAAAGAAAATAAATAGTACATATGAAATCTTTTAATGTACTTCATTACATGTTTTACGATGATGTCATGACGTTATTAAATTTAAAATAAAATTATAAGCGATAAAAATTTGATTAATATTTAAAAATATAGGTTATAAAGTAAAAATTATATTATTTGAGTTCATGACAGAAAATAATAAATAAAAATCATTTAATGCTTGATAAACGAATGTTCTGGTCTGGACCAAACTTATTATACTGTCATAGATCTCATGCCCCATCATCATTTCTATGGCTACACGACATATATAGTGCAGCAGTGTCACGTAAATTGTTAATGGAAGGAGAGAAGAAGAAAGGGAAAAGGCTGAGCAGCAACAGTACGCTTAACTCCCTACTGAAAACATTTAATACATTTTTTAAGATTATTAATTCAGCAAACAAGCTCAAAATTTTCAGTCGAACTTTAGCGCTGAAATTTTGTAACAAAAAATTCCAACCTTGGTTCAAATCTAGGAACTTTGGTATCAAACGCTGAGACACCACCACTCTGCTATGTAGATTAGTTTGCATCACTATTAATTAAAACCAAAATGTACAAAGAAATGGAACGATATTTTTAATCAAAGAATCAATGTAGCTAAGTCCGTATAGTATGCATAAATCCATACCACATCATAGCTTTTCCAACAGAAAAGAACTTGGATAGATTTTAATGATGCAATGACCTTATTTGGTACAAAAAAATGAGCGATTGAAAGTTTTGCCAACTTCTCAATATATTTTTAAAACTAAATTTTTAGCTTTCTTTATTATAATTTGAATAACTAAATAAACATTTTACATTATAAATAGAAAGTGCGTTTTGTATGAGCTGCCACTTATGGATTGTTTTACATCAACAAACAAAATCCTATTTGTTAATCTTATGAATACTGAGACAATAAAAACATTTCATTATGTATAAATAATATTTTACTAAGTTATCTGAAAAAGAAAATGTATTTGAACATACATTAATAAATATGTGGTATATATTTTTCTTTTAATATAATAAATGTTCGTACAATCAAAAACATATAAATTTAAGCATTAACAGCTTACAGAATTTAAAAATAAATAATGTATACATGTATAATATTTAAAAATTAGTAACCTATTTATTGACTAGAATAATAAATGTAAATTACAATACATTAAAAATAATTTATACGTGAAGAAGAAAAAATAATAACAATAATAAATACAAATCTACCAATTACATGTGACATAATAATCCATCTATTATTACATTAACGTTCTAACATTTACACATTTAATTAATTAATTTCATTATATATTGTATTTATAACTGCCCTCCTAAGTTCAAAATTTTAAGTAAATTAATGATATACTTGTATATCAATAATTTATTAATTGCTGAAATAATTACACTGATGTGTGCGGATAATTTTATTTATCTTAAAATAATACATTATATTACTTATATAAAAATAGATATTTCTATCAAACCTAAAGAATAAAATTCAAGTAAAAATATTTTATTTCCTTTTATTATTTGGTTGAAATATATTTAATTATTTTATTTGTTTTTTTGAAGTACAGTTTATAAGTGTTTTAAAATTAATTTTGTAAATGAGGAAAATATGACTATAAAATTGAAGATTTTATAAGGTTATCGTAATTAAACAATCTAATCATTTGAGGCTTAGTACAAAATTTTATTTCAAAATGGGTAGTTATATATGATGGTAGTTATAATTACGGTTATATATGATTTGAATTCAGAATTTGTCATGTTTAACTACTGACAAACAATCAACAAAGATCATATTTTGAAAATAAAAGACAGAAAAAAGTGAAAGTTGAGGAAAGTCATAGTCAAAGTCAAAGTCAAAGTCAAAAGTCAAAGTTTCAGTGAAACCTGAGACAATTCCCAATAAACCAAGGGTTCCAAAGAGAACAACAAAGGCTTCTTGTTCTCAATATCATACCAAGCTTTCTATGAATGTGAGAGAGTGAGAAAAAAGAGATATAAAAATAATTAATTATTAAAAGCCACTTTTTTAGATAAGGATAGATAATGCAACTATAAGGCTTTACCAAAAAAGTAGTCACAGACCAAGACGTGATCATGATGTGACTGTAATAACTTAATGCCAAGATTACTCTGACTAAATTCCAAATAAAGCTGCAACAGTCTTGTGAAGCTAGTAAATGACTCCATTAAATAGACTGTCAAGGGCAAATAATGAATGTGCTTGAAGTTGGATAAAAACATTTGGTTTCAATAAAGCCCGAATATTCTAACAGTCACATTTCTAAAAGAGTCCTAGATTACGGTTCCATTACCCAAGTTTATCCTTTTCCTGAGTACGGACAGCAGCTCTTTCATTAGTTGTTGAGGGTATCAACCGACTGGTACAGTTAAATCAAGCTTAGTAAACCTTGAGTATGCAAGATTGAAACCGGTGATAAACTTCAGCAGTGCTTCTTTTTAGGAAACATAGTTTTTCATTCCTTATAACTTTTTATCACATGTGATGTCAGATCTCCAGGTGGGACTGTACTTACAGGCTCGTTAAAAAATAAGAATCACAACATTTTTTTGAGCCAGAGGATAGAATGCTGAGAAAGTACATAAGACGTGTGCTGGAGCTGAGATCGGGATGTAATAGAAAGGAATGGAGATGTGCACTAAACCAGTCAAATAGATAAAGATAAAAAATGCAATTATTGAAAAACGATTAATGAATTTTATGAAAATGAAATATTTACTTTTCCATAAACGTTATATAATTTTACCTGCATGCAAAGAAATAGGCTGAGAAATAATAAGATTAATGAAAGTTTAGGTAAAGAAATGTTAAATCCTTACCAGGAATATAAATTAAGGCCAAATGATTTAAAAGCTAAAACTGTTGATCATTATTCTAACTAAAATATCAGACAGCTGGTATACTAAAAAGTAACCTGGAAAAGAATTTTCAGGTATCTATAATAATATTTTGATAAGAGATGAATTTTGTAGCATTTGAAATAATGCCGAATCTAACTATGGTTCGACTATAGAACTTTTTGATGAAAGTCAGAAATGATTTTTGGATTTTTTATACAATTTCCACATTTAATTTTGTATTCTTGAAATGAATATATTTTTATTTCTATCCGTTACTTAATTTTTTTACACTATATTTTTTTAAATTTTTATGCTCATTTTTTCTGACAGCAGAATTGAAGAAAGTAAACGATGAAAATTATCAGAATGTAAAAAATGTAATGGTAGACCAGGATTAGGCCACTGTATAGTTGAAAAATAGAAACGCTATACTTTATCATAAAATTTGTTTATATATGTTATATTTTTTCCTCCATAGCAACTACATTTTCTGTATTAAAATTATTACAATGTATTTACATCTTATTTAAATTATATAGTTACATATACCAACACTACATCATACTTATATATATTTTTTTTTTTTTGGAAAAAATAAATTACAAAATACAGACAACAAAGTAAAAGATGGATTTACATCCATCATTATATTTAATTATTTTATAAAGACCTGCTTAATTTAATTTAATTACTTTACTACAAACAAAATTGATTAAGCAAATCTCTTTTTTAGATATATTGTTAAGACAGTTCAGAAAAATATCTAAACCAAATACAATATACACAATCTTGAAAACTGAAAAAAAACAACTATTCTTATTAAAAAAAAAACCATTAAATCATTAAAAATATTTAGAGGCAAATTCCTCCCCTAAGAATATAATAACTAATTACGAATTAAAAGTTAATAAAAATTTATATTAATGAATTAGCTGAAGTTAAAATATACCAATAAACAATAAAAATATGTAGTTACTACACTAAGTAAAATCCTTAAGAGTAAGGTATCAAATAAAACAAAAATTTATAGTGGTAATTTTTTTTAATATTTATTATTAATAACCTTTTAAATTACAACACTGAAATAAATTGTTTATTATAACAAGAAGCTCAGGATTAAAGGGTAGAGTTAAGACAGTCAAGTAAAAAAGAGCTAGACAGAAAATAAGATGATTATTGTATAAAGAAATGCTAATAACTATAAAAAGTAACAAAGACTTCTTGTAAGTGAAAAAATGCACATCTAGTGTACAAGTACACGAGTTATAATACCTAATATGTCCATGCAAAAAAACAAATCGCAACATTTAATCATCAAGCTTCTTGATACAGCAAATAACCCATAAATAATATTAACTTACAAACTCACCATGAATACAGTCAATAATAAAAAAAAATTCTTAATTTGTTTACATTAGAACAAGAAACCACACCATTTAAATATAAAGGTTAAATTCTTGATACAGCATTAAGTCGTAAATAATATAATATATAATAACACTTACAATGAAAATATTCAACACCATAATAAAAAAAAGTTGTTAAAAATTTGTTTACGTTAGAAAAAAAAAAGTATTTTATCAAGTTTATTTTTAATAGTATAAAAATTAGAGCCATGCAAATAAGTACATAAAGTTAACAGTCATGAATTAACATCAACATCTGGAAAAAACTGAAGATTATTGCTTGGAGAACAATTTTGATGGATATAATTAATTAGCCATTTAAGAAAATAAAACTTTACATTATCCAACCAATTTCTACATATGTTATTATACCATGAACAGTTACCAAAAAAAAAATTAATTTTGGTTTTAAACATAAATTATATTTTACATTAATTCACATCTTTCTATCTAAGTAGTAGTACGATGCTACTTCCTGAAATGTTCCAGGTGTTACAGAACAATTACATTGTTAAGAATGCAGTTTATTCTCCCCGTAAAACCAATAAAATATTTGTTGAATATTCTTAAATGTTTACAAATCACTATTTGGATTGAAAATTGCTTGTTTCAAAGAATAAAATATAAATAATCGATTTACAGAATATTTACTTTTTTAAAAACAAATCTAACTAGATTTAAAGTCTACAAAGATCTTTAACTCGCATTAAATTGATATTAGTTGCTCTTACAGCTTTAGAGAATATTTTTAGGTTTGGTCAAGTAATATATAACTTGATCTGTGAATTCTTTTTTCATTAACTAAAAATTAAAAATTTTTTAAGAGTGGTGGTGCATTGGTTTGTTGTAAGTGCTCATACTTTATTCTGAATTAAGCACAATCATCTAGCAGAAAAAAAATTGAACTAACAACTGTATAATAAATTGTATTGTGTACTATAAACAGTACGTTGTTTACAATAAAATTTACTACACATTGTTTTTTTTCTTAGTTTGTTAAAAAAAAAACTACTGTAAACATAAGTATTTTTGAAATTTTATAATAATAAATAACAATAAAGTAGATGTTAATGTAAAAAAATGTACTGTTTAAGTACACAATACAATTTATTATACAGTTGTTAGTTCAATTTTTTGTTGTTATTTTTTTTCATTTTATTTTTTTGGGCAATGTAATGTTTTTATTATTTAAAAAAACAAACAATATAAAATGAAAGGAACTGCTCCAGCATTTGCCTGGATGCATCAGGAGAAATCATGATAAAACCTTGTTAAGAACAGCATCGTAAAATACTTATCCTCCCTATACTATAAAATAGTAAAAAAAATGCTAAAAACATTAATAATTCGAGACCTAATTGATTTACTGGGAGGGGCAATGGCTTCAAACACTCGGATAATGAAGTCATATCTAATGAGATCTCACCCAAAGTTTTTTCTCAACTCGGTGTCAAGATATGAGCAAACATTGGTTCTCCCTATATTATGATATGATAAGAAACAGGCTGAAATGCTGGTCGTGAAGTGGCCAGGGAGCGCAACCCCCTTATTATCACGTTAAGTGTGTTATAATGTGATTGTATTGTGCGTTTTATTACCGTACTTTAAAAAAACCGATATATTAAATTAACTTTTCAAATACAATGCATTATTTAGCCAAATCCTAAACGTATGTCTTTTTAATAAAAAAGAAAAAACTTTTCATAGTAACTTTTGCTAAAACTGCAATATAAAACAACTACGTACCAGCAAGGAAAATTACAAGAGTATTCTGACATAAGTAATGATGTTAATTAAATATAAATTTAGTTAGGTTTATCATTAAAAAAGTAATTATGTTTTTTTTTTAAATCTTTATCAACAATTTTCACGAACAGAAATACAAACAATATAATACAAAGAATCTTTAACATGGTATGTACATAACTTGAACATATATTCATCTAATGAGGTGAAATGATTTTTAAACATTCATTTGTCAGGACAAGCAAAGCACGCAACAGAATGCTTACATAAATAACCACATTATGTAAGGAATATTATTTTATATTATTAACATATTATTGATTAAACAATTATTAATATCTTAAAATATTAAGATATTGCCTTACAATCTAGAAACATAATTTTTAATAAGTCAGTTGTTACCACTTTGAAAACTACTGATGATGTTTTGAGTATTTCTTCTTAACAGTACGTGCTTTAAATCTAAATAAACATTCCTATCTTATTACCCATAACCCTGAAACGGATATAAAACTAAACAATATCCATTAGGACCACAACAGTACCATCTGAAATTTACCAAGTGTTGGTGAATAATAGTTCTTAATGTGAATATGCCACTCCGAATCTGAAAACTGCTGGCCTTTGAAAATCTACAGACAAGGATGATGACTAATAGAAATCTTCATATTAATATTTAAGTAAAAAAATTAAGGAAGCGATTTGCGTTCTATAAGATCACCTTATCTATTACGTTTTTCCAATTTTATCGGCAAGAAATGCTCAGGAATAGGATTTTTATAGAGACAACTACATTTTTCAATTAAACTGTTCAAAAACCAAATCGATTAGCTCTGTACTGTTCAGAAGGTTATATGGAAAACTGAATATCAACTGAACAGATTACCCGAAAGTGTTTTCCAAACATAATGGTGGTTGGACCGATTCACTTATTTTTGTTGTAATATAGATGTTAAACAATAGACTGCGCTGTAAAACATAAAATCCTTTGTATAAACATATACGGCTGAACAATTGCAGATTTAAATATTTTAAGTGTTGAAGTTAATGAACTGGCTAACACGCTTACTGATTTTTAAATCGGTTATTATATATGTTTTAATATAGAAAACACTGAAATGGTACACTTATATAATAATGAAAAAAATATTTTAAACAATAAATAAATAATTTAAATTGAACATTTTAACATTCAATCCATTCAGAGCTATATAATAATTTAAAATGTCAAATGAAAAATAATGCTACGCTAATTAATTACATGTAATATATAGTGTATTAATAAATATATATTTATATATTATACATTCTTTCTGAAATTTCTACACATATAATACAATAATTCGGTAGTAATAAAATTAACATTTACAGTTTTATTATTTCTTTTCATTGATATTTAAATAATAATAATCATTTTTAAAATATACTTTCATTTTTCTAACATAATTTTTTTTAGAAGTGATTTAATAAAAATTATTATAACAAAATATTTTTTAATTAAATAATTTGTTCAATTCATCTTTTTTTTATTACTATTAGTTCATTACAAAAGAATATGTATTATATATTAGTTTAAATTTAAATCATTGTTTTTTTTTTTTTTAATAAATGACTTAGTATGATATTTACGTAAGCTGTGCTGCTGCTGCTATATTTTGTATAGTTTTACATATTTTAACACAAATAAAAAAAAAATTTACATTAGAAAGAACAGATTTATTCACAGAAATGTACATTCCCCTTATAATTTTTCTTAATATACCTGAATCATTTAAATTGTGTATGAATTTTATGATAAATAAATAAATTTTGATGATCTAGTTCAAATTGCTGATGAAAATAAATATCAAGAATAATAATAATCTTTTGATAAGCCTACTAAGGTAAATAAGGAGTTAAATTCCTTTTGTCTTCATCATTGAACCAAATATGTAGCTTCCTATCATATACTAAGAATTCTGAAATACAAATCATATTCAGTTCTGTAAGCAATACCATCGCATCAATTTGTTAGAGGATCAGGCCGACTGGAATTTTCAGTCTGTTTATATGAGCAGTTAATGTTTAATATTAAAAATTTGAAATATACTTTATACTGATTAAAAATATAATAAAAATCATAACACAGTAGAATTTTATACAAATTAATGTAATAAAAATGAAAAGCTATTTATTTTTTTTTTTAATTTCTTTTGTAGAAAATCTTATTTTAAAATAAGAGAGCACAGCATACAAAATTTATAAAATTTATTTTTGTGATAAAACTGCAATAAAAGTTTTTCTGTTTGTTACTTTTTGGTAAATTAAAACAGAGATATGAAATAAATAAAAAATTAAATTTAAAAAATAGAAATTACTTTTGGAAAAGGCATATGAATAAGTAAAATTTAAGGCACACAAAATATTAATACTATTAATAAATATAAAAGAACATTATTATTTTAAATTAAAAATAAATATAAATAAACAATATGTATGAACCATTAATAGTAACAGAAAATTGTTTGCGATAAAAAATATTATTACATCGCTCAATAACTTAAATCTTCCTTTTTTTCGACAGTGTTCTTTACTGTTATTTTTACTAACATCCTAGTACGTATGCTTAAAGGTTAAGGTAAAATTAATATTTCACTGAAATTGTCCGCTGTGATATTTGACAGTTACTTATTTCAGTCATAACTGTCCTAAACAACCGAGGTACTTTACTCAAATTACCCTTGCTGCCGCCACCAACTTTGCAGCAGGTTACATTAGATAAAAAGAGTGGATTAAATCTCTGTAATTCTGTTAGAAAGTGAATTTAGACTCGCCTGCAGTGAAGAAACAATAATGATAAAACAGCGATATTTTATAATTGTCGATTTTAGATATTAATTTCTAGTAAAATAGTACCTAAAAGAAGTTTCTTCAACTCATACATTTTTTGTTAATTATGAATTAAAAAACTCATTAGAAACTGACAATGGTTTTCTGATACAACTGAGGGACCACTTTGCTGCATGTTACTTACTTCATTTGAGAGCAATTTTAGTTTTTAGCGTGGCAGAATTTTTATTGATAATTCTGTTGATAGTAAATGTATGTTTAAACCTTTTTAATCTGTTAAGGTAAACCCCTAAAATACAATAATTTATATCTGCCCCTCTTAATAATTAATGACTATGATGATTAATATAATTATGATTTTAACTTTTATATTACCCAGAACTCCTTCGTTTCTTCTGGTTGTTGCATAATTAGTCTGACTATCTGTTATCAACAAAATTTTTAAAAAAATTTAAGTTGTGTAATTTTGATTCAATGTTTTTTTTTTTTTTCTCTTAGTGAATTATATTTCTACTTTTAACTGATAAATGAAATGAAACTGAAAAATATAGCGACAGGACAATATTATTATCAAACAGAAACCAAATAAGAGAATTTGTTCTCTCATTCTTAGTCCAAAATATAAATAGATTATATCTTTAGATGTGTATCTTTAAATAAAGTTTACCATTACTCATTCAGAATTCAATTAATTATTTAAAATACAACTGTACAAAACATTAAATAATAATGATGTGTTTAATCGTTCACTTGTTCAAACATTTATCAACTACGGTTCATATATGTTACTATTGAAATCATATTAACTGATGTTCTAAACATCTGTAACTTGTTTTTATAAATATTTTACATCAAAAAATGAGTTTATGCACTCTCGAGCCTTTTAATGAACATACTCAAAAATATATTAATCATATAGATATTTCCAAATTATGAGCTTCATAAAATATCGGATTTTTGTTCTGTTTCTGTTTATAATACTTGTTCAGAGTTAAATACAGCTAATAAACTGGAATTTTAAATGAAATCATAACCGGCTGAATAAGGGAACATTACACTCAATGACTTATTGACAGTAAGTCAATCCACTCAGCGCTACAAGAGTTGCCATTATTTCCTCAGATTTTATTTAACAATAATGTTGCTGGTTTATATATCCATCATCATTCATCTCTCACAGATAAAACAATATGTTACAATATTTGAAACAAATATTGTTTCAAATTAATTCTCTTCTGAAAAGAACAAATAATATTACAGTAGACAGGAAATAGTTTTTATAAATTGAAATTTTATATAGAATATAGGTAATTAAAAAAAGTCAAATAATTATATAACTTGTAATATTGTAAGAGATAACTGAATGAATTATTATACATAGGAATGTAGGTAGGTACAGTGTAATCATATGGGTATATTTAAGATACACATATGAAAAATGAGTTTAATCACTCATTAAATTATATAACAGTCTTTTAATAATATTTATAACAAGTATTAAGTTTTAAACATACTATTTACATTTATTTTTATAATTAATTTTGCTGTTTTAGTGATTCATTCATAATCTTTCTATGTGCACAGTATAAATTTATTGCTAGTTTTATCACTAACTATGTTTACCATTGTATATAACAATTTTATTATCGTTTATTTTTCTTAATTTTTAAAATTACCTACAATTTTATAAATAAATATTAAAAAAAAATCAGTAAAATAATCAATAACAATAAATTAAAAATAAACGCTATAAGATCATGTATAGGTAATTATTATAATATTATGATAATACTGCCTCGTTTAACATTCAACAATGTGCTATTTATTATTATTATTTAATATATTATTGTTTTCTTCTTTCTCTTTTAAATTTTTTTTTTAAATTGTTAATAATTGTGATTATATTACTAACAATAGTACAAATAATTGAAAATATACAGTTAGTAGAACTGGTCTTGTACGTTAAGTCCAGACTACAAAAGTTCTCCTTCATTTTTTCTCATTCTTCAATTCATTAAGCTGGAAATAAAAAAAAAATAACACCTATTTAAATAGCATTATAAAAGATTTATTTATCATAGTGATTATAATTACTTAATTTATCATGGAATGTGGTGTTAGCTATAAGAATGATCTTGGTAAGCAGATGGAAGAGAACTGAACAGAACACAAGTGTGTCGAAAGGTTTTCTATCACCCTACATATTCCCGGAACCTGAACGTTTGTTCCTTCCATATCATTTTCACCCTAATACACTTTTTACTACCTGACAACTAACCTATGGGCAATCTGTTAAAATCACAAATTTCAATGATATCTCAAATATATTTACAAAACTTTGTAGAAATAACACCTGAGATAGAACAAACACAGTATTCTACTTTGGAATAATCATATGTAAAACATTCTGGTATTTTACATTCCCATTATAAAAGATTAACACTACATAAATTGAATATGTTTAATGATAAAGTGAAAATTAATATTAATTACAACCGGAAGGTCCTGGATATAGAAATATGGTAAATAAATCAAACGATAAAAAATTACGTAAAAAAGAAACCGATAAACGAGAATATTACAATATGTAATACAATATATAAAGATTAACACCATTCATGGTAAGAAAAGCAGGAAAAATTACGAAATATGATCTATAGAGCATATTTCGTATAAAGTTAAGGAAATTAAGAGAATTCAAATCTGAAAATGCAAAAAAAATAACGGTTACAAAATCAAACATATAAATACAACGGGTTAAACAAACAAGCAGAGGGAAAAAAAACAAAAAATATTTATATGATACACCTTCTGTAACCCATAACACTCTGAGCAAATAGAAAAACCTGGACCAGAACATATTGAGAAAGCGTATGCAACTACATAGCGAAACAGTTTGAAGAAACCTTTGTACGAGAATACTCACTTTTAATTAGCAAAGGAACAAAATATGCTGGATAAACTATTTATAAGAAATACAGTTAAATATAGGGCATTTTATTATATTTCAGATTTCTCAAACAGATGAAACATTAAAACTTTGATAAAGTTTGCATAGCCTCTTACTATTTTGATATTAATGACAATACTTTTAAGAATTTTTTATTACTTAAAAAAAAAAAAAGAACTGACGGTGGTATTTTAAAAACTCATTATTCTTAAAGGATAAAGAATATATGAAAAAAGAACATCTTCTTTTAACTTACTGCTTAACATTATTTCATTTTATTTGACTAAAATACATATGAATCTTTTTGGCAAAAAAGTTATCTTTTTTTGTAATGCCTAGCAAAAATTAATGTTTTTAAATTTAAAAAAATAACTAGTTTTTGATGCTAGCATGATAAGTTTTTTTAAATATATTTAACAGTATATATACTTAACCACATAAAAAATATATATCAACTGGTTATAAGTTTATCAATTAAATTAATAAAATGTATTTAAATTACTATTTTAAATATGAAAATAACAATGATTATAAATTTATCTTTTACAAAAATGAATTAGTTTATTTACTGGTTACTAATATTATTTATTTTAAAAAAAATTTCATTGAAAACTATTATTTCAATTAATTACTTATTTTTGATTTTTACTTTTTACTACAAATTTTTTTCACAACTATTTTTTAATATCATAATTAAAAAAGAATAATAATAAAATGTGAATAGATCCGATGTTTAATTGAAGGATCAGAGAGCAAAATGTGGTGCTGATAGACATCTCAGTGCTGAAGTATGCAAATATTATGCAAAAAATTGGCAAGAAGAAATTGGAATATCAAGATCTCAAGATTGAGGTCAGCAGGATGTAAAGCATGAAGATAGTGCCAAAGATATCACGGCCTTGAAATGATCCCAAGGACCAGGAACAAAATCTGAAGAAAGCGCCAGGGAAGTTGACAATAAAGGACATAGCGCTTAATGGTACAGCCTATGTTCTGAGGAAAGCATGGATTGAAAAATGCATTTTTCCTACATTTTGTTTCTCTTTGTATTATTGCATTTTTGTGTATGTGTGTGTGTGTGTGTGTGTGTGTGGTATGTTATAGTGTAGGTGATTTAACCCCACAGGAGGGAGGTATTAGTGGTCACATTCCCTTAAGCATGCTGGTTTCACATTGGAGAGTGACCATCCTCTATCAGACTTCATCGCTTTGCAAGTCTGTTAAATAATAATAATAGCAATATCTGTTTGATTGCTTTGGTTTATCAATAGTGGCCACTTTTGAAAGTCTGTTACAATTGACACTGCAGTTCTGTTGTAATTCTTTCTTCCTCATAAATTAAACTAAAATCTTACTGTTCAAGGTAAAAATTTTTTTATCTTTTCATTAATTATTTTCCACTTTACTTAATTTTCAAAATTTTAAAATATTATGTGAAAATCAGATACTAATACATTAGATTTCCATTAAAATAATACAGATGGACACCAAAAATGTAGTCTGTCAATCTCCTGAAAATGTTATTAATAGTTTGGTAAATTATAGAATCTGATGTAAAGGTCCTTTACATGTCCTTTATATATGTTTAATGATGTTGGCAGTGTGTTCTTCATGGATGTTGTACAACATTTTTCATCAATACAAAAACCACTTGATAATTACAGTTTAGCATTAAAATTGTTTCTATAATTTTATTATAGTCGGTTCATAGATCTGTAATGGCTGGGTTTAAAGAAAAATATCCACAACAAAAATGTCTTAAAATATTATTCTCTACCAAAAAATAAACAATAAAAACATAATGGTTTCAATGTGAAATAAAGAAGTTAGAAAGATAAAGATATTGAAAGAAGGATGAAGATTTCAAAAATGTTAATACTGTATTTTTAATACAGAGAAAAATCAAGAGAAGGTACTCCATAAAGTTTTTCAAAAAACATATAGTTTCTGAGATAACAAAGATGGCCACCTCAAGTTGACCATCTGCATATGTATTTACATGTACAGTAAATAGTTACATACAATTTATTTTATAAAAATATAGACCTAAACAGTAACTCTATAAACAGAGGGCAAATATAATTAAAATTTATTTAATATAAACATAACTGAACACTTAATAAAAAAATAATGAAGAGTTAAAATTGAAAATTCCATGAAAATATTAAAACGCATAACTAACAGAAAAGATATGAATAGAAAAAAGTAATTATTATTTTATATCAATTAAAAATAATAATTTTTAAAATGCAAATATAAGTTTTCTGGTGAAGACATCTCAAAAAAAGACCATCAAAACATTAAGACAAAAAGAACACACATATGCAAATAATATACATTTATATAAAAAAAATTATTTATCCAATATTACAATTTTTTTTGTCTTCAGTCATTTGACTGGTTTGATGCAGTTCTCCAAGATTCACTATCTAGTGCCAATTGTTTCATTTCAGTATACCCCTTATATTCTAGATACCTAACAATTTGTTTTACATATTCTAAAATTTGCCTACTTGCACAATTTTTTCAGTCGTTTGACTGGTTTGATGCAGCTCTCCAAGCTTCACTATCTAGTGCCAGTTGTTTCATTTCAGTATACCCCTTACATTCTAGATCCCTAACAATTTGTTTTACATATTCTAAAAGTTGCCTACTTGCACAATTTTTCCCATCTACATGTCCCTCCAATATTAAAGTAACTATTCCAGGATGCCTTTATATGGCCTATAAGTCTATCTCTTCTTTTAACTATACTTTTCCAAATGCTTCTCTCTTCATCAATTTGCTGTAACACCTCTTCATTTGCCACTTTATCCACCCATCTGATTTTTAACATTTTCCTATAGCACCGCATTTCAAAAGCTTCTAATCTTTTCTTTTCAGGTATTCCGATCATCCAAGTTTCTCTTACACATATTTTATTGCTAAACATTTTATTCCAGTCTACATTATCAAATGCCTTTTCTAAGTCTATAAATGCCAAATATGTTGCCTTTTTTTCTTTAATCTTCCTTCTACTATTAATCTGAGCGCTAAAATTGCTTTCCTTGTACCTATACTTTTCCCAAAACTAAATTGGTCTTCTCCTAACACTTCTTCCACTTTCCTCTCAATTCTTCTGTATAGAATTCTAGTTAAGATTTTTGATGCATGAATAGTTAAGCTAATTGTTCTGTATTCTTCACATTTATCTGCTCCTGCCTTTTTTGGTATCATGACTAACACTCTTTTTCAAGTCTGACAGATCTTTCTTTTTTCGCAAATATTACACACCAGTTTGTACAATCTACCTCTCGCTTCCTCACCTGTACTGCATAGCAATTCTGCAGGTAATCCATCTATTCCAGGAGCCTTTCAGCCATTCAAATCTTTTAATGCTCGCTTAAATTCAGATCTCAATATTATTTCTCCCCTTTCATCCTCTTCAACTTCCTCTTCTTCCTCTATAACACCATTTTCTAATTCATTTCTTCCGTATAGCACTTCAATATATTCCACCTACATATCGACCTTTCCTTTCATATGATAAATCGGTTTACCACCTTTGTTTCACACATTATTCGATTTTAATTTGTGTACTACAAAATTTTCCTTAACTCTCCTGTATGCACCGTCTATTTTACCAATGATCATTTCTCTTTCCACTTCTGAACACTTTTATTTAATCTACTCTTCATTTGCTAGTTTGCACTTCCTGTTTATAGTATTTCTTAATTGTTGATAGTTTTTTTACTTTCTTCATCACTGGCATTCTTATATTTTCTATGTTCATCCATCACATGCAATATATCCTCTAATATCAAGGTTTTCTATCAGATCTCTTTGTTCCGCCTAAGTTCACTGCTACTGATTTAAGAATTTCCTTTTTAACATTCTTCCATTCTTCTTCTACATTTTCTACCTTATCTTTTTTACTCAGACCTCTTGCGATGTCCTGCTCAAAAATCTTCTTTACATCCTTTTCCTCAAGCTTCTTTGAATTCACCAATTCATCTGACAACTTTTCTTCAGGTTTATAAACCTCAATCTACATTTCACTATCACTAAATTATGGTCGCTATTAATGTCTGCTCCAGGGTAAGCTTTACAGTCAAGCTGATTTCTAAATCTTTGCTCAACCATGATATAATCTATCTGATACCTTGTAGTATCACCTGGTGTTTTCCATGTGTATATTCTTCTATTATGATTTTTAAATTGGGTGTTGGCAACTAAATTATACTTAGTGCAAAACTATATAAATTGATTCCCTCTTTCATTCCTTTTGCCCAGCCCGTAATCACCCACAATATTTCCTTTCTTGCCTTTTCCAGTGCTTGGATTCTAATCTCCAACTATTATTAAATTTTCATCCCCTTTTACATCTTTAAGTGCTTTGTCAATTTCTTCGTATACACATTCTACCTAACCAACAACATAGACGTTAACAATTATTCTTGACTTAGGTATTGATTTTATCTTTATTACAATGATTCTATCGCTATGCATTTTGAAATACTCTAATCTCTTCCATTTCTACTTGTTCATTACGAAACCTACTCCTGCCTGCCCTTTATTTGAAGCTGAGCTAATTATTCTAAAATCACCTGACCAAAATTTGTTTTCTTCTTCCCACCGAACCTCATTAATTCTTACTATATCTACATTTAACCTATCCGTTTCCCTCTTTAAATTTACTAACCTACTAACCTTCTTTGGACTTCTAACATTCCATGCCCCAACTCGTACAATGTTATGTTTTAATTTTCTGGTGATCCCTTCCTTAGTAGTTCCCACCCGGAGATCTGAATGGGG
The DNA here is from genome assembly GCF_047948215.1 of Lycorma delicatula. NCBI lineage: Eukaryota > Metazoa > Arthropoda > Insecta > Hemiptera > Fulgoridae > Lycorma > Lycorma delicatula. Next base: position 5,692,677 of record NC_134466.1, read on the forward strand.
GACTAGTTTACCTCTGGAACATTTTACCAAGGAAGGCGCCTCCATCTTTGTTACATGAAAATACAGAGATTTACATTTTCTTAGAAAATAAACAGCTGTAGTTTTCCATTGGTTTTAGCTGCGCAGTATTCAAAAGATTGAGTGATGTTGATATGGCCATTTAAATCTTCCTGACCTATGCCCTTAAAAACTACTGAAAGAGCTGCTGCTCTCTTTCAAGAATCATTTCTTAGTCTGGCTCTCAGCAGATACCTCTTCGATATGATTGCACCTTTAGTCCAGCTATGCTATATCACTGAGCACTCAAGCACTCTCACCATTGGAAAGGTCTCATGATTTATAAAGGGAGAATATTACAATAAAATAATTTTAAAATATGGGTTCTGGACTGTACTATAAACCACTTACCCTAATGCAGTTATCGCTGATCAGTGACTATTGTATGAGTGGGCTATAATGATGCTATGCAGGAGCTCTTTTTAAAAAAATAAGAATTTATTTTTAAATATTCCTACTTTCTCATTAATTTTTTTTTTCTTTTAACCACTTGTATAAATTTAAAAGTGATAACTTTTTAAATTTCTATTTACTAACTAGTAACTACAGTTAAAAAATAATTTTGGTATGATACATCAAAACAACCTGACATTTGTTGAGAATAAGTGTATACTTTAAAATGTTTAATTATTATTATAATTAAGAATAATAATATAAGATAATAGCATCAATAACTCTGATAAAAGAGGCTCTAAAAAGATCTTTTGGATCTTCTGGAAGAAAAATTTCAATTAAATTAGAAAAAATTAGAAAAAATACTTACCTTTAGGATTACAGTATCAGAATGATGACAATTTGATTTTTTTTGTTTTTATTCATTGAATGACAACATTAGCAGTTACAATTGGGGTTATGTGGACCTTGAGGTTGTTCTGTTAATCGTGTTCCCTTTGCACCACTGAGTAGATTAGGATCTGAATCTAGACTTTCTGACATTCTGTCACAAATAATATCTACAAGCCTCTCAAATACAGCCTGAAACATTTTGGATTCATAATAATTAAATAAAACATGTTCACAAAATACAAAATAGTATAAAATTCAATAATAATACAAACTCTGCATATAATAAATTATTAAAAATTACATATTTTTTAGCCTATGTAATATCATTTAAAATTTGTTAATTTTCAAAAATGTAACAAAGTACGTTTACTTACAGCAGATGACTTTCTATATATATAACTAAAAAGTTTCAAATGATTAAATGTCTATGACAAAACAGCGTCAAACCTATTTTACCTACAGACCACATAGAAACTTGGAAAAACTAACACCAAAGATAAATAAAAGCGACTCACTGACCTACTCTTACACAAAAAATAAAAAAATACAAAGATAATCAAAACTAAAAATACATGAAATAAAAATATACAGGGTCTTTTTTTAATAAACATAAGTCTCTGTTTTCAAGGGAAAACACTAACAAATGAAAAAGGCTAGTTAAAATTTTATCTTAACAACAAAATTAGATAAGCCATCGCATAAAATTGCTCACTTAATACATTAACTGCACTGACTTCACAATGTTCCAAATTGAATGAATAAGAGACAGTGTCTAACAAAGATTAAATAAAACAAATAAGCACTTCAGTAGCAATGAAGAACTTTCAAATCAAAGCGGAGGGTTTTCTTACAAATAGTGCTATCGAAAGTGTAGTACAGATCACTAGTGTGGTCAGTGGTGCTGAGAGGAGAGCTTGGCAATTCTTAACTGCATGTACAGGGCTGACTCCCTTTGGGTATGATGTGGCTACAGGACTCACCTCAGAGAATGCCACCGGTTTATGGCTGGAATTGCATCCCTGTACCTCCTTGTTAGAAGAGGTAGGCAATGTACCCAGGGAGTAAATAACATGAAGTGGAGGTATCACTTGTTTGCAGGTGACAGGAGAGGCGGTACCAGTTGATAAAAGGTAGGTGGATCCATAGATTGACCCTTGATCTCTATAAATTACTGAACCACAAGTACAAGGAACTTGGGTACAAGTTGACCCGTTTCCTGATAGGTCATCGTTGCTTCAAATCAAACATATGCATACAGACATTAAAATCAAAGTTCCCTTTAATTTTTTTCAAAGCTGCGTGCACAAAAATCAATTTGTGTAAAAATTTTTATATTATATACCTGTACATCAGTTACACAATACATTCATATAAGTATACATATTTAAATGAAAACAATTAGGTAACTTGTTTTATTTTAGATTATATTTATCTTAACTTTTTAAACTTTTTGTCTTCTGTCTTTCATTGAAATTCATTCTTTGCAAACATTATTTTTTATTTACTTCTTAACCATTAACTAAATGTAATTTAATTCTCATAAGGTCACTCAAGTGTTCATTTTCAAGTCTGTTTCAGTATTTTGTTTTTATGAAATTCATAACAGAAAATCCACGTTCACAGTCTGTGTTGGTTGCTTGAAAAATGTCTGTACTGTTTTTTAGAAAGGAAAGATAAATAATTCAGGGTTAGTTTAGACAAAGTTTAATGTATCGCTAAAAGTCTTAAACAATCCTAGTTTAAATTTTTCTAGAATTGTAAATTGCATATTGTAAATTGAATATTTGTTTCATACTTTAACTATATCAATGTTTTTATTTATCATGAATTCTGAATATATTTTTGGAAAACTGTACTATATTTTGTTTTCTGAAATCAATATTGTTTCCTTAATTTGTAATATGAGTAATTTCATTATCAAATGCCTACCAATATTTTAATTGTTCATCTGTAAATCTGCTCTCTTAGTGCAAATGTTCACGTTCAATAAGCTGAATTATAGCTGATGTATTAATGTAATTGGACATTGTGATAATATCTCTCTTACAGTGTCACTTTAAAAGATTTCGTGTCCCAAATATTGAGTATTTAATTTGTTAATTTTATGTTTTACATACCGATAAATATCAATAATTGTTAAATCACTTTTTTGTAAATATTTGAATAAGGATGTAAGCTCTCGTCTTATACGTCTTTCAGAGAAAATATTGCTACCCAATATTGTAAATTAGTTATACTTTTTTCATAATATTTAAAAATGGGTTCTGCTATCTAACTTTAACAATACTCAATTAATCATAACTTTTTTACTAAAGCACAAACTGTGAAATACCTGGATAACCATCTAACTTAATTTAATGGTTTAAATCAGTGGTAGTCAACCTGATCCCTACTGCCCACTAGTGGGTGTTCCAGCTTTCATGGTGGGCAGCAGGAGTTTTGTCCGATACTGCAGCACTTTCCTTTTTTTAATTTAATTGACTTTTTAAAAAATTTTTATAGCATTATTTAAAAAAATTTTCATTAGGTTTTCATAAAATTCCCCATGACAATTAAAATTTCAGAAAATATACTATTTGTATTGCCCACGTATAAGTTTAGTTCACATTATGTAAGTGAAACTAAATGGCGCTATAGTTCAACCGCAAACAAAAGAGCCTCATCCCAGAATAGCTCATGCATCTGGTCAGTACAAGTGTTTATTATCTAATTATTATTATAAGCTTTAACTCTGCTTTATACATTTTTATAAAATAAAGTTACTCCCTCACTTTATAAATCACCATTACTGTGGAACTGGTGGGCGATTAGAAAATCTTACTACTAACAGACAAAAAGTGGGCAGTAGTTATAAAAAGGTTAACTACCACTGATTTAAATGATATAACTTCATGTTCTGATACTTGAGCTACTTCTTCAAAATTTTTCTTTTTGATGCTAGATCGGTGAAACATTGTGTACAGAGTTCTAATCAAATTTTCTATATCCTGCATAATAGATACATTTTTCCATGCATCAGCTAATCCTAAATCTTCCCAATGTGCTACATACTGTTTATTCAGTTAAATGTGATATTTCTCTTTTGAGAATTGCTGCTACCCCATTCTTCTTCCCAAGCATAACACTAGCTCCATCGCTTGTAAACATTACAATTTTTTGAATATCCAAATTATTTTCCTTTTAAAATTGTTTAATTTTTTCTACAGTCGACATACAATTGCAATTTTTCAGTTTCACCATACCTCTAAATACAGTTTTGTATACAATTTCATTACCAACACGATATTTAAAATACGAAATTGGCACTTTTTGTATACAAATATCAATGCTTTCATCTGCAATAAGAGTATGATGACTAGATTTTCTCACTTCATTAAATACATTCTTTTATAAGTTAGAGCTCATGCACTGAACAAATTCAAATGCATAATTTTTGCTTCTCCAATTTTGAAGTAGCTGACCCCATAAATTTTACAACAATTTCATTAAAACTACAGCAAGATTATGATACAAGTTAAAAGAAAGAATTAAATTACATTTGTTATTAAAATGATTTAATGTTATAATTAAAGTCATTGTAATGAAGTTTCTGTCGATGGTATGACACTTCTTGACATAACAATTACTTAAAGATTTTTGCTATAGTTCTATATTTTATTGTTGATTCTGAAAATTATTTAAAATTAAGACTAACTGTGAGAGTAATACAAACATGATAAATACTACATTTTTTGACATACTGCATTTAAAAGTAACTACAACGAAAGTAAGCTACCAAAAACACACATTTACATATAAAGAAAACCAACAATTACAGATGCACTCATTCAAACAACTACAAGCCAATTAAAAATTGATAGTTTTTTAAATACAAACCATCCTAAATTTTAACTTAATGTATATCTTTTTATTTTGTAAAAATGTTTGGAGTAATCGTTAATCAATAATGATACTACCACTATGGTTTACAATGTCATATAGATGGACAAAGGTGATAGCTGGAAGATTTTAATGAAAGAAGTAGGCACAAACACACAAAATCTGTCTAGATTTTAACCATATTTTGCATGTTAATATGCATGGTGAAAGGAGAAATAGATGAACAGAAAAGCAATGGGTACAAGGAGCCCATTCAAAATAACCTTAGAAGGTAAATCTAAAAAGAATGAAACCACCTATAAGGCATTTATAGATTTTCAAAACACATTTGTCAATGTAGAATAAAATAACTGTTTAAAATTTTTAGTAAAATTGGACTGAAATATAAGTAAAAGAGATATATACAAGAAAACAAATGATAATAGTAAATATAAAAAAAAGCTGACAACTGTGGGTAGTTTCTGAGGCACAGCTTAGCTTATACACACATAACTTAATTTAAAGTATTTATCATTTTATTTAAATATATTTTTTCGTTTATTTAATTCAATGATTCAACTACAGCGCACACGCATAACGTATTTAATTCGCGCGAGTGTGTTGGTACTAATGGCGACTGTCAGTACTAACCAAACTTATATAATTTCACAACTTACATAGAAAAGATCTGCATGTACAGTTGTACAGTCGGTAGGTCAGTGTAGCCGCGAGACTTAATGCACCAATAGGGCTATCGAATTCGAGACCTAGCCAGACCGAGTTACATTTTTACACTTTAAATATTATTCATTTATTTAATTCAACTGCTTACCTGTGACCTCTCAACATGGACAACCACTACTTAACTACACATTAGTGAAAAGGTCCTCATACCACCCTTGCAAGGATGCAACCTCCTCATCCAGAACTCCAGTCTCCAGCTTACCCCTAATTTCACGAGCCAAGAAAGTGCCCCTAGGCCTATCCATCTGAATACCGACATCCTCGGTATCACAGGGAGCCAACCCTTTGACAAACATAATAACTGCATTAACCTTTGACTCCAACAGGTAAAAAGAGTACTTTATTTCCTTCTTTGTGTTCGTGTTCTCATTAATCAGTCTTTTCATTCTCGTAGCATACTCCTGCAATTTGATGAGATCCTGGTGAGCAGCCGACAGCTCATCCGAGTCAGTACTTATACAGCGTCGCATTCATTTCCTTATCATTGTAGAGGAAGGTCCGCTATCCGAAAACCTGGATATATCCTTACCAAAATCTTTCTCAAGAAAAATAAATGGCAGAATCGCCTTGTCCAGCACAGCCCAAGTTCCTGGGCACCCCACTTGCCAATTTGGTGGGGGGGGGGGGTGATCCAAGGGTGGTGAGGGGAAAGGTAATTTGTATGATTCCAAAACTGAAGAGAGAAAAAATAGTGGGAGGAGGATCCAAAATTTTGGGGGTCCTGATCCGGCGAGATCTGGGAGGGATTGGATGGAGAAGGGTCAGACAAGACATAAAACAGAAAAGAAGTTCTCCCTACACAACTTAGAATAATTCATGTACTCCAAGACACGTGGAAAATATTCAATGACCTTGTTGTTTATAAACTAAAATACCCTACATCACTTACCAATCTTTGCCTGCTTATAGGAGGCAAAAAAGTTAATATAACTCCCAAGTCTTAATATTAATAACCCCACTACAGATATAGTTACTTCCCACTGCATCACTAAATCACTAACACCTATTTAATCACCACAAACATCAGTAAGCAAAACTTCTTAACACCAGTCTACAGGAAATCGTAAAAATAAAGCTAAATCCGTATCCAAACTCTTTAAAATTTTATAGGCGTGTCCAATATATTCCAAATCACAATAACCAACTCAAGTATCCATTAAAAAAAAACAAGAAACCAGTTAAAAAACAATCCGAAACGCAGAGTGAACTAGCACATGTTTCCACTATGAAGACTAACAATCGATTGTATTTAGATAACTTGTAACTGAATAACATAACCATTTACAATAAACTGAGATAAGGAATGACGTCATCAGTGACATCTAAATACGATTCCTTGATCAAAACACAGTATAAAACTTAACACTTTATTTAAATGCAGTGTAAATAAAGTTTATAACTAAAAGAATTAAAATTTTGTTTTTGATGATGGGCATCGGCTGCTTTAACCATTTTGCCCTATAAGAATGGAAATTTGTAGCGCATGAGAAATGCCATGCCTGACCGGCATTTGAGCCCAGGACCTCCGCATGAAAAGCTGGGACACTACCACTCCACTACGGAGATCGGCAATTTAAGTATTAAAAATTATTATTCAAAAATTAACATCTACAATAGTTGTATCTGTATGTATGATGTGTTTGTCAAAATCCATTACAATATTATTGTGGAAAGTTTTTAAGATTTGATTGGACTAGAATACATTATTTAGGGTGCACAAATTGCAGGCATAATATGTATGTAACATATATCTACTTTTTAAACTAATGTTTGATTAGACTTACTAAATAATAATGCGAGTTATACGCTTTTCTTCTAGAAAAAATAAACATTCAATTTATACAAAAGCATATAACTTTTTTGACCGTAATTTTAACTGAATGTAATACTTGTACTTAGAAAACAAAATAGTGTATTCTTACCTTGACATTAACATTTTCTTTTGCTGATGTTTCAAAGAATTCAATACCAAGTTGTTCTGCAAGTTGTTTACCTCTTTCAAACGATATAACTCTTTCATCTTCCATGTCACACTTATTACCTACAAGTATTACTTGTGCGTTATCCCATGAATAGGTTTTTATCTGCGTTACCCTGAAAATAAACGGAATCTCTAAGATTTATTATGAAACTTTAATAATTAAACTATAAGAAATTCAGTACGATATACAAAATATGAATTCTTCTCAAAACTTTCTTTGGAACTTTTCCATTTGCAGGCTGCAATTTCTGTAAGTGAAAATGTGAGCGCACCTTTTAGTTTTAATTGTTGAACTACACATCATACAACAAAGTTCATTATTGCCAGCTTGAGCTAGTACTTCTTTTTTTTTTATTGTTTCAATTCTTAAATGCGGTTCTACTTTATTCTCTGTTGGGTAGTGGTAGTATTTTTGTCTTTCATCTGAAAAGTTCTGGCTTAGCATTTTTCACACGCTACAAAATTCTTTTCTAATTCACCATAAAAAAAAAGGAATAAAGTAACCGTCCGTTACAACTATATGAAGAGATTAATAAATATGACTTATGTATAAACATAAATTTAAGTAATTTAAATCACAGTATTTGTTGAAGGCTGTCTTTCCTTTCTCTATTCTTCAAACAGATCCCCCTTAAATTAGTTATGCTCCAAGTGCCATCCATTCCATTTTCAGCAACTAAAACATCTTTTTGAAAACTATCCACGTCTTTTTTTGGAGATATTAGGAAGATATTATAATTAATTGGTATCTATTCTTGTTAACGTTTCAGATGTGTATTGTTATTTATGATATATTATGTGTTTCATCAGGATGATTACGGAGAGCAATTTTAAAAATAAAACATTCTGTTAAGATGTTGTTAATTTCTGAGTATATTTAAACACTGAAAAACTTTATACATGACATATATATATATATATATATTTGCTTTATATATGGTAGCTTTTTGAACAACTGCAAAAGAAGGTGATAAAAAAATTATTTGATACTATATAATAAAGCCATATATTCCATATATATAAGCCATATATATAAAGCCAGCTATTTATTTGCTGCTATGTTCTGAAGAACATAGCAGCAAAATATTTGTGCTAAAAGTAAAAAAATTTACATCTGGAAATGTAACTCTATTACCATTTCTAAGAGGTTAATTTTAAGTAACTAAAATCACTTTATGTCCTTTAATATTACAATTTCAATGAATATGATTAACAGTCAAATTTAATTTACTAATAAAGTTTAAAATTGTCAAACTGCATAATTTTCAATCTGTATTTCTACAGACAAGTGAAACTGCTTTTGACCATCGGGTACCCAGGGTATTTATTAATATTTATTAGTTTTCTTCTAATATCATTAAATAAATTATATTAAAATGTTTCCTTATAAGAGAAATAAATGAGTTATTAATTTTTAGGTGAGATATGTTAAATTTGGTAACGGTTAATGAAATATCACCAGAATCTCTAGGAACATTCTGTTGAAATTAATTTTTTAAATCGTTTACTAAGTCTGTTATCTAAATTGATTTCCAAAATTGTTTTTTTATTTGTTTTTCATAATTTAAATGCTGTCTAGTAAAAAAAAATAAAAAAAAAAAAATGTATTAATTTATCATTACTTTGATATTAGAACAGATATCACTTAGTTTTAATGGTGAAATTAAAAATAACTTTATTTATTTAAGGTACCACTATTAAGAATAAACTACTAGTAAAACTGATACAGTGGAAGTTTCCTGAGATAAACCATTCACATGTGTACAAAGTTGTCATACAGTCGGAAGTTGTTTACTCTGCCATTATCAGATAAGATTGGTTCTCAATAGAAAACCATTCCGTAAAAATTGTATTACTTATACACCGAATAATTCTACTGTAAAATTAAATCGCTATGAGTTCATCATTATTTTTTATAATTTCCGATTTTCAGTAATCATTGGGAGGTCAAACGGAACATAAAGCAAGGATAGTGGGAGATTTATGTATCTGCCTACTACTCGTAGAGCCTGGGCAATAGTATCTTGTTGCAAGGTCTTTTTTATAAAAGCCATAGGGATGGTCTAGTGGTGAATGCGTCTTCCCCAATCAGCCGATTTGGAAGTCGAGAGTTCCAGCATTCAAGTCCTAGCAAAGTCAATAATGTTTACACGGATTTGAATACTAGATCGTGGATACCGGTGTTCATTGGCGGTTGGGTTTCAATTAACCACACACATCAGGAATGGTGGAACTGAGACTGTACAAGACTACATTTCATTTACACTCATACATATCATCCTCTGAAGTATTATCTGAACGGTAATTACCGGAGGCTAAACAGTAAAAAGAAAGGGTCTTCTTTATAAACGGGCGGGCACTTATTTGTTTGTTGGTTAAACATTAGTTTTGTTTGTGGATTGGGTCAATCATAAAAATTTTAAAAAAATCATAGAAAGTAACAGAAATAACACAATATTTTAGAATAAGTTCTACAGATGAAATTAAAGAAAGCTTCATTTTTAATTCCATATGAAGTAAACAAAATATTGCGAACGCGAAAAATTCCGGTTTCCATATTTCAACGGAAATATCCATTTCGACTACTTTCGGCGTGACGTCAGTACGTACGAATGTATCTCGCATAACTCGTGAACGAATAGCCGTAGGATGTTGAAATTTTGGATTTAGGACTGTTGTAACATCTAGTTGTGCACCTCCCCTTTTGATTGCAATCGACTCAAAAGCCCAAAATCCAAACAAAATTTGGATTTTGGACTTCTTAACTGCATTAATAAGCCATCACCGAGAGTTTTTCAACCATATATCATAAGTGGTATTTATTTTCATCGGTTCCAGAGTTATAGGCAAATAAAATTTTAATTAATGAAATATTTGGGTCTCACAAAGGGAAGGCACATCGGTTCAAATCGGACTTCATATAATTTTTTTTTTAAATTTAAATATATTGATTTATTAATAAATTATTAACCTCCGATTATAAAAAAATTGAAAAAAATATCAGAAGTTATTAATGAAATAAAATTTTATGTACTTTTCATTTAAAAAAAAAGTATATGTAATTTAATAGGCGTAAAAGGAAGTCATGTGTTGTCCACATCAAATTTTTTTTAGTAATGACTACCAAAATATTTAGCCCAAATTTGTGTAAAAATAAAACTAATGGATCTATATCACTCTTCCTCTGTAATGTCAACTTTTTATCTGGAAGGTTTTGGATTTAAATCCTTGTTTAGACTTGGTTTTAACACTAATAAATTTCCAAACCACAGTTTATTATTTTTATGTGTAGAGGAATAATATTTCTACGCACACGCTTCCAAGTTTACGCAATTAATGCCACCAGAATTTTTTTTTTAATTTTATAAATATATGCTAATACTTGTACAAAATATTTATGAATTTACAACCCAGCTAGAAAATTCAGAAATTATGAAGAGATGGTTCAAAGCCTATAAATATCTTTTGTTAAAATACAAATATGTATTTAAAAGAGCTTACTAAGGTCCATTTTAATTTTTAGCATTTAATAACTGTATAAATTCCAAAAAAGAAAAAAAATTGTTCTGAACGAATAATTTACAATTAATTTTTAAAAACATGTTTATTTGAATTTGGTTCACTTTTTTCTTTATAAAATTTTACAGTTTAAAATAATCTTGTTCATCGACAATCATGGACAATAGAATATCAAATTGTCATTTTTATTGAGAAATTATTAAAATTTGAAGCTTTGGATCTTTTTTAATTGAATTCGCTGTTGAATTTATAACAAGAATAATTCATTTTGTCACGGAAAATATACACATCTGCAAAATTTGAATTGCAATATTATTTTTACGAAAACATTTTGGCTAAATTTTTAATAAGGTTCCCGCAAAATTATTTTCGCACACACAAATGCGAAAATCAAATTTTCGCATTTGTGTGTGCGAAAATAATAGTTCACAATGAAAACTTTTCCTCCGTCGTGGGACCCGCTTTATACTCCACTGTTTCACCCCGACGTTCTTTGCACTTCTAACAACGCAATGTTGATGCAACAATACGCGACATGGGGACTTGCGCAATAATGAACGGACATGCATATGAGAACTGTGCGAATGTATATTTTGGCGCATACGATATTAACCCGGTTATTGGGATTGCAAAATGAATTGATAATATTTTTCCAGGATAAACTTACACCTTTATCAAGGTTTTTACAGAATAATGAGTATATATTGCTGTTGGAACAAACAAAAACATTTTATTAACGATAGTCAAAATTTATACTTTCATTAAGAAGCTTCCTATCTGAATTATTCCTCTTCAAAGCAAAAATTCTGATATTTTTCCACTCGCTTCCGATTATATTGAGAAAAATGTGGATGAAGAAGGCGCTATTATTCACCACAGTTTGGTAGTATGAAGATGCATTTGTGTGAGCTACATATTCGGTTGCAGAATATTTCCCAGAAGATAAAAATGATTTCTTGAAGAGACGGGTATGAATCCATTTAGGGAAATCTTGTTGCAGCTGCTGAGTAACCGGTTGAAATTCATGACCATCTCATCAAAATGTTCACCGACAAAATGTTATAACTACAATTCACATTTGAAGAATTAGATATGTTTTGGTTTACTCGTAATTGAATATGGAGATTTAGTCACAGCAAATACTGCTGTGACTAATAGCAATAGTGACTAATAGCTATGACAGCAAATTCTGCTTCTAATACAAAAGTATTAATCTCTTTCTCCACGTCTTACCTCTGTAAAAAAAGTTTTTCATCTATGGTTGTGCTAAAAACTACATATAGGGAACGTCTTTTATCGCTTGAAAATAATTTCCTTTTGTGTTTTCTAACATAGATCTATGTAAGAAGAAATTTTTAAATAAAAAACAAACGCACTCAATCTCATTAATTTATTTTCTTAAATGTAAGTAGTGGTAGGTAAGTAAATAGTGGAAGGAAGATTAAAGAAAAACAAACCAACATACTTGGCATTTATAGACGTAGAAAAGGAATTCGATAACATAGACTGGAATAAAATGTTCAGCATTTAAAAAAATTAGGGTTCAAATACAGAGATAAAAGAACAATTGCTAACATTTCAGGAACCAAACAGCAACAGTAATAATTGACGATCATAAGAAACAAGCCGTAATAAGAAAGGGAGTCCGACAAGGATGTTCCCTATTCCCGTCACTTTTTAATCTTTACATGGAACTAGCAGTTAATAATGTTAAAGAACAATTTAGATTCGGAGTAACAGTACAAGGTGAAAAGATAAAGATGCTACGATTTTCTGATGATATAGTAATTCTAGCCGAGATTAAAAACGATTTAGAAGAAACAATGAATGGCGTAGATGAAGTCCTACGCAAGAAAATAAACAAGAACAAAACGAAAGTAATGAAATGTAGTAGAAATAACAAAGATTGACCACTGAATGTGAAAATAGGAAGAGAAACAATTTTGGAGGTAGAAGAATTTTGTTATTTGGGAAGTAGAATTACTAAAGATGGACGAAGCAGGAGCGAGCGAAAATGCCGAATAGCACAGGTGAAACGAGCCCTTCAGTCAGAAATATAATTTGTTTACATGAAAAATTAATTTAAATGTCAGGAAAAGATTTTTGAAAGTATACGTTTGGAGCGTAGCTTTATTTATATGGAAGTGAAACTTGGACTTGAATACTCGGAGTATCTGAGAAGAAAAGAATAGAAGCTATTGAAATGCGGTGCTGCAGGTGAATGTTAAAAATCAGACGGGTGGATAAAGCAACAAATGAAGAGGTGTTGCGGCAAATCAATGAAGAAAGAAGCATATTTTGAAAAATATAGCTAAACGAAGAGACAGACTTATAGGCCACATATTAAGGCATCCTGGAATAGTCGGTTTAATATCGGAAGGACAGGTAGAAGGAACAAATTGTGCAGGCAGGCGGCCACGTTTGGAATATTTAGAACAAATTGTTAGGGATGTAAGATGTACGGTAAGGTATACCGAAATGAAACAATTAGCACTAGATAGGGAATCTTGGAGAGCTGCATTAAACGTCAAACGGCATAGATGAAGTCCTACGCAAGAACTATTGCATGAAAATAAACAAGAACAAAATGAAAGTAATGAAATGTAGTAGAAATAACAAAGATGGACCGCTGAATGTGAAAATAGAAGGAGAAAAGATTATGGGGGTAGAAGAATTTTGTTATTCAGGAAGTAGAATTACTAAAGATGGACGAAGCAGGAGCGATATAAAGTGCCAAATAGCACAAGCGAAACGAGCCTTCAGTCCGAAATATAATTTGTTTACATCAAAAATTAATTTAAAGGTCAGGGGCAAGATTTTTGAAAGTATATGTTTGGAGTGTCGCTTTATATGGAAGTGAAACTTGGACAATCGGAGTATCTGAGAAGAAAAGATTAGAAGCTTTTGAAATGCAGTGCTACAGGAGAATGTTAAAAATCAGATGGGTGGAAAAAGTGACAAATGAAGAGGTGTTGCGGCAAATAGATGAAGAAAGAAGCATTTGGAATAATATAACTAAACGAAGAGACAGACTTATAGGCCACATATTAAGGCATCCTGGAATAGTTGCTTTAATATTGGAGGGACAGGTAGAAGGAAAAAATTGTCTAGTTAGGCCACGTTTGGAATATGTAAAACAAATTGTTAGGGTTGTAAGATGTAGGGGGTATACCGAAATGAAACGACTAGCACTAGATAGGGAATCTTGGAGAGCTGCATCAAACCAGTCAAATAACTGAAGACAAAAAAAAATGTAAGTAGAAAGTTTGTAATAAATGATTTTTTTTTAAATGGTTTTATTATTGTTTACAGTAAATTTGCAGACTAGTTTCACGATCCCCTTTCATATCACAATGTCCCCCAGGTTGAGAAATGCTAACCCACATCGGTTTGGTCTAGTGGTGCACTTGTTATCACAAATCAACTGATTTCTAAGTCGAGAGTTCAACGGTTCAAATTCTAGTAAAGGCAACTGCCTTTAAAGCAACTGCTTTTATACGGATTTCAATACTAAATTGCGGATAACAGTGTTTCTTTGGTGGATGGGTTTCAATTAACCACATATCTCAGGAATGGTCGACCTTTCTTTCTTTTTCGTATTTAGCCTCCGGTAATTACCTTTCAGAAAATACTTCAGAGGATGAATGAGGATGATATGGATGAGTGTAGTCTTGGTCAGTCTCAGTTCGATCATTCCTGAGATGAGTAGTTAATTGAAACCCAACCGACGAAGAACACTGGTGTCCACAATCTTGTATTCAAATCCATGTAAAAATAACGGACTTTACTAGGAATGGTCGACCTGAGACTGTACAACACTACACTTCATTTACATTCATACATATCATTCTCTGAAGTAATACCTTACAAGGTTCTGGAGGCGAAAAAGGAAAAGAGAGAGAGAATGCTGGTTTAGATGTTTATCGCTGGGTTCAAATGGGTATTACTTTTTTTTTAACTTATCTTTGTATAACAATTTTTCAAATCGTTCATGTTTTCTGGTCATAAACAATTAAATACATTAATAAGAAACAGATTTACTCACCAGTCCTGTACACTGTTGAAAGATTCTTCATTTGTAATATCATACATCAATATAAAACCCATTGCGCCTCTATAGTACGCTGTTGTTATAGTTCGATACCTTTCTTGTCCAGCAGTGTCCTGTAAGTAAATTCAGTTTAAATAGAAATTCAACATGAATAATAATTAATTTCTTAATCACCAAAACATTGAAACATATGTGCTGTATACATCAGACCAAGGATTTTAGTAATTTACAAATTAGAGATCTCAGTATAGGGAAAGATACAAAAATCTATAATCATTTTTTGATGAACAGTAATATTTCCTCTGTGATATTTCTCTTAGGAACTTTAGAATGCTTTTTGACGTGAAACGATTTATTTTTGAGAATAGCTTTACTATTTTCAACAGTATTCTCAAAAATAACAAGATGATGCTGGATTTACTAGGAAAATGGATTTACTAGGAAAAGAGCATTAAGAATTCTTTTATTGGCTTCTAAATAAGCTGAATATTGTTGTATATCAGCAGTACCAACAGCCATTGGTGAGCCTCAAACCAAACCC
This sequence comes from Lycorma delicatula, assembly GCF_047948215.1. Classification (NCBI taxonomy): domain Eukaryota; kingdom Metazoa; phylum Arthropoda; class Insecta; order Hemiptera; family Fulgoridae; genus Lycorma; species Lycorma delicatula. The sequence goes on from NC_134466.1 coordinate 5,708,214, forward strand.
ATCTCGATAAATTGAAGTGGAGAGGGTTGATTCCCGCTTAACTCCGCTGGATATGCTTAGTAAATGCTGGATTTTAATCGGCAATTGGGAATGATAGCGGGTGAACAGCACTAAATCTTGTTCATTGAGGCTACACATGACATGATACAACCCCATAGACTAGGTCCTTGCTATTTTGTTATTTATCAGTTGTACTTTCATTGCATATAGAGCTTTCAACGGTACACACTCTAGTCACTTTGCTAAAATTAGAGGAACTAGCTGTATAGTGAACATTATTACTCTAAGGGAAAGAAACTCTGATTTAGGTTCTACATACAGCGTCTCTATTCAATTCAAGTCCCTCCAATTTTAAGAAATTCTCTTTATTATATATTATAATGATCAGGAATGTAAAAAAAGCCTACAATTTTTTTTTTTTTAAAGGTCAGAATCTTAGAAAGAGTTTTTCACAAGGCCAGAAAAATGTAGAAAGCTTCATTTTTTACTTTAAAAAATGATTATGAAAAACTCAATGACATTCAACAACCTAGTAATTTTTTAAACTTAAGTTATCCTTGCTTTTAAGGTATTATGAACGAATGAGTTTTACGATAATTTGGTGCAACTTCATGTGGCTTTTTGCCTTTTTTTTTTTTTTACATACTCCATTAAAGTAGACAAAATTCATTGTAAATTATCTTTTTGTGAGTTTTTTTTTGTAATAATGATCAAAGGTGCGGTAAGGCAGTGACATAAAGAGAATAATGAAGGCTATGCAAATGATACGACAATGAGAAGAGATGAGAGGGATGGTATTTAGAAGATGGACCTTGTTGAATAAGTGAATGCAAAAAAATGATTAAAGTGATTAATAAATAAATGTGTTTACCATGTAATTCCCAAACATTTCAAACAGTAAGGTTTACAGAATTAGTAATAATAAAAAACTGGGATATTGAATACTGTGTTTTTACAATATAACAACAAAAATCACAAGATAACATTTTTCCAAACAAAAATTAAAAGCTGAGAGATGCCAACCTATTACTGGATTGATCCAGGGAAATTAATTTTTCCCTTTATCTTAATAAAGGGAAAATTTTATTTCTTACATTAATTTCTTCTTTACATTAAAATCAAGGCAACAATCCATAAGGTGGATTAGCTCAAATTTACGAAAGGCAAAAATATTTTCAAAAACTAAGTATGCATGAAAGTTTACGATCATTATCTTCTGAAATCAAAAAGATATCTTTTTGGAGAATTTTGTGAAGTAAAAAACCTGGAATGTCTCACAGAATGTCATCTTGAGTAAAAAACTTAAGTATAGAAGATTTAAGTGTTTTTATAAAGATCATTTCTTTAGAATACATTAGTGAAATAATACCGGGGGGCAGTCTCCAATTGGCTGAATATTTATGATATTTTTTTGCAAATGAATACAGTAGTATAACAATGAAATAGAAACAAAAAAAAATTGTATTTATAAAGCGAATGACTAATTTTGTTTACAGTATTGATTGTATATAGATAATTATATTAATAAATAAATATAAATCTAATATATTTATAATAAATATTCAATTTTCTTACCCATATTTGAAGTTTTACTCGTTTCTCATGGCGGAAGACAGTTTTAACTTTAAAATCGATACCAACAGTCGATACAAATGCTGATGTAAATGAATCATCTGCATATCGGAATAAAAATGAAGTTTTGCCTACACTGCTATTTCCAATAATCAGCAATTTAAACATGTAATCAAAGTTTTGATCAGCAGCATCTTTTTGCCACTTAGGCTCTGCAGCCCCTGACATCTGTAAAAGCAGGTGAAAAATGAATTTTTATTATAACCAAACTTTATAAATGTTCAAATAATAATTTATGTCGCTTGTTATTTTCATAAATTTTTTTAACTTTTTCCTTACTTAGTCAAATATTTTTTTTTATCTTCAATTTTGTTTATTACATTAATGCAATCATTATCTACACTTATGAAATTTTTTTCTTTCTGCAACATTAAAACTCAGATTTTTTAGTTATTTTGTAAATAATTTTATATAATTAAAAATAACCTGAAGATGACAATTAATAATGTATGGCTGAAATTTTAATTGTAACACATATTTATGTATGTGTTGAATGGATGCAAAAAATTCTAGTTTTTTTTTAATAGTAGTTTTAATTAGTATTATTTAAAAATGTATTAACAGAATAATATTATTTCTGTAAAAGAAAATCTTTTAATTGTGTGTAAAATAAATTGATGGGAAGAATTTTTTAAATAGTTTGTTATTTAAGAATGAAGGTGTATTCTTTTTAACAAAAATTGTATATTCCACAGTGATAAGTTAACATATTCAATTTTTTTAAACGTCAATCTATACAATTTATATTTATTAGCCCCAAAAAATGATCAAACAGCTCACTTTTATACCTTGAAAAATCAATCTGACTTTTTGATAGAGTTCCAAGATATGATGTATTTTAGACAGGAAATGTACATAAACATAACACAGAGTGTTCAAAAAGTGACACAATCTTATGGAAAAAGTTTCCTCCTTTTGTTGCATGTTTAACAGAGAAAAATTAAGAAAAAATGGGTTACACAATGCAGCAGAGAATATCCATAGTCTTCCAATACATTAAATGTATCAGTTACACCCAGACCCAGAATACCTTCACAGAAATGTATGGTGCGGATACACCAAACAAGTCCTCCATCAAGCGGCTGTATGACAAGTTCCAAGAGACAGGGAATGTGGCAGATGCGGCCAAAAGTGGTCGACCAAAACCGCTAACACCAGAAAAGTTGATCGTCATGCAACTTGCATATTCTGTTAGTCCCAAGAAGTCTGTGTAACACCTATCTAGCCAGTTGGTCTCTCCATCAGTAGTACCCACACGATAGGCACAAGTGTTTAAGATGCATCCGTATAAAATTCGTTTTGTTCACGAGTTGTTACCTGCAGACGCTGGAAAACATGTAGCTTTCTGTCATCGGTTCATGTAATCTGTAACGCCAGACAGAGAAGAATTTGATAACTGATTTTGGTCTGTTGAGGCACGGTTCCATCTTGATGGATATGTGAATGCACAGAATTTATGCATTTGGTGTTTGGTGTGTGGAAAATCCACATCAGCTGCACGGACAAAAAGTGGGTGTTTGATGTGAAATGTTACATAGGCAAACCTTCATGACATTCTTTCACGGCACAATGAACAGTTAGCGCTGCATACAGACGGTGCAACAATTTGTAAACTTTATACTAGAGTGTACGTGGTTTCAGTCAAAAAACACTACAACTCATACAGTCAACAACACTGACTTTCTTGGATCAGCGTTTTCATGGACAAGTGATTTCAAAGGGGTTGTGGTCCTCTCGGTCTCCTAGTTTATCCCCTCCTGACTTTTTGTTGCAGGGCTACCTTAAGGATGCTGCTTACAAAACTCATTCTCACACTGTTCCTGAATTGCAGAGCTAAATTGAACGATGTGTCGCTGCAATTCCTCAACAAGCATTACAACATGTGTTTAAGAACGTGCAACATCGTATTCAATTATATGAATTGCATAATGAAGGCAGCTTTCAACTATTATTGTAACTTACTCATTTTCCCATAAGGTTGCGTCTCTTTTTGAACAAACTTTTATTGGTTCCTAACCACTTCAAGATAATAAGGAGGAGCACCACCATGGATGTAGGAGTTGCATAGTAGCTAAAAAAGATCTTCTGAAAGTACACTAGAATTTACTTAAAAAATATCAGTTCTTAATTAGAATTTTTTTTATTTATTTCTAAATATATATAAAACCGTGTTTTATCATGATTATCAAAAAATGTTTTCATTTAAACAGTCCTTCAGAACGAAAGAAGAAATTAATACAACATGCATAATACTTCAATTTATTTTTTATATCTTACAAAACATATAACGTAACGGATAGAAAATACTTCAAATTTATACTTACATGCAGTGCAAATTCTACTATACTGGAATAATTAAGATATCTCATACCACACACCACACACACAATAATTAACTCTTTCTATAAGCATACTTTTCTTTAATTAATATTTTATCTAAAAATTTTTATATAAAAATTCATAACATGTATTTCAAAAATTAAGGTAATTAAAAAGAATGTTTCAATCGTGATAAATTCTTTTGAATTAAACATTATAAATCTATCATTAGGATTTTCGAATCCTACCATTAAGATTTTGTGTAAACCGCATTAATTTTGGATAAACATCTACGACATAAAATGCAAATATTTAAAAGAGTGAATTAACTTTGAAATTTTATAAAAATTATTATTCCAAAGGACCATGCAAAGATAGTAGCATAGTTATTTATAGCATTATTGGGAACCATCAGCAGTGTTATTAACAAAATTATAGGATAATAACGCGCTTTTTTGTTGTCCTATTTCTATGAAGTGATTAATATTGATTGATTCTGTTGTATGTATTGCCTGAAAGTGTTCTTTGGATCTTTGGGTGAATCTTCATTCAATCTGTCCAATGTAATACAATATTTAGTAAAATCATCACAAATTAATCTATATACTCCTATATTGCTATGTCCTTCATTATTTTTATCTGATTTTTTAAATCAGATATTTTTTAAATCTGACTTAAGTGTGTCACTTGAAGTGGGTTTTATATATATATATATATATATATATATATATATATATATATATATTTTTTTTTTTTTTTTAAATGCCTGTTTTAGAAATTTTATGGTTCAAGAGGTTATATGATTTGTTGTGTTCATATTCTGCAGGGATGTTGTTCATTTTTTTTTTGTCTTCTGTCATTTGGTTTGATGCAACTTTCCAAGATTCCCTATCCAGTGCTAGTCGTTTCATTTCAGTATATCCCCTACATCCTACATCCCTAACAATTTGTTTTACATATTCTAAACGTGGCCGCCTACACAACTTTTTCCTTCTACCTATCCCTCCAATATTAAAGCGACTGACTATTCCAGGATGCCTTAATATGTGGCCTGTAAGTCTGTCTCTTCGTTTGGCTATATTTTTCCAAATGCTTCTTTCTTCATCTATTTGCCGCAACACCATTTGTCGCTTTATCCACCTATCTGATTTTTAACATTCTCCTGTAGCACCAGATTTCAAAAGCTTCTATTCTTTTCTTCTGAGATACTCCGATCGTCCAAGTTTCACTTCCATATAAAGCGACGCTCCAAACGTATACTTTCAAAAATCTTTTCCTGGCGTTTAAATTAATTTTTGATGTAAACAAATTATATAATTCTGACTGAAGGCTCGTTTTACCTGTGCTATTCGGAATTCTATATCGCTCTGGCTTTGTTCATCTTTAGTAATACTACTTCCCAAATAACAAAATTCTTCTACCTCTGTAATCTTTTCTCCTTTTATTTTCACATTCAGCAGTCCATCTTTGTTATTTCTACTACATTTCATTACTTTCGTTTTGTTCTTGTTTATTTTCATGCAGTAGTTCTTGCGTTGGACTCCATCCATGCCATACATTGTTTCTTCTAAATCCTTTTTACTCTCAGCTAGAATTACTATATCATCAGCAAATCGTAGCATCTTTATCTTTTCACCTTGTACTGTTACTCTGAATCTAAATCGTTCTTTAACATCATTAACTGCTAGTTTTATGTAAAGACTAAAAAGTAACGGGGATAGGGAACATCCTTGTCAGACTCCCTTTCTTATTATGGCTTCTTTCTTATGTTCTTCAATTATTACTGTTGCTGTTCGATTCCTGTAAATGTTAGCAATTGTTCTTCTATCTCTGTATTTGAACCCTAATTTTTTTAAAGTGCTGAACATTTTATTCCAGTTTACGTTATCGAATGCCTTTTCTAGGTCTATAAATACCAAGTATGTTGGTTTGTTTTTCTTTAGTCTTCCTTCTACTATTAATTTGAGGCCTAAAATTGCTTCCCTTGTCCCTATACGTTTCCTGAAACCAAATCGGTCTTATCCTAACACTTCTTCCACTCTTCTCTCAATTCTTCTGTATATAATTTTAGTTAACATTTTTTATACATGACTAGTTAAACAAATTGTTCTGTATTCTTCACATTTATCTGCCCCTGCTTTCTTTGGTATCATGACTATAACACACTTTTTGAAGTCTAACAGAACTTCCCCTTTTTCATAAATATTACACACCAGTTTGTATAATCTATCAATCGCTTCCTCACCTGCACTGCGCAGTAATTCTACAGGTATTCCGTCTATTCCAGGAGCCTTTCTGCCATTTAAATCTTTTAATGCTCTCCTAAATTCAGATCTGAGTATTGTTTCTCCCATTTCATCCTCCTCAACTTCCTCTTCTTCCTCTATAACACCATTTTCTAATTCATTTCCTCCGTATAACTCTTCAATATATTCCACCCATCTATCGACTTTACCTTTCGTATTATAAATCGGTGTACCATCTTTGTTTAACACATTATTAGGTTTTTTTGTTAATGTTTTGATTGAAGCGAGTATTAAACAACACTATATTATATTTTCTTTGTTCAAAATATGAATACATACTAAAGAAAAGGAATTCTATCTGTATATTTTGTCATTAATAGGGGACCCAATATAATATTTTGTCTGTATATTCTCAATTTGTAATAACGTATAAATATTTCCTAATTGTTATAAAAATATTTTAGCATGAAACAAAAAATAGATAAACCCGTTAGTAGTGCTGTTCAGTATATTTCTTAATTTATGTATTCAGGGGTACCATTATATGAAATACGAACATTTCTAATTTTCTTAATAAGATGTTTTGTGATATTTTACTTTGAAGACTGCTCTGGAAGAACAAATAAACACTATTATTGTGTTCTAAACAAATATCACGGAGTTCGTTAAAACTTCGTCGATAAGAGACGACGAAGTCAACGAACTACGTTTACAATTCTAAACATGACCTACCGTAACAGTGAAATGAAAGGGAAGAAATAAGTGTGAAGACATTATATTTCAGTTCAATTAGACTAGTAATAAAGAACACTTTAAAAAAATACCTCAAATTTTGTTAGACAACGTTTTTTTTTTTCATTTGATGAACCCCGTTTTTTACGTACAAAAACTTGAAGTAATAACATTTAAAAGAAAATATACTACAGATCGTTTTAATAGTAAATGCTGTTAGATAAATGAAAGTACTGAAGATGAAACAATTTTTTTAATTCCCATCACTTCTTTAAAAAAATAAAGTATTAGTTTACAACAGATTATTAAAAAAGGAATAAATAAATTAGGGACAGTCGATTTTAACTATAAAAATCGAGCTTTACAAATTAATAAGTGTAATATTACATCACGGATTTTGTTTTGATTAAAGGAAAAAAGTTTTATTAAAAAAGGAAAAATATGGTATGAAGTGAATGATATAACTATCAACAAAAAACATTGGCTGTGTATTTTAATTTGTTTGTTCTACGGCAATAAATTTCAATAATAAATCCATACGGTAGCAATCAGTAATTAATAAAAAAATAAAAATAAACGAATTTTCTATTATCAAAATCTGTTATTAATTTAGAATTTTGTTTAAAACCAATAGATGTTAAATATATGGAATAGACAATAATAGATAATAAACAATATTTAAGCGTTCCATATAATAAGAAAAAAAAAATTGTTACAAAATTTACCGACTCGATTTCATTTATTAAGCAACGAATAATAATAAAAATAGTTTTGTAACAAATTTTTCTTATTTTTTGATTATTATATGGAACGCTTAAACATTGTTTGTCTATTATTGCCTGTTACAAATATTTAACATGTATTTTTTTTAAAAAAAATTCTAAATTAATAATAAATTTTGATAATAGAAATGTAGTGTCTTACTTTTTTTGATATCAGTATAGTTTTTTTAAAAACAGTTTTATTTATATTTACAGAATTTTTTTTGTTTTTCGAGCAGAAGAAATGATATTTGCGAGACTCTTACCGTACGGTTTACAATTTTATTGTAATTTTTTTGGATTATTATTTATTAAATAAATATGTCATTTGTTTTTTAAATAATATTTGGTTTTGAAAGCAAGTTGCTTAAAACGGTTATGTAAATAGATTAGAAATTATATTATGTTTTGTCTTGTTTTTCGATGGACAAAAGGAACACATAAAATCAAGAAGTTTCTAGTTTCAAATCTTGTACAGGAAAATCATTTTTCACATGCTGTGAATCTGATATAGGTATTATGAGTTCACACACACACACATACAAGCCTTTAGGCTCCCTGTGGTAAATTACCCGTTAAAAAAATATCCATTTTTATAAATAAACGACAAAATTTTTTTCTTAATACTAAATAACTATTTTTATTAATTAGGCTGAACTACATACTCCCAAATTAAAAAAAAAGTTTTATATTAAGTATTTTGTACTCTTTGACGTGCATAACAAGTACTGTGTAATTTTACATTCAAAGAAAACGTAAAAATAGTTGTTTTATAAAGTTAGCTTGTAGCAAAAGTACCATACCTACACTAAGTCTGTGCTTTTGTACACCATAACTAATTGGAACTAAAAAGCTCTGAGAAACTACCTTTAATTAGTCCACTGTTGTAACAGATGAACGTGTAGAATTTAAATTACCATGGAATATCTTTTTTCTAAGGGAACTACACAGCTTTTTATGTCATACAAATACATTGTAGTTTCAGATAGCTAATAAAAAAATTACCAAAAAAAAAAACATTTCTTAAAACCATTCACTTTATTACAGCAAGGTCAAGTTAATAAAGAAAAAAAATCATACACGATTATTAAGGGATATAATTTATTTGATAAAGGATTGTGTGTGTCATATTTCATTGTATGTTCAAAAATAAATCTTTTCTCTAGATGTAGTTGCTGTAATCACTGGAATTATTAATATTTTTTTTAAACATAATTACAGTTTTTACTTCTTTGTACAAAGTAAAGAAAAAAAAATATATGAAAAAATATCAGAAGTTATTATTAATTAAATACAATTTTATGTACTTTCATGTACAAGGAAGTCAAGTGGTGTCCACATCAATTTTTATTTTATATTTTTTGGAAGAGATTAAAATTTAAATAAAATTTACTTTATATGGAATTATCAATACAAAATTAATGAAAATACAGTATACTATATTTTAAGGTTAATTACAATAACATTTCACCTGAGTGTGAATTTGTTTTCATTTTAAATCGATTAATAAACTGAAAATTTATTTTTTTTGAAATAAAAGTTATATCAGACTAAGAAAAAATTTTTTATAATTGACGATTAAGAATACATAATCAATCTACAAACAATTTTAAATGACATAATTGTATTGTTTTTCATAATAATGTGTAATTTTATAAATAAATACTTGATTTAAAAGAGAATATAAGTGTACATTTTATAGATTATATCAGAAATGTTATTTGACAGATAACAAAAAAAAAAACTGCTCTATTTGTCTGGAAGGATCAGAGAAAAACAATAGAAAAAGTTTACTTAGAATTACACTGCAAAATAAAAAATTAATAAATAAAAAAGAGCTGAGGTTATCTCACCTCTGTACTAACACGTATAAAAGTAATTATTTGAAATAATAATGATTCAGCAGCGTGGATAATAAATTGGCACAGAATAAAATAAAACAATTTTAACTACGTTAATTACTAAATATTTGAGTACATACTTATAAACTTGTTAAATACACATAAGTATGCAGAAAATTTAAGTTTATCTAATTAAGCGCATCGACATAATAATGATGTTTTTTGTAAAAGGAAATCTTTTAATTTAATTTTCAATAAATTTCTCAAAAGATTTTTTTATATCATTAAATAATTTACTGAAAAAATAACTGACGCATGAAAAGGGTTTTCATGCTCATTTCATGAGGGGTTTCCTCATTTCCTGAGATATTTTCCTCTGTGCATTCTAATAACATTTGAATTTGATTTCATTCATACGTGTGGTTTTTTAGATGTGAATTATTTTTAATGTTCTATTTACAGGTGAATTTAAAAGATTTTTTCTTTTTCTGTTTAGTCTTCAGAACAGCTGTAAGATATTACTTCAGAGAACGGTATGTAGGAATGTAGAGGAAGTGCAGTCTGATACAGTCTAGGTCAACCATTCCTGAGGTGTGTGGTTAATTAAAACCCGACCACCAAAGAACACCGGTGTTTACGATCTAGTATTGAAATCCGTACAAAAGTAACTGCCTTTTCTAGGATTTGAACCTTAGAACTCTTAACTTCGAAATCGGCTGATTTGCTGATAGTTCATCGCTAAACCGATCCGTTGGGAGAAGTAGAAGCGATTGAAAAATATTTAATAGTAAAATACACCTTACATTTGAAAGAAATCCCATATAGTAATCACCACTACTGAGGAAAAAAGCATTTTTTTTTTGTTTCAATCTAATTTCCTGATATTGTTTTCAAGTAAGAAACAATATACCACCGGCGTTCTGCAGTTGTATATAATATGATAATTATCAAACAAAAATATAAACATTTAACAGTCTGGAAATGAAATGAATCCCCACACTCTCTTTTAAATTATATTGTTCATTAAGATAAATAATTACTTATTACTTTATGTCAAAACCAGTAACCACACAATTTTATGCAGGAAAGTAATATTTAACAATACTGTCATTAACAAACGATTTTATAATATATATATATATATATATATATATATATATTTCAACATACACACACTTTTATATAATTGTATATTAATTAATTTTTTGAACATGGTACCACTGATATGTTAATTAATTAAATAATATTAACAATTAATAGAATCCATAATAACAGCACATTAAGATAAGCTCTAGATCTTTCGGCTTACTTGAAAGCTATCACAGGAGTTAAAAATATTACATTAAGATCAAAAATTTTAAAAATCACAGGTTAAACTGTATAAACAGTCATCACTGTCCGGTTCTACCAATGTATTGATGGAATATACCGTGTATTCTGGTGGATTAACAGAAATTAAACAGAACTATGTTATCAAAGAGATAATTATTAGATTAAATTATTATTTCTGTATATTTGTTTAGTGTTTTTAAGTAATATATCTTCTTTAAAAAATTTTTTTTGTTAATTAAATTTTTATTACAGTAAATATGATATTTTTCTAAATTAGAAGTATTATATATAACATTTATAAGATTTTCATTAAATTATTATATGTTTGGCAAAGCTGGAATTTTCTGGTTTGTTATTTTTAATGAAATCGCTCTTTTACACATATGGAAAATTTGCAATCGGTCATACCAGATATATCATGTCGCAATCATTACAAACAAGACTGTATACTCTTGTTTATCAAATTTGGTATCATTATTATATAATTTTTTTTATTGTAATCATTATTAATATATTTAATTAATTTATTATTAACAGAATATGCAGGTGTCATGCCATTTTTTTTAATTTTGACTAATTTTTTCAGTTTTTTGACTAATAGGAGTATATTCATTTTTCATGAATATTTCATACTTTTTATCCGGTAATAATCTTGTATTGTTATTTAAATTAATTTTATTACATAATAAGATTGTAGTACCAACATTATAACCATTAACAACAACAATGCTTTTAATTACTTCTATTTCTTTTAATTAGTCTTGTTTGTGAGGATTGCGACATGACATACGTGGTTATTACTAATCGAAAATTTTCCATATGTGCAAAAGAGCTCATAGATTGCATTAAAAATACCAAACCAGAAAACTCCAGCTTTGCCAAACATATAATAATTTAATGAAAATCTTATAAATATTATATACAATACTTCTAATTTAGAAAAATATCATATTTACTGTAATAATAAAAATCTAATTAACTTTAATTAAATTTAATTAGATGCTTGATTAAGAGCAAAAGCTGTTTTCGACCAAGATAAAGTTCCAATAAAAAATTCTTTTGTAATCAATTTAAAAAGTTCTATTCAGGAACAACATTTTAAGTAAAATATAAATAATGAAAGTTCAGCTTACCAACAATTATAAAATGTTTAACTTGTCAGTTAAATGTTTAATTGTTTGTCGGTAAGCTGAACTCTTATTATTTATATTTTATATATAAAATACCACCGATGGTGCCACCGTTATGAAAATATAACCTAAATATTTTAAGTGATAGATGAACCGTTAAAAAGAGATTTATAGCCGATGACTGCTAAAAGCAATACCGATAAATGACAAGGAATACATCTATTTTTCGCAACCGGTTGTTAGAATTTAAAGAAATGAATTCTGCGATAAGGTTAAAAAGTGAACTGGGTGTGAAGAGTAAAAGAAATAAAATTATTAAACAAATCCACGATTAGCATAAATAAGACGTACGTCTGTAAATAATATTTTTGAATTTTAAATTTGTTTTGGTTTGTTTATATTTTCTAAGATTATTAAAATTTATAATAAATAACATCAGACAGGAAAAGAACAAGATATAAAATATAATAATATTCATAATTTGTCGCATCGAGCTGAGATATGAACTACAACAAAGCAAGATAAAGAAAAACTGTATTTTTGAGTATAAATATATCAGAACAATATGAGAATAAATAAGGGATCAAAATTTATAAAGATTGAGTAAAAATAGGGGAATAACAAATAAAACTTAAATTTTTGCAAAAGATACAGCCTAAATAGCTTAGGTACATAGATCATAACTCATCGGGTTGATCTAGTGATGAACTCATTGTCGCAAATCAGCTGATTTCAAAGTCAAGAGTTCTAAGGTTAAAATCCTAGTAAAGGCAGTTACTTTTATATGGACTTGAATACTAGTTTGTGTATACCGGTGTTCTTTGGTGGTTGGGTTTCAATTAACCACATATCTCAGGAACGGTTGACCTGAGACTACAAGACTACTCTTGTAGTCTCGTATTTACGTTCATACATATCATCTTATGAAGTAATACCTTACAGCAGTTCCAGAGACTAAACAGAAAAAGAAAGAGGTACATAGACCATGTTTATATGACTTATGCCTCTTGATAGTACACCTTGTATTCGTTTGACAACACATTGACTAGATAAATCCAAGAACAAAATAAACTATAAAATTACTTGATATTACTGGATGCGATGTACGATGCAATAACAAAACTACGAAGAAAAAAGCTGAAAACGAAAACAGTTGGAGGTGTATTGCGGGTCAGCATATTGTCTTTTAGTGTTCATATTGTAAACAGTATGTAAATGTTATGTATGTACATATTGTAAATAGTATGTATAAAATTGCAAACAATGTAGAATTACACAATTCTAATGCTGTCAATACATTTAAATATACATTCACAAATATTTCAGTAATTATAATGACTAAATATTTGTAAAACATACATCTATTTTTAATAAAACTAACACCGGTTAATTTGATTTATGTCATTTTTCTTTAGGGATTTACTTTTCTCTTCACGTGTAAAAAAACTTTCATCTATTTTAACATTTCCTTTTTTATCATATTTTATTACTTTTATTTAAAATATACTTTTCTTTTGCTGTTTAGCCTTCAGGACCATCGTAAGGTATTACTTCAGAAAATGATATGTATGAATGTAAATGAAATGTAGTTTTGGTCGACCATTCCTGAGATGTGTGGTTAATTGAAACCCAACCACCAAAAAACACCAGTATCCACGATCTAATATTCAAATCCAATTTATAATTGACTGTTTACTATTTAATTTCTATCTGTTTATTTTTTATAGGTGATTAACAAAAAAAAAAAATTGTGTATGAATATGCCAAGGCTTTCAAATTATTTAAATTTTCAGTTTATTATTTTTCCTCTCGATGAATTCATATTAGGCAATGGATTTTCCTTCTAATTCATTTTTAGTGTCTTTCATTTTTATCACAAATTTTTTATCTTGAATTATTAATCCAGTTTCAATATTTTATATCAAAATCTGTTTTTGCTTCTTCTGCATACAAGGTGAAAAGTAATGTGTATAAACAATATTGTTGTCTCACCCCTTTTAAACTGAAATTTGCCTCACCTGATACTAAATTCTAATCATAACGAACTGATTTTTATATAAATTATAAATAAATCTTCTCTCTCTCTCTCTCTCTCTCACTCTCTCTAATTAATATATATATTAATTTATTTAGGTTAAACTTTTTATAGTTCATTTCTTTTTTTCTCTGTATGTAAATAACTATTCTTTCAGCCTCTGAAAAGCACAAAATTAGAGAAACACTCACCTTTAATTTTTTACTTCATCAAAACCCTTTCGGGCCTAAGCTCATAATTTTAAATCGTTTACAATTTACACAATAACTCTACTAGCTTTTTACATTTTGTAAAAATTGTTTGTTTAAAATAAAATAAATTTTAAAAACTTTAAAAATTCTTTAAAATAAATTTAGAACAAATATTTGTTCAGTCAAGAATGAAAAAGTATTACAATAACTAATAATTTTCGTTTTACCAATATATATATTTTTTAGCAATTGTTGCATTTAATTTTATAAATAGCAGACGAATCACATTTATTTTTTCATTATTATAAAATTTTAAATGTTTTATTATATGATTAACAGGTTTATATTTTTTATCATTATATGCATCAATTAATTTTTGTATATTTTTATTTATAAAATAGTATTTTACTTAAACATTTTCACTATTTTTATCGACATTTATGGGTAATAATGTAGTAATGTTAGTATTATTGAAAAATTCCGAATTTATTTTTTATATATATTTATCAATCAATGACGTACGATATCCATTTTTTATAGCTATATTTTTTATTCTATTTATTTCGTTACACAACTCCCATTTATTGTTTATGTATCTTATTGCTCTGTTTATGATTGCTCTGTTTATGTTTTTAAAAATATTAACCTTCTGGAACCAAGGATGATTAGAATTCATATTTATAGTAATTTCATTTGAGGTAGGTTTTTTTATATATTCCACTTATTATTTTATTGTTTTTATTTATTTTAATATTTACATTTAAATAATTTATTTTTCTGTTATGTTCCATTTCATATGTAAATTTTAAAGTTCTATGATACAAATTTAATTTATTTAAAATTACTTCACGTTCACTTATTAGTATTTTAGTATTTTAGTACAATTTGTAATACAGTGTCATTTGAAACATTTAGATTAGTGTTGCCAACTTAATGAAATTGATCTATATATATATATATATATATGTACTTAAATTCTTCCTATCATGTAATCTTAAAGATTCTTTACATTTATTCTATTTACATTTTTATTATAGTAATAAAAACTTAATTAATATTTACATGACTTTAACTTCTTTATTTATAATAACTTTTTTATTTATAATAACTTCTGACAACAGTAATGACGATAAATATTAATTTAATTTTGTTCCATTGTTTGCATCTTTTTGATATTTATTTATTCTTCAAAAAAAAAAAAATAGCTCTCAATTATAATCACTTATGATAGAAATTAATTTTTTAACTATGTAAAATTATCAAGCTTGATCAGTATCAATTCTAATTATATATCAATATTATGTATCAATATCAATTCTAATTCATATCAATCTTGATGTAAGAAAGAAATATTACCATTCAACCGATAAGGAGATAGCATTTTTGATGATATAAAATCTACATTAGTATTATTTTAGTATTAAATAAAATTATATATGGATTTGAATAAATTATAATGAAATTTAGTGCAATGTTTATACATGTGATTTAATATAAGATGTGTACGCAATCATGCATGCATGCATGTGTATCTTAATTGATAAAAATAAAACACATTTAAAACTTTTTTTTTAAATAAGATGAAGTAGAAAATATTGCACTTTACTGTATAACATGTAATAATAAAAATATTTCATGAATTGCAAATAATCTAAGTTGTATTTTTATACAAGTATCCCTAACTATTTGATTTAAATTTGTCTATTGTATATAAAAATATTAATCATGGACTGGCAGACTTTTATAAAACAGATAAACTAAAAAGCGTGAATTATTATAAAGTAGTAAGGCAATCGATGTAATGAATATGTTTTATGAAAAATATATGACCCAGTAAATTAAAAAAGCAATAAATATGTTGATTTCTTTAATCGATACCAGATCTTGAAGGCCTTTGGCAACGCAATCAAATAACAAACAGAATATTTATATACATTATAAAGGAAAAAACAAAATTACAAACAAGAAAGCATCATATTGGAGATACTATTAAAGAAAAGAAAAATATAATAAAATAAATCAAAATATAAAATTAAATATATGAGAAAGTTTTTAAAGAAATTAATTTTAATTTTTAAGATATTAATTTTATTTTGTCAAAATATAATCAAATAAATGACCTTTTGAAAACATTGATTTAGTGGAATAATATGTACAAAAAGTGAAGAAGAGTGTCAGAACGGATTCCTCTACAATGAATCAAAAAAATCAGTGCAGAATAAATTGATGAAATTCCGATACAGATAATCAGAATCCTTATTCATAATTATTAATTTTTAAAACATAAAAAGTTATGAAATACAACTTTCACTCCTTTAGTTTTACCTATTTTTAACAATTAAAAAAAATTAAATATGATTACATTAAACCAGAAGTTCCCAAACATTTTTGATTCCCAGCATCTTTGTTGAATCCAGATTTTTGCAAGACATTCATGTCAAATTCTAATAAGAACACTTTGCAAAATAACCAGTAATTTTTTTACAAGAGTTAGACAAAAATAAATGAAACACACTTTAGATCACAAAAAATGCAATAGAACAAATTTTATGACATCGAATTGAAAATGGAAATAAAATTATGAAAATTATCTAATATTTTGTAGCACTCCTGTGTGCCACTAAGTAAGTCGCGGCTCCCCAGGGTGCCAAGGCGCACATTTTGGATATCATTTAATTAAGCATAAAAATATCCAACGAATACAACAATTCAGCACCCTTCGCAATCTCTCATTTAAATCATTTTATGCGATAATGGAATAATCAAAAAAATTATTAGTATATTCCTGAAAATGATTGAAAGAAAGTTGACGTAGAAGATAAGAGAAAAGTGAAAGGAACAAAAACTAATTAACATTTCCTCAAGTCGGTTACTCTTATTAATCACATGCACTCACATGCGTGGTTGCTAGTTAAATATTCTTCCACCATACCAAGCATGCATATTTTATATCTCACTCTAACTCAGCTAACTTACACAATTAATGTAATGGGATACATGTACTTAAGAATATCCATCAGTAAAATATATATATATATATATATAAAATACCTCAATTTAAAGGGTGTTACAATAAATAAATAATAAGTTATATAATCGACCGATAAGCTTAACCTTGACAATTAAATTATATATTATTAATTTACTTCTACTTGTAACAGCGTAAAAAATTACACCATTATGAATTCTACATTATCCAGTAAGAATTGCAAGATGTAAAAAAAGGAAAGTTGAAAACATATTTTTTTTTTTTTATATTTTTAATCGTTAGAATATAATTGCTTCCAACACTCACCAATGAAGCATATATTACTTAAGCTTCATTATAAAGCAAACAACCTCTACAACATATAAAAATGAATGTAAAAATTATTTTTAAATAAGGTGCATATTTTAAATAAGATTAAACTCTACAAGAAGTGCTGCAGTGTTAAATTATTTTTGTTTTTTGAAGTCTTAGTAATTTCAATTTATTTAAAATTACAAGCAATACAAGTCATAATCTACAGTAAAAAACAAAAAATGCATTAAAAGTATAAAATGTGCAGTTTTAATAAAATGTATCGGTAAATATTACGTAATCAAAATTAATATTATGACAAATATAAAAATAAGGTGTAAGTAAAAAATGTATGTAAAAAATAAAAAAAGTTTAAATCTTACAGGTTCCATGTCAGTCCTGAAATAAAAACATTAATGTTTATGTAAATGTGATAATAAAAAATTGTTATTTATGTAATAAGCTGTTCCTGTAACTGCAGATTAAAAAAAACAATATTTCATCAAAGTGAATGTATGTTAAATCCAATAATTATAATGATTTTAGACAATTTGACATGAGGTTGCACTAACCACCGACAAAAATATCACAACCATTTTCAAACTTAAGTAATACGTAAGTAATTCAAGAGGAATAATAACAAAAAAATAAAAAGTAATGTTAAAAAGCAAATTTTAATTCCAATAACAAAAAAAAAAAGTAATGTTAAAAAGCAAATTTTAATTCCAATGAAATAAAAAAAAAAAATTATAAAATGTTATATAACCAGAAAGGAGGCGGATATTCCCTTATATTTGCTTATAAGGCGTAGGAGAGGCCAAAAATCACCAAAAATATGCTTATATAACACTAGAACTCCTTTAAAATCACAAATTATACCCATTTCTGTGGGAAACAAAACATTATTACAATGCTTGTTTATATAATGCATTTTAAAAGATATTCTGTCCCACTAAGTTAGCAAATGGGAACTCTTACTTCTTAAGAATTAGTCGTTAAGATTATAAACAGCAATATATATTATTGTTATTTAATACACAAAATGTCTCAAAATTAACGCAGGATTTAAATTTCAAGCCGTTTTTTTCCATCGGGGTGGCAACACTTTCTGAAGCACATGTTGTAGTAATCACATTCTGATTAGTAGTAAGTTAGATGCGATGGAGAAATACAAGATACAGGAGTACATAACCATCGAGAAAACATATTACAATTATGGAGACTGTTGTGCTGAAACTGTCGATGGTGTATGTTACTGTAAGATGATAATAGCATTTTTTTGCCTCAGTTGGAATTTGATGATGAGATGTTCTTTCCAGCATGATGGCGCCGCATGTCATATGGAACGCTAAATCATTGAGTTATTACAGCAGAAATTTCATGGGCAGCTGATGTTGCGCAATAGTGATCGTAATTGGCCACCAAGGTCATGCAATCTTACACCATGTGACTTTTATCTCTGGGGATTTGTAAAGTCCAAGGTTTACGGCAAACACATACCGACCATTCCTGAACTTAAAGATAAGATTTGACAACAACTGAGCCTCAGATTTGTAAAAATGTGATTGCAAATTTTGTCAAAGATTGTGCAATTCTCATATGAGATGTGGAGGACATCTGTTCGATATTATTTTCCACATTTAATCATGGTATTTACTCTTTCAAAGTATGTCCCAACTTTGCCATTTCACACATAAATATAGATTCATTTTATAAATTTAAATCCTGCATTACTTTTGGGACATTATAAATATATATCAGTAATTAATATAAAAAGTAAATTAACCACTAATTCTCCGGATGCCGATTATTATCTATTAATAGAGGTCAGTTAAAATTCAGAAAACCTTTATTTGAAAAAAATAAAAAATATTCTTAAAGCTGAAATCACAAAAATGTATCTTCTGGAACAGTATAAATCCCAATGTATTTGATGCAATAAAGGAATCTATTGAATGTCGATTAAAATCTGATTTACCCAATGTCTTTCAATTGAAATTTATTGCCCTTAATGACAAGTTTTTTCGTAGAAACCAACTTACTGTGTTCTCAGCTAGGAGAGGGATGTGTTTGAATACATAGTGATTTGTTGAGAGCAAAAGTTCCAATTAAAAAATATTACATTTTATTTTTGATTTTTATATTATAAATGAGACTGGATTGTAAATAAAAATGTTTAAAAACACACAGAACTGATAGTTATCTATTTTAATGTGCGGTGTGTAATTATAGAAAACTATAAAAATGTTTATAGTTTACGATCAAAAGAAGAACAAAATTTCAAAAAGACATAATTTTTCATAAAACTGAAATTTTTTCAGTCACTCTTGTGACTGATACTATATCTTCAGCAACTGATACTATTGTTTTACCTGGCCTCAACTGATATTATTATTACTAGAAATATTTTTTAGTTAGGCAAAGATGTATTTAGAATGTGGTAAAAGTTTTTGCTGGATCTGAATTGTGTGTATTCACTTAGTATATTATTGTGGTCTTTTAATTCAAAATGTTCACATTTCAAAGATTTAATTCTTTTTAAATACAATTAGAATATCAAAGTTGTTTCATTTTTTATTTTTAATTGCAAAATGTTTGGCAAATGTTAACTATATGTTGTACTAAAAACGATTTCTTAAATCACATAAACAAAAGAAAACAGATTAGTAAACAATGTATTAAATGAACAAACACAATTCAAATCCAGTACTTTTTCTGAATAAATTCTAATAGATTTTTGTCTAAGTGAAAGAAATTCCAGTAATAATATCAGTAGATTCCAAGATAAGAACAGCATTACCAGTCACTAAAGATAGCCAAAATGTTTACACAGATTGAAAAACATTATGAAGTCATTAAAAACATTCAAAAGTTTGTAATTTTAAATACCTTACATCGTCAATCATTATAGGCAAAAACATAGAAAATTAAACAACTCATAACTAATATAAAAGTTTTGTCAGTTTTTAATGCTATTTTCAAAACAATATATAGAAATTGTACATACATTTTATTGTCTTTCGAAGTACAGTGACAGGTATTCAACAATAATAAAATCATGTGTATATCATTGATAGAGAAATGTTTAAGTTTAACTAAAAGACATCGACTAACTATACCATTCAGCATAATCTAAGGAAGGCCAATGACTATGGAATTTTACTTAATCACCTGAACAGAATCCTATTAATAAAATAATCATCTAATAGAGAACTTTGTTTACGCTACCAAAAAGCATCCAAAAAAGAATGATTAATTTATATAAGACTTGCCAGCCTGTCTAACTGGAACCTGCACCCTCAAGGCACAGGTCAGCCCAGGCGAATCCTGGAGCCAACTCAGAGGTTCCTTGGTGCCTCCTGGGGGGCCAAGGAGCTTACTCCATGCCGCAGAGCTTGCCTTGCTTGCCATTCCCACCCAGAGGGTTGCCATTCCCGTCTTCCCAGAGGGCTCCACCCCCCCTAGACCACTTGCACTGTACATTATCTGTATGGTTGTGAGAATAATACTGATAAGTAACAGTTAAACTATTCAGGCTTTATAGAAACCTGAAAAAGAAACGAAGTAAAAGGATTAATCTATTTTTTCCTTAATAAACATCTTTAATTCACAACTTCACCCTTGTTGGCTGGGATGAAATAATGAATATTTTTAATATCTTAACCGTCATGGGAGCTAGGGCTTCGGTCGATGGCTTAAAACCTTTGCTGAGATAACATGAATGTATCCTGCAAATTTGAA
The DNA here is from genome assembly GCF_047948215.1 of Lycorma delicatula. NCBI lineage: Eukaryota > Metazoa > Arthropoda > Insecta > Hemiptera > Fulgoridae > Lycorma > Lycorma delicatula. Next base: position 5,729,454 of record NC_134466.1, read on the forward strand.
AGTAATCGGTCGGTTGGTTCTCATGTGATGCGATAACAAACAGACAAACTTCATATATATATGTACATTTCCAAATAACTGTGATCTGTTAGATGCATGCAAAAGTTAGCCTTCAACCTACTAACAAATACCCCGTTTGAATTTTGAAAATCAGATGACTGATTACAAAAATATTATAAGAGCACCCCAGCGCATCTCTCAAAACAGCACCCAAGGGGCACCCTATTTATTATTGATGGTGAGGATTGGTCTAACCTCACACAAGGTGCTCGCATACCTCACCATTCTAGACTCACATGCAGTCCTCATGGGAAACCTTTTATTGTTAAACAGAATTTTTTAATATAATTTTATTTCATTTAACATAAATTTAATTCTATTATTTTTGTAATATTATTCATTCGATTGATTCGAATCATTTAGTTCAAACCCAGCTTACAGCGATAGAGACTCACAGTTCATTAATTCAATTCATTAAAATTTGTGCTTCAACCAGCAAATCTCCACTATTATATATATATATATTAGATTTTTCAAGATGATATATATCTAAAAACCATCTCAGTTATGCCAAGAAACATGGATAAAAATTTGGTTGTAATTGATCGAGTAATTTTTTGTTTATCCTGAACACACAAAAACCCTCTTCCTCTTTATATAATAGTACAGATAACAAATGGTTATAGGTTGTAATGTATGAGTTAATTAAATAAAAGTTTTTAAAAGTTGTGAGTATAAAGAATTCTATGTTGAAAATGTTATAGAAATCTCTTAATTGCAATTCCAGTATAATTACATTGTCCTACCAAGTCAACCACCATTTATATATATATTGGTTTTATATCATATAAGGAGTATCTTTAGTTTTCCTCTGAACTGATTTCTTCTAAAACTTGGTATATGTGAGGGGATCTTTCATGCCACTGAATATAAAATAAAATGTATTATTTACTTTAAATAAACAAAGGCTGAAATCGAATTACAGTTACTTAGAGGAGAATTGCATAAGTAAAAAATACCAAGTCGTATCAGGATTTCAATTTAGAAACTTTCAAGTTTAAATCTTCAAGTTGATAAATTCAAATAGTAAAAAACTTTTAATAAATTATAGAACCCATTTATTTTTACACATTTTAGGCGGTTTACTATCTCTCTAACTTTCAGATAAGATTTTAAAAGTATTTCTAAACTAATAAAAACTGATTCGTAGAAAAAAAATATTGAAGTTGATAAATTAAAATGTTTAGAGGTTAAAAAAAAGGTTAATAAAAATTTATTTTTAGGGTTGGGAAGCTATGTTTTTTCCAATAGTTACTATTTTTGGTGGATTTATTTTTATTTTTAGTGACGCGCTAATTAACATGCACAAGTAAAATTTTCATTAAATTCAACCTACTTTGTGTAGTAATGTCCCCTCAGTAGTTTCTCTTATCTAGATTGAACTTTTATATTTTTTTATTTGCCTAATAAACAAGCTGTCATACAAAATTTTATGATTGTATGTTAACATGGCATACAACAGATTGCATCCCATTGTACATTTCCATAAAAATATTTGTTATGAATTATTAATGTTGGACTAATAGAGCTCAAAATACGTATTGAGAAATTTATCATAATAGAGTTTTTTATCAAACATTTATTCCGTTGATTTTTATATAAAAAGTGAAATTTAAATATCTTTTTTAGCTGGTCTTCTGTAACTTCATCATTCATGGCAGTGTGCATCTCAGCCTTTCATCCGGAGGTCTTAGTTCAAATCCCAGTCAGATATTGCATTTTTTATACACTACAAAATTCCATTTCCATATCCCACGCACAAGCTTCAAGCTTTTGTGGTGATATAACCAAGCAAAAAAAAATTTCAAATTAGATTTAAATCGCAAAAAAATTTTAACAAAATTATTAATTTTTTTTTTCAGTTTCCATAAACATTAATGATTTTAATTTTTATTACAGTAATTTATTCAACGAGAACGGTTAATAAAGAATTAGAAAGAGAAAAAGCTGGTTGGCCTTGAAATCCAATTGATTATTAGATTAGTTTTTGTCATGCCATTATAAAAATAAAATCAATAAAACTTCATTAAATTGTTATTCGATTGCTTTTTAACAATTTCTGAGTTTTCTCCAAAGATTTTCAATATGTCAATAGGATTTTTACGATTAAATAAGAATAATAAAATGACAAATATTCATTACATCCTATTCAAGGTTAAAAGTAATTAACTAGAATTTGTTGATTTTTTTTTTGATTTTTTTTTCTATTTCATTCTGTTTAATTTCTTTTTCCTAAAGTGTACATTAAAATCTGTTCGACTAGTGAACATTAAGAAACCCATCCCCGAGCCATACAACATAGGGAACAGGTCATTTTATTCAATTTTTTAATTATCTTTACGAATCGCGCCGCTAGATAGCAGTACATGATAGTACTAGGTAACGTACAAAAACTTGCAATAATAACATTTAAAAGAAAATATACTACAGCTTGTTTTAATAACAAATGCTGTTATGTAAATGAAAGTACTGAAGAAGAAACATTTTTTTTAATTCTCATCACTTCTTTTAAAAATATTAAAAGTATTAGTTTACCAGAGATTATACTAGTTTTATTAAAAAAGGAATAAATAAAACAGAAATAAATTCGATTGGTAAAATAGAATTTAACGATAAAAATTGAGGGTTACACTTACAAAGTAATAAGTTCAACTTTAAATCACGGATTTTCGTATTTATTAAAAAAGTAAAAATACGGTAGGAAGTGAATGATTGTCTATCAACAAAAAAATTGGCCGTTAAATTCAATTTGTTTGCTGCAAGGCAATCAATTTTAATAATAAACCCATAATATAACAATCGGTAATTCATAAAAAAATAAAAGAATAATCTAACAAAACGTAGTGATATAAAAAAAATTACAATGAAATTTTAAAACGTACGGTAAGAATCTCGCAGTTATAATTTCTCCCGCTCAAAAAACAAAAATTTATGTAATATAAATAAAAACCGTTTTTAAGAAAACGATACTTATATCAAAAAAGGCAAGACACTAACTTACATTTCTATTGTCAAAATCTGATATTAATTTAGAATTTTGTTTAAAAAAAATGGATGTTAAATATATATAATAGACAATAATAGATAATAAACTATATTTAACACGCATTTTTTTTTTAAACAAAATTCTAAATTAATAACAGATTTTGACAATAAAAATGTAGTTAGTGTCTTGCCTTTTTTGATATCAGTATCGTTTTGTTAAAAACAGTTTTATTTAGATTACAGAAATTTATGTTTTTTGAGCGGAAGAAATTATATCTGCGGAACTCTTACCGTTCGGTTTACAATTTCACTGTAATTTTTTTGGATTGTGAATTAATCATCAGAAAAATAATTATTAATGAAAACATCAGATAACTAATTCTAGGCAGTCAATAATAATTGTCACCCGGTTATCTTTTTGATTGTGGACGATCCTTCCTTATTTTTTGAAATTATAAAAGAAAATGTTACATTTATGTGGACATGGAAGGTAAAAAGTAGTAAAAATAAGAGTGTTTATATATTTTTCTTTACTTAAATTTAGAAAAAAATAAAAGTTTTTGTAAGATAGAAAGATATGTAAAATCAACGAGCGTTTTCTTTTTTTTAACTTGTATAAATCTAAATTTATTCATTAAAATCCGATAGGTTTTCTTTAGATTTTATCTGAACAATATAACGGATAACGGATAATGAAAAAACGATCGTTAGTCAGATATCCCGTATCGTTGTACAACAATGAATTTTTCTGTAATTATAAAGTAAGTTTTTCAACCGTTTAATCTTTTTTTATTACATATATCTTTTAAAATTATTTTTTCTAATAAACTAATTTTATATCAATCGCCGATTTCTATGCTCTTCTACAAATATAAATTAAGCCAAATCTCGTACGATTAACTAGTCGTCACAAATCAGTCGGTTAACAGGGTTCTGACGTTCAAATTCTAAAAGCGACGCGACCGTGCGGAAGAATGTTTCCTTCTTTTGTTGCTGGTTTAATCGAGGAAAAATTGGGCGCAGAATGCAGCGTAGTAATCATCGTCTCTCAATATATTAGACGTGCGAGTTACGTCCAAACCCAGAATTTCATCACAGAAAAGTTTGGTGTGGATGCACAAAACAAGCGGCAGTACAACAAGATTCAGGGAATTTGGCCGATGCACCCAAAAGGGGTCGACCGAAACTGCTAATACCAGAAAATTCGATGGACGTGCAAGCTGCATATTCTTTTAGTCCCAAGAACCGGTCTGGTCCTCTCCGTTGGTAGCGACCGTACAGCAATGAGTAAGCGTTTAAAGATGTATCCGTAACTTGCAGATACTGGAAAAAAACGTGTACTTTTTGTCAGCGGTTCATGTCATCCGTAACGCCAAACGGGGAAGAACTCGATGATCGGTTCAGGTCTGACCAGGTATAATTCCACCTTGATGTATACGTGAACGCACAGAATTCACGCATTTGGTTTACGAAAAAACCACATCGGCTGCACGGACAAAAAGCGGGGTGTTTGGTGTCCAATGTCACGTAGGCGAATGTTTCTTTTAAGGGATTCTTTCACGACACGTTGAACAGTAAGCGTTTACTTGCGCAGAGCCCGGCTACAGTACACGTGGTTTCGGCAGGACAATCTACTTCTCATACGACCGACTACACTACGACTTCTTGGCTCAATGTTTTCATAGAAAATCGATTTCGAAGGAGTTATGACCCCCTCGGTCTCCTGATTTATGCGTTCCTGACTTTTTCTTGTAGGATACCTTAAGGATGTCGCTTGAAAAACTCATCCTCACACCGATCTCGAATCGCAGAGCGAAATCGAACGATGTGTAACTACAATTTCTCAAAAAATACACGTTTTTAAAAGCAACATGATTTTAATCCGACGTCATATTCGTTTACGTAAAATCGCATAATGCAGTCCGCTTTCAACGCCTATTGTAACTTACTCGTTTTCCCGTAAGTTTTTTTTTCTAACCTTCGGGACCACCGTTAGATATCGCTTCAGAGGATGAGACGAACGATTTGTATCGTGTGTGAAAACGTCATGCCTGACCGGGATTCGAACCCGGGACCTCCGGATGAAAGGCGTAGACGCTACCGCTCGCGCCGCGGAGGCTTCCCGTAAGCTTGCGCCACTTTTTGAACGCTCTGTAGTAAAATTTAGTCGTCTTTAAGCCGATTTGAATATTAGACGGTGGATACCGGTGTACTTTGGTGGTCGGGGTTCAATTAACTACACGTCTAAAAAATGATCGGTTTCAGTCTGCACAAAACTACATTTAAATGTTACGCATATCATCCTCACCTCATTGAGACGTGCGGGGGTGGCTTATTTTTTATTAATTGAACAGATTTCGACGTACTTATTAGGAAAAATACAAATTTCGTTTACAAAAAAAAAAGTAATACATCTTTAATAACCTTTATTAGTTTAGTTAAAAAATAATTTATTTGTAATCTATCGATAAAATTTGTTCTAGATGATATTAGCCGGTGGAATTGAAATCTGAAGGAAACCTATCGTATTTTAATAATTAAATTAAGATGTATAAAAGTTAAAACATAGCGCATGTCGATTATAACTTTCTACCTTACAAAAATTGTTATTCTTTATTAAATTTAAAAAAAGAAAAATATATAAACACCTTATTTACTACTTATTACCATTTTCTACATATATAACATTTCCTTTTATAATTTCAAAATATAAGAAAGGGACACCCAGAATCGTGAAGATAACCGGTTCACATATGGAGAATTAATTATCTCATATATTCGTAATTTTTTTTTCCGATAATTAATTCACAATACAAGCTGAATATAAAATGGAAATTTTGCAGCGTATGAAAAATTCGATCGGGATTGGAACCCGAGATTTTCCGGACGAAAGGCCGAGACGCTACCATCCCATCACGGAGATCGGCATTATTAATTATTAATAGAAGTTTTTCAAAATCATGTAAGACGTGATCAGTACGTAGTACGGTAGTACGTTATCAGTTTTTCTAATTTTTTTTAATCGCATTTGATAACGTAAATAATATAAGTATTTTTTACTTATGTAATCGTAATTAACTTCGAAAGAAAAATCTCGGCTTAGAACATTAATATCTTGATTTTTCTGATTTACTTTTCGATTAAAAATCATTTAAAGAAAACCTATAGAAATTACATTAAATTTTATATAAAAAAACTGACACCTCAGTCAGCTCTGTAAAAAATATTACCGTATTTAATTGGCGCGGGTGTGGCGGTACTAGCGGCGACTAACAAAACTAATTTAATCTCACAACTGACATATAACAAATGACATGTTGTCATCACTCGTAAGGTTGACAGAACGGTGTAGCCGCGAGGCTTAACACACCAGGTACCGAGTCGCCCGGGCGATCGAGTTACTTTTTGCGCTTTAAATATTATTTTTTAATTTAATTATACCGCTAACCTGTGACATCACAACATACCAGACAATATAACGGCATTTTTTGGGGTGGGGATGCGATTTTTTTAAATTTTGTTTTGTAAATACTGTTATTTTTTTATCGTTAATAAACGTTTCTAATAAAAATAAGACTTTAATTAAGCGAAATCTCGAGACGCTTAGGGGGGACCTTGCTCTACAGCCTCGCTCCCTTGATCTTTTAAATTGAAAATTTAATAGCATCAATGCCCCGTATTTAGAAGAAATCTGTTTGGACAAAATCGGTCCGGTAGTTCTGGAGATACAGAGTGTCCCATATAAAACGCAACCCGTCAATCACTCATCCGTGAAATTTCAAAAGTCAAGCTTACTCCCCTACTCGTTACTGAAATGGACTCGTTCAACATCTGAACATCGCGGCGACGCAGTAGAACACTACCGATAGTAACAACAATGCAATCATAACGTTCAGTGTATCGCTAGATGAACGCGTTTTCATTGTCGAGTCGTACTTCAGTACGAAATCAGCGGTCGCAGTGCAAGATTTGTTTCGCCATAAGTACCCAGATAAACTGGCTCCTAACAAAACATCAGTGTTAAGGTCAGTCGCAAAATTTAGAGAGACCGGTTCTGTTAATAACAAGGAACACAAAACATTTGCGTCGGTGTTGAATACAGATACAGTCGCTGAAATCAAAGACCGATTACTAGCCTCGCCAAATAAATCGATCAGACGTTTGTCTGCTGAAATTAATTTGTCTAAATCGACCGTTCATCGGGCGACCAAATGATTACAATTACGACCTTATCGCATTCAAATTGTTCATCGACTTCTTGAGCCCTACAAAGAAAAACGGCTGCAATATTGTCAACGTTCCGTCGATTTCTGCGCGAGGGAATTAACGTTACGGATTCGTTATTTTTCACAGATGAAGCACGGTTTCATTCGGACGGCTACGTAAACAGCCAAAACAGTAGAATTTGGAGCGGTGAAAATCCCCACGTTTATCACGAAAAACAATTACACCCGCAGAAGTCGGGCGTGTGGTGCGCGATATCGCGGAAGAAAATAATCGGTCCTATTTTTTTTCGAGTACACCATTAATGCAGAACGATATCAGGATATTGTATTTCGGTTCATCGCACTCTTGGTAGAGGAAGACAGACACTGCCGGCTACAACATGACGGTGCGACATCGCGCTACGCAGGTTCAACTTCTGATTTCGTCGAGGAATTCTTCGGTAATCGTGTTATCGGTCGAGGCTTGTGGCCACCAAGATCTCCAGATTTGACTGCGGCGGATTTTTTTCTACGGGGTTACCTCAAAGAAAAAGCCTACGGCAACAAACCCCGAACACTTGAACAATTGAAAGTCAATTTTAAACAAGCTGTATTAAATATCCGGCCACAAACTTTGAAAAAAAGTTGCAAGAAATGCTGTAAAAAGAATTGAAGCTTTTATTCTAGAAGATGGCGGCCACTTCCAACATTTACTCTAAATGTAAGGTAATGGATGGTAATAATAAAAATTACATTTACACTTACACATGCCTTTTTATTATTTCAATACCTACCAATATAAGGTTGGGTTGCGTTTTATATGGGACACTCTGTATAAGGTGATTTAGAGGCCGACACCGAACACACATACATACATATAAACGTGAAAAAAATTTTTGATGAAAAAAATTTCCATCCGGTTTTTTGGGTTCCTTAGATCTCAAGACCCGATGAAAACCGCATATGCCGAAATCGGGCGATTACAATAAGTTCCCTTCTACAACTATAGCGCTATCTAGAAGGAAAGTAAAAAACGTATAAACGTTTCTCAAGCGGCTCTTTAAAGACAACGGTACGTAAATTTTTTTATTTAAAGAAAAAGATAAAGATCGAAAAACTTAAAACATCAAACAGCAGTTAAACTATATGTATCGAATTACTAATAACCTAGATGGCGGAACGGTAGCATCTCAACATTGCGAACGAAGGTTTAGGGTTCAAGTCCCAGTCACGCGTGAAGTTTTTCACACGCTACAAATACGTATTTATTATTATGTACCAGTAGCTGTTACAGAACGTCAGCCTGTTGTTGAAGAAGTAAAATAAATAGATTAATTAATTACTATAGCGGAATGGATTGTTTAAAAGTTTTAAAACTTATACGTATTTAAATGGAATGCGGTATGTTTTAATACTACAGGAATTAAATTAGAATATTAAATATATTAACTTTAAAACTTGACTTTTGTAAAAACTTTAAAACTTTGTTTTACTTAACGATATTAAGTATAAGTACTACGGAACGAAGCGATTCATTAAATAAACATGAAACTAGAGTAAATGTTATTTCCAAAGTATATTCGCAGAACACTTGTTTGACGGGGATATCTATTACTGAATAAAATTTAGCAAACATTTCTACTGCAAGTTAATATACAGGTTTATCGTAAAAGAATGGTGCGGTTTTGAACGTGGTTTAAATTAAAACAGAATTACTTACAGTTTATGTGTTTTATTTTTCAAATTTGTCGTCTCAAACATTTTTTTACAGAATTAATAAATTTCAATATGTAGCCGCTACATATTTATTTCAATAAATTTCCTTAGTCGCTCGACAAATGTCCAAACGATACTCGACTTCTCTCCAAACATCAGTTAACATTTCTTCGTTAACGGTTGTCATCGCTTCATTAATCCTGTTTCTTAAGCGGTTTAGGTCGCGAATTTTTTGCGTATAAACAACGCTTTTGATGTACCCCCGCAAGAAAAAATCGTAAGGTGTCAGGTCTGGACTCCTCGTAGGCCAAAGTACGGGTCCTTACCGGCCTATCCATCGATCTCCAAATTTTTCGTTGAAAGCGTCCGCGACCGACGCATTGAAGTGCGGGGGAGCACCGTCTGGTGGAAATGAAGTCGATGAATGTTTTCGATTTCGTCCGGCTGAGGAAAGCAATAATCGGTTAACATGTCAAAATACGCGACTCCATTAATTGTTTTTTCAGCGAAGAAGAAAGGCGCTATTACACGATTTTTCATCGCACCTCACCGAACATTAACTTCAGGCGAATCGTGTTGTTTCTCGATAATGGCGTGTGGGTTTTCGGAGCCCCGTATTCGTGAATTGTGTCTGTTATCGCGTCCATTCGTGTGGAATGTAGCTTCGTCTGTAAAAATTATATCGTCTAAAAACGATTCGTTTTCACTTATTCTGTCCGACATTTCAACGGCGAAATCGTAACGTTTTACACCATCATCGGGTTACAATTCCTGCAGTATCTGGATTTTATAGGCGTGTAATTTCAGGTTTTTACGTAAAACTTTGTGAACCGTTGATTTTGGAATACCTCATTCGACGCTTCGACGGGGGATGGACTTCCCAAGACTTCTAATCGCCGATCGTCTAATTAGTTCAACAGTTTAGTCCGGTACGCTTGGTCTGCCGGTTGATTTCTGTTTCTTAACCGATCCGATTTCTTCGAATCGTTTGAACTGACGCGTTACGTTATTTTTGTGCGGCGGATCTCTTCCGAATTCACTTCGAAACGCACGTTGAAATAAAATTACGGATTTTAATTTGGCCATCAATAAAACACACTTTGCTCTGTCTTTATCCGAGAATATAACTCGCTAAACTCACCGCAACAACAATACAAGAACTGACGTTACGGTTACAACTGCTGATAAACAAACTTTTTGGGTCGGAGGCTTTCAGGGATAATAACATAACATCTAGAAATTTCTCTACAATCTTCCGATGAATTACTGAAACCGCACCATTATTTTATGATAATCCTGTATATCACTGAATGAAGTAATAGCGTGCTTTTTTTTTGAGTTATTCTTTTTTGGTGTTATTTACTCGGTAAAAAACTGGAAGAATTTTAATGTACTGATCGAAGGGAATTCATTATTTTTTCCCAAACAAGTTATATTTTAAACGTCGTGAAAGAAAAAATACGAGTTTACGTTTGAAAATATTATAATTTGCGCTATCGTTCAAGAAGGGAAACTATTGTAATCTGTTCAATTTCGACATAATATGCAGTATTCACCGGACCTTGACGGTTTGACACCTAAGGAACCCGAAAAACAGAATGAAAATTTTCCGGATGTTAATGTTTATATGTACGTGTGTGTGTTCGGTGTCGGCCTCTAAATCACCTTATATCTGCAGAACTACTGGACCGATTTTGTCCGAACTTAGATTACTTCTAAATACGGGGCATTGATGCCCTTAAATTTTCAATTTAAAAGATCAAGGAAACGAGGCTGTAGAGCAAGGTCCCCCTAAGCGTCTCGAGATTTCGGCTAATTAAGCTCTTATTTTTATTAGGTACATTTATTAACGATTGAAAAATAACAATATTTGTAAAATAAAATTTTTCAAAATCGCACCCCCACCCCAAAAAATGCCGTTGTATTGCCTGGCATGTTGTGACGTTACAGGTTAACGGTAGAATTAAATTAAAAAATAACATTTAAAGTGTAAAAAAGTAACTCGGTCTGGCCGGGTCTCGAACTAGATAGCCCGGGCGACTCGGTACCTGGTGCGTTAAGCATCGCGGCTACGCCGGTCTGTCAATCTTACAAGTGACGGCAAGATGTGAAAATATGTTCTATGTAAGTTGTGAAATTACATTAGTTTAGTTAGTTCGCCGATAGTACCGCCAAACTCGGGCGAATTAAATACGTATGCACGCGCGGTTTAGTTAGAATCATTGAATTAAATAAACGAATATATATGATATTTAAATAAAACGATAAATATTTTAAACTACGTTGTGTGTTTACGATGTATACATATGTGTGTGCGTGTGTGTGCGCGCGCGCGTGTGGGTGTAAGTCCTGCATCAAAAACAACTTTATCGTCAGGTTTTTTATTACCTGAATGGGACAGTCGTGATGGGCAGTCTGAATTGGAAGTTTAAATGTTATTAAACTAAACATATGCTTTCTATGAGATTGCCAAAAAGAGAAATATAATTTTTTTTTTGTATTTTTTCTCTAAGTACTGTTTATTTGCCGTTTAATAATGTTTACCATTAATTCTTTGTTTTTTTTTTTTCTTTAATCGATCTCTTATTTTATTTTTCCCTAATGTTTAGCGACAATAATATGTTTAATATATGATACGGTCTAATTCCGTATCCGTTTTAACTAATTTTTTTTTGCATACAGTTTTTGAAGCGTAATTCATTTCAATAAAAATTTAAACGTAACTGTTTATTTTGTATTTTAAGCTTAACTAAGGAAAGTAAAGATTAAATCACGTATCTTTCTTAATTAAGTTAAAATATAATTCTGAAAAAAAATACAGTTTTAATTGATACACTTAAGTCGATAGAGATTTTAACCTTGAAAAATTTACTACACCAAATAAATTATAGAAATGATTCGGAAAAATATGTAGAATGAAAGTGTACCTTAGCGGACGTAAGCGATTAACTGTTTAATTTGTTAACAGATTAAGAAAAAAATCTTTAGTTTTTTGCCAATAGCGGCTTTATTTTTAATCGTACATAAATATCAAACGCACCAAATTTTGCTTAAAAACTTTCGGGTACGTTTTTCTACGAGCAAAACTAAGGCGTTAGCAAATTTTACAATAAGCACTAAAATTGCGATGTAGTTATATATCGGTAATGTAACTAGAGGGCGCGCAATAAATGAATTTCCATAACTCTGTTCCTATAAGAGACAGTTAAAAAATTAAAAAGGTACGGCATATTTATAAGACCCTAGGTCAAATTTTCGAAGTATTTTTAATTTGTGACAGCTCGTTAATCCGAATCTACTGTGAAAATTTTCCAGTTGTTGATAAAACGCCCATAACAATAACCGAATTGCAAAAACTGAAAAAGTCAATAAAGCATTCTGTTCTTGAACTTACTACCTACTCGTTCCAAGAGGAATATCTCTATATCTTATTTAATTGTTTGTTTATGAAAATTTTCAAATCGCATTTGTTTAGAAAAAGAGTATTTTAGTACCTTGACTAACGCTCAAAACCGATCGTTATAAATTATGTTTTTACAAATGTAAAGATATTTTAATCGTTATTTGTAAGGTAAATCATCTACTTTAAGATGGAAGAGATGGTTTTATAAAAAACTTTAATTTTTCATGGAGTTTTAGTAAGTAAATATTAATTAGTATACTTCGTAAACACATGACATTGACGGTATAAACAAATTTCAACTTCGTAGATTTACGTAAAAATACGTTATTTATCGATATTTAATCTCAGATTTGATCGATTTTGCAAAACGTTACAAATTATTTGCTGTTTGTGGAAAAAAACGTGGTGTTTTGCAAAAACATCTAGTTTGTCGTCAATATTTTATTTATTTTTAATCTTATGAAAAATAAATACTACCTACAGAAAACTAAGATAATTTTCCATAAAAAAAAAAACCGTTTTTCTACGAGAAGAATTAAAAAATAAGATATAAACTATTAATTTATTCGCTTATTCTTACTGTATACGAGAAGGTACCCGGTTTCCAAGCCGCTCTACCGTAGCGCGATTTTGGTACTAATTGTAAAATTCGCTAGCGCCCATAGCTTTGCTCGTAGAAAAACGTACCTGAAAATTTTTACGCAAAATTTGGTGGTTTTCATATTTATATACGATTAAAAATAAAGCCGCTCCTGACGAAAAAATAAAACTTTTCCCTTAATTTGTCGATAAACAAATTAAATAGTTATTCGCTCATGTCCGCTGGGGCACACTTTTGTTCTTCAATTTTTCCGGACCCGTTGCAATAATTTATTTGTTGTAATGAATTTTTTCGAGGTTAACACCTTTCTGACTCTCCGGTGCCTCGGCTAATAGTTCCTTTAAGTGTCATAAACGTAAGAAAATTTTGACTACATTTTAAAAAAGAAATGTATTAACAAATTTTTACCTTGAAATATATATATATATATATATACTGAAAATTACTAAAATAGTACGACGTACCTTGCTATCGAAGCCTACTTTTACTGAATTTATAGATTAGTTATTTAATATAATTAAATCGCAAATAATGAAAGGGCGATATAATCATTTCTCACTAAAGAAAGAAATTAACTGCATGTTTAACGGATGTGTCTGTATTGCTCGCGCGCGTGTATATTGTATTGTTCTATTGTTTTAAATATAATGGAAAATTATACGAATCAATATTCATTTACCTTAATGGAATTCTCCATAGCCCATTATTTATTGCCTTTTGTAAAAATAATTACTACAAAAAAGCCGCATTGGTCGAAATGAAAGCGTAGTGTGAATTTTGATTAAATTAAGAAGTCAAAGTTCATAATTTAGTTAAAATGTAAAATATATATATATATATATATATATATATATATATATAATTTACCGTGAAACACCGAAATTAGAGAATATCAATATTCTCAGTTGAATGTCGACACATTCGAAAATCAGAGAAAGATCGAAATATTTGCTTATTCGGACCTTCGCCGGTATATCTCGACGAACACAGATAAGCTCTGGTCGGGGTCGAAACGATAACTAGAATTTAAAAAAAAAAAAATCACTCGATACTAATCTCTAAGGGAAATAGATTACGAGAAACACTCGAAGAAAAAGGAAGTTTAAATTTAAGCCAAACACAACCTACGCTTCGCTCGTTAACCTCGTCTAATTAACGTTAAATATAAAAATTATATATGTTATTCTCCAACATTGAAAGCGATTAATCAGATTCACCGCTTGCAGCATGCACTGATGGTGAAAGTTAAGTAAAAATATTTTTATAAAAAAATTTGAACAAAGAGCGAACCATCTAACCGTTTATTTGTACCGTTATCGTTCACCCATGCAGTTAAAATATTCCGTAAAATCCTGATCAACATATATATATATATATAAACAGAAAACGGTTGAAATTATAATGTAATATTTTTATCTTATGAAACTCAGATAAAAAGGTATAATCAATTTAAAAAACGTTGGCAAAAGTGTGCATTATTTACTCGGCTTTGCTATTGACAGATGTTCATTTCAAATACTTCATGTGGTTTTTAAATATTAATAATACAATTAACCGATATTTAGAGTAAAATTTTGTAAAAACTCAAATTTTCAGTGAAAAAATTTGAATCTGACTTAATTCATTCGATCAAACGACTTTTTTTTTACCCTAATTCAGTATTAAAACTATAAATGAGAAAAAATCAAAATTTTTAGCAAAATATTTTGAACCGCCCCAATTTTTTAACGTTAAAATTTTACAGCCGGCCGGGGCTCCGGCTTCTAGACCCTATCGATGGAAGCTAACCTCTTAGCCGACTTCAGGACCGTAGAGCTCGCTTCGTTCGTCATTCCCGTTTGTCCAGGATCTCCGCAGTGTTCGTTACCTTCATGGCTGTGAGAATAATACCGATAAATAACGATTAAACTATTCAGGCTTTACAGAAACCCGAAAAATAAACTAAACGACAATAAACAGAACAGTAGCAATTACGGTAACTAAAGTACGCACACCTTTGACGAGGAAAAATTCATAACTTAAAAGGATTAATCTTTTTTTTTCAATGGATATTTTTAATTCACAATTTCACCCCCAAGAGAGATAGATAACACGAACGTATGCTGAAAATTTCATTGCGATCGGACGGTTGGTCCTCGCGTGATGCGAAAACATAAAAACAGACAAACAAATAAACTTTCGGCTTTACAAAGATTTAGAGTACAATCGCTAAAAAAAATTACAATCTTTAGTAAAACAAGGTTAGTCCCGTTTGATCCCCTGGATCGACAGTTATCTCAACAAAAAAAAAACAATTAATAACAGCCACAATCTGAGAAACACATAAAGTATCAGAAATTATAATAAAATCTAAAAAAAATTAATAACTTGTTATACGATTCCCTTTTAAGGAAAACTTTTAAATTCATTTTATTTAAATACAAAATCGGTTTATAATTGAAAAAAGTAATAAAAAGTGAAGCTGGATAACCCCTTAATCGATTGTCGGTAGGGGTGCAGAGTGGAAATTACGTAGATTGACAATTTTTATTCTGCCGGGTTCGAATCTCGGTCAGGCACGGAATTTTTCATACGCTACAAATATCCACAATCATATGGAAAAATAACCAAAGCAGTCAATTATAAAAAAAATTCTTCTTTTCACACACAACTTTTGCGACCTGCTAAAACAATTTCAGCCATTTCTCAACCACTTATTAACTTATTTTAACAAATGAGGTGTAATTTTGTTCATAATAAAAGGATTAAAATTTAATCTAGTAAAAAATAATATTTACAGAATTATTGACGATTAAAATATTTTAATAGTCGCCATTTTTTAAACTCCCAAAGTAAAATTTTAACTTATTTATGTTATAGAAGATTTTTTTGGGTGTATATATACTCGTATGTAGTAGAAATAACGAAGATGGACGGCTGAATGTGAAAATAGGAAGAGAATAGATTACGGAGGTAGAAGAATTTTGTTATTTCGGAAGTAGAATTACTAAAGATGGACGAAGCGGGAGCGATATAAAATGCCGAATAGCGCAGGCGAAACGAACCTTCGGTCAGATATATAATTTGTTTACATCAAAAATTAATTTAAACGTCAGGAAAAGATTTTTGAAAGTATACGTTTGGAGCGTCGCTTTATATGGAAGTGAAACTCGGACGATCGGAGTACCTGAGATGAAAAGATTAGAAGCTTTTGATATGCGGTGCTATAGGAGAATGTTAAAAATCAGACGGGTGGATAAAGCGGCAAATGAAAAGGTGTTGCGGCAAATAGATGAAGAAAGGAGCGTTTGGAAAAATATAGTTAAAAGAAGAGGCAGACTTATAAGCCACATACTAAGGCATCCTGGAATAGTCGCTTTAATATTGGAAGGACAGGTAGAAGGAAAACATTTTGTAGGCAGGCAACGTTTGGAATATATAAAACAAATTGTTAGGGATGTAGGATATAGGAGGTACACCGAAATGAAACGACTAGCACTAGATAGGGTATCTTGGAGAGCTGCATCAAACTAGTCAAATGACTGAAGACAAAAAAAGTATATATATATATATATATATATATATATACACACAAACACAACAAATTTTATTATAAAATCTCAATCCATTTTTAAGTTATTCGTATTTATTAAAAAAACAAAGAACGATGAACAGAAGAAAAAACAGTTGTTGCTTTGTAATGCACGGTTTACACACACATACACTCATAACTTAATTTATAACATTTATTATTTTATTTAATTATAAGTTTTTTTTCTTTTATTGAATTCAATGATTCTCATTAAAGCGCGCGCGCATACCGTATTTAATTGCGCGGGTACGGCGGTATTAGAGGCGATGGTCGGCACTAAGTAAACCGATATAACTTCACGACTTACATAGAACAGATTTCGCTTGTACGGTCGGCAGATGGTGTATCCGAAAGACTTAACGCACCAGGTATCGAGTCGACCGACCGTTCGAGTTCGAGACCCGGCCAGACCGAGTTACTTTATTACATTTTAAATATTAATCGTTTATTTAATTTTACCACTCACCCGTAATTCTACCGAATTCATAGCATTCGTGCTACGTCCAAACGAGTACAACAGCATTTTATGGTGGTAGGGATATGATTTTGCAAACATTATTATTTTTTAATCGTCGACAAATGCGCCTAAGAAAAATACGACCTAATAAGCAAAATCTCTTGCCTTACCTTCTTCACCTTTTAAGTTGAAAAATTAACGGCATCAAAGCTCCATATACACAAAGAATTAATCTGAAAAAGTTTGGTCAAGATCGGTCCGGTAGTACTGGAGATATAAGGAGATTTGGAGGCCGACAGCCAACACATGTATATACGAAAATTAACATCCAAAAAAATTTTCAACCGGTTTTTTAGGTTCCTTAGGTGTGAAACCCGCATATGCCAAAATCGGACCGATTACAATAATTTCCCTTCTAGAGCTATAGCTCTACTAGCGCTATCTAGGCGGGAAAGTAAAAGAACAAGATAAGGGATATATGTGCCCTTATACATTTTTATTTTGTTGTCCTGAATCGGTGCTTTACGTCTGGCCTGAAATCCCGAGACGATGTGTATAGTTATTACTGGTGGAAGGGAAAAGTACGGATACCGTGTTGCATCCTTGTTCGATGAGGTAGAAAATCATGCCAAAAGTGGGATACATATAGCCAAATTTCAAGTTTTTTAGTCAACAGATTTCAACGCACCGAGGGAAAACTATTTATAAATCATACTGACTATCCTGCATCCCTTAATTCGACTGACTTAAATCTTAGTATTTTAAAAAATGATATAAAATAATTTCACGGTACTAAGCTCAGCTCAATTTTCTACGACCGTTACACAAAATTTCAAAACGGCCGAAACCGGTTTTTCCCCTTTCTTAATTTTGTCAAAACTTTAATAGCATCGCTGATCCCGTATATAGAAAAAGATTTTTATTCGTTTTTGATGAATTTATTTTGAACCCGCTCGGAGATGTTAAATACAGATCGACACAATTATATTTTTTTATATATTTTCCGAAAATATCTAAGGGTTTCTTTTACATTTTATAAATTCAGGTGGTCGTGAAATGTAGAAATTCGCAACAAATCTTCACACGCAAATCTTTGACCGATCTGTATACCTTTTATAGCTATCCATAGTTATCGACTCAAGATGGCCACAGAAACTATAAGTTTTATGAGAAACCCCATAAGGAGAGCCTTCCCTAGATTTTCCCTACATTAAGAATACAATATTCCCATTTTTGAAATCGGTCGTCCTCTTTCCAATATTACGGCCAACTTCATTATTTCCAATGAAAAGTAGATGTTTTTATTTGATTTATTTGTTGTAGAAAATAGGATTTAAGACATTTCTATTTTTGGTTATTTTTCTCGAACGAAGCCGTTACGGGCTGAAAATTGTAAACTTACAAAAACAATAAATACAAATTTAATCCTAAATACAGAGTTATCATAAAAGAATGGTGCGGTTTCAGTAATTCATAGGAAGATTGTAGGGAAATTTCTAGATGTTATATCGGTATCTGAAAGCCTCCGACCCAAAAAGTTTGTTTATCAGCAGTTGTAACCGCAACGTCAGTTCTTGTATTGTTGTTGCGATGAGTTTAGCGAGTTACTATGTTCTCGGATAAAGACAAAGCAAAGTGTGTTTTATTGATGGCCGAATTAAAATCCGTAATTTTAGTTCAACGTGCGTTTCGAAGTGAATTCGGAAGAGATCCGCCGCACAAAAATAAAATAACGCGTCGGTTCAAACGATTCGAAGAAACCGGATCGGTTGAGAAACAGAAATCAACCGGCAGACCAAGCGTACCGGACGAAACTGTTGAACTAATTAGACGACCGGCGATTAGAAGTCCTGGCAAGTCCATCCCCCGTCGAAGCGTCGAATTAGGTATTCCAAAATCAACGGTTCACAAAGTTTTACGTAAAAACCTGAAATTACACGCCTATAAAATCCAGATACTGCAGGAATTGTAACCCGATGTGTTTGTAAAACGTTAAGATTTCGCCGTTGAAATGTCGGACAGAATAAGTGAAAACCA
Source organism: Lycorma delicatula (assembly GCF_047948215.1). Classification (NCBI taxonomy): domain Eukaryota; kingdom Metazoa; phylum Arthropoda; class Insecta; order Hemiptera; family Fulgoridae; genus Lycorma; species Lycorma delicatula. The sequence goes on from NC_134466.1 coordinate 5,748,489, forward strand.
ATCGTTTTTAGACGATATAATTTTTACAGACGAAGCTACATTCCACGCGAATGGATTCGTTAACAGACAGAATTCACGAAAACGGGGCTCCGAAAACCCACACGACATTATCGAGAAACAACGCGATTCGCCTAAAGTTAATGTTCGGTGAGGTGCGATGAAAAATCGTGTAATAGGGCCTTTTTTCTTCGCTGAAAAAACAATTAATGGAGTTGCGTATCCTGACATGTTAACCGATTATTGCTTTCCTCAGTAGGATGAACTCGAAAACATTCATCGACTTCATTTCCAACAAGATGGTGCTCCCCCGCACTTCAATGCGTCGGTCACGGACGCTTTGAACGAAAAATTTGGAGATCGATGGATAGGCCGGCAAGGACCCGTACTTTGGCCTCCGCGGAGTCCAGACCTGACACCTTACGATTTTTTCGTGTGGGGGGTACATCAAAAGCGTTGTTTATACGCAAAATATTCGCGACCTAAACCGCTTAAAAAACAGGATTAATGATGCGATGACAACCGTTAACGAAGAAATGTTAACTGATGTTTGGAGAGAAGTGGAGTATCGTTTGGACATTTGTCGAGCGACTAAGGGCGCACATATTGAAATTTATTAATTATGTAAAAAAATGTTTGAGACGACAAATTTGAAAAATAAAAAACATAAACTGTAAGTAATTCTGTTTTAATTTAAACCGTGTTCAAAACCGCACCGTTCTTTTATGATAACCCTTTATTTATCAGTTGATTTTTCGCATTGTTCAAAAATTATTAACAACACATTTTCAAGAGCTGACGTTTTCAAGAGAGCGACTGCCAAAATCTTTACTACAGGTAACCGTTTTGAAAATCTGTTATGACTGACACTGCAATTGTGTTGTAATTCTTACTTCGTAAAAGATAAGCTCCAACTCTGTATATAATCACACAGACTAACGGACTGATATTATTGTGAAAACCACTTTTCTTGATTCAGGGACTCAAATAAATTTTTCAATGAAAATTTTTAAACGGCTCTTGAATGATTACACAAATTTCACTATTTATTACGTATAATACGGCAAAAAAAAACAGAATCGTTGAAATTTGTATATTTGTTAAAAGTAAGGTTAAAATATTTGTAAAAAAGAAGAAATATAAAAGTTGAATTGAGAACCTCCTTTTGAAAATCTTTAAATAAATTTAAAATATTTTTTAATGAAATGTCTAAACATTAGTAAAACATATTTCGGATAACAATAACTTTATCCGTACCTTCATAGAATTTATAAAAATGTTTAATGAATTTTTCCCCAAAAAATATTAATTATTTTGTAGCTTTGACGAAGTCTGATAATAGTGTACGGCGTTAAAAAAATAATTTTATCAGTGCCAATATATTTTCTTAGTTTTTGCTGTGGAAATAAACATCTGCTGTCGGCGATACTTTAATGAAAAGTTCTAAATCAAATAAAATATACATGCTGTTCACAGGTATACAATAAACAGCGTAAACATCGGTTAAATAGGGTAGGTTTATTATTTTTTTTTTTTTTTTAGTGATAAACGGTAAAATTTGTCTTCTTTGAACAATCCTTATTGCCTATTCAGCGCCTGATTGAAAAAGATAACGTACACTTCAGCATATAGAATTCGCGGGTTCGAATGCAAAACAAAGTAACTGACGCTTGCTGACCTTGAAGGAAACGGTTCTATATCAGACGTTAAAATATACTGCTGAATAATAATAATTAAAAAATATAAACTAAATATTTAAAGAATTTAGATTCTATAATAATTTTTTTTCTCTATAATAATAAACACAACCGACGAAGTAATAAAGAGTTAAATAATTATAGTTTTACTTAAATACTGCATCGTAAATTATAAACCCGTAACGGTTTAACTAATTAATCGATTCCGATAAAAAAAAGAATAATATAATATTTTTTTAAATTTCTCTTTAGGTAGATGGCGCGCTTTCCATTATTCATTTGTTTTCCCGTATCGCTAATCTTTTCTCGTCAAAGTACTGAGAGAATTTTGCCAAACGCTAATCGTTTACGTCCTAAGAAAATGATTTAATATTTTTATAATTTGGTCGGCTACCTTTAGAAACAACCGCCTCGCGGCTTTAACCTTCCCTACCTATCTTTTAATTTTTAAAAAATATACAAACAACCTACGAATAAAATCGCTAAAAGAGAAAAAGCTGATAACACAGTTGTTTCTGATGCACGGCTTACACACGCGCACGCGCACGCACACAACTTAATTTGAAATATTTATCGTTTTATTTAAATAAAATACTTTTTCGTTTATTGAATTCAATGATTCTAACTAAAGCGCGCGCGCATACCGTTTTTAATTCGCTCGAGTGTGGCGGTACTAGCAGCGACAGTCGACACTATTTAAACTAATGTAATTTCACAAGTTATACGGAACAAATTTCGCTTGTACGGTCGGCAAACAAGTATAGCCGCGAGGCTTAACGCACCAGGTAGCAAGACGACCGAGCGATCGAGTGCGAGACACGGCCAGAACGAGTGACTTTATTACAGTTTAAATATTATTCGTTTATTTAATTCTACCGCTCAACGATGATGTCATAACATAGCAGTAATTTTCAGCATTTTTGGGGGTGAAGGTGTGATTTTGCAAAAGTTGTTTTTTTGTAAATACTGTTATTTTTTAATCGTTAACAAAAATTTACCTAAGAAAAATTACGAGCTTAATCAGGCGAAATCTCAGAATACTAAGGGCGACCTTGGTCTACAGCCTCATCCTCTTGTCCTTTTAAGTTAAACATTTAATAGCATCAATCGCCTAAGTATAGAAGTAATCTGACCGAGTTTTGTCAAAATCGGCCCAGTAGTTCTGAAGATATAAGGTGATTTAGAGGCCAACACCGAAGACACACGTACATATGAACGTTAACATTAGGAGAATTTCCATCCGGTTTTTTGGGTTCCTCAGGTGTGAAAACCGCATACGCCCAAATCGGACCGATTACAATACTTACCTTCTACAGCTATATCTCTAATGCTTTTACAATTAAACTTCCCAGAAGAATATCGCGTTAAAATTTGTTTCACATATTAACTTAATCCTCACGTTTTGTTAATTTAATAATCGAAGGAACCCGATCTCCCTGGCGGAGTGGTAGCGTCTTGGTTTTTCATCTGAAGGTCCCGGGTTCGAATCCCGGTCAGGCATGGCGTTTTTCATACGCCACAAAATTTCCATATGGTGTTCACACGTGCAAGCTTCAAGGTTATATGGTGACATAATCATCCAAAAAAAAATAATAATAAAAATAAAAAGTAGTAAATTCCTTAAAGAAATATTTAAAAATTAAATATCCGATTTCAAATACGTAAGTAATAATTGAAAATAAAAAAATTATCGTGAAATAGTAACAGATTACTGAAGTTTATCTAACCAAATAGAAAACCTATAATTAAACGATAATTTAACTACGAATGTTTTGGAAGAATCGTTTTATAAAACGAGCGAATTTATAAAAGAAATTCTTAAAATTATTTATATAGAGTGCAAAAATTTACGGCGTTGAATTTATAATAACTTTTGATATGAGATGAAACAAATCGATTTTAAAAATTACATGGATTTAAATCGAACTGAAAAAAAAAAGTAGGAATGTTTGGTCATATATTAACGTATTCATATTACATTAATTAATTTATTATTAACAGCCATAATTAACAGCCGACTATAAAAAGTTAAAATGAAAAGACCGATCCGGTCTTTCAGTGAATAAATAATTTATTTTCATTTTTTAAGTATATTCTATTTTCCTTTATTATTTAAAAATTTAATAAGCTGATAAAACCCGCTACCGAGATAAAAAAAACTGCTCGTAATTAAAGCATAGGCAATAAATTAGTGTAAAGATTAAAATAAAAAAAATTATAATAGAATTTACATTTTCTGAAAGTCGGGGAAAATTAAAGAAGGAAGATTAAAAAAAAACAAACCGACATACTTGGCGTTTACAGACCTAGAAAAGGCATTCGATAACGTAGACTGGAATAAAATGTTCGGCATTTAAAAAAAATTAGGGTTCAAATATAGAGATAGAAGAACAATTGCTAACATTTACAGGAACCGAACAGCAACAGTAATAATTGAAGAACGTAAGAAAGAAGCCGTAATAAGAAAGGGAGTCCGACAAGGATGTTCCCTATCCCCGTTACTTTTTAATCTTTACATGGAACTAGCAGTTAATGATGTTAAAGAACAATTTAGATACGGAGTAACAGTACAAGGTGAAAAGATAAAGATGCTACGATTTTCTGATGATATAGTAATTCTAGCCGAGATTAAAAAGGATTTAGAAGAAACAATGAACGGCATAGATGAAGTCCTACGCAAGAACTATCGGGTGAAAATAAACAAGAACAAAACAAAAGTAATGAAATGTAGTAGAAATAACAAAGATGGACCACTGAATGTGAAAATAGGAGGAGAAAAGATTATGGAGGTAGAAGAATTTTGTTATTTGGAAGTAGAATTACTAAAGATGAACGAAGCAGAAGCGATATAAAATGCCGAATAGCACAGGTGAAACGAGCCCTTCAGTCAGAAATATAATTTGTTTACATGAAAAATTAATTTAAATGTCAGGAAAAGATTTTTGAAAGTATACGTTTGGAGCGTAGTTTTATTTATATGGAAGTGAAACTTGGACGATCGGAGTATCTGAGAAGAAAAGAATAGAAGCTTTTGAAATGCGGTGCTGTAGGTGAATGTTAAAAATCAGACGGGTGGATAAAGCGACAAATGAAGAGGTGTTGCGGCAAATCAATGAAGAAAGAAGCATATTTTGAAAAATATAGCTAAACGAAGAGACAGACTTATAGGCCACATATTAAGGCATCCTGGAATAGTCGGTTTAATATCGGAAGGACAGGTAGAAGGAAAAAATTGCGCAGGCAGGCGGCCACGTTTGGAATATTTAGAACAAATTGTTAGGGATGTAAGATGTACGGGGTATACCGAAATGAAACGATTAGCACTAGATAGGGAATCTTGGAGAGCTGCATTAAACGTCAAATGACTGAAGACAAAAAAAAGTCGGGGCTATTCTTTAACCGCTCAAAAAAATTAAAAATTGCTCCTGCTTTTCTAAATGAATACTATTCAAGTCTATTATTTTTTTATTTTGGATTTTGACCGCTTTTTAACCTCCTTCACTCCTTTCTTTTTTACGGATTTCTCACATCCCAATACGTCTTCATTCTTTCCGCATTTATTCTTCCCATTTTTTCGACCGTTTTATTTTTTCATTTTCTTTTCCGGTTTTTTCATCTTGGAAACTTTCAAACATCACAATTTTTGTTTCTCTGTGTTTAATAGCTTTTTTTATAATTTTCATTTTTAAATCTTTTTTAATTTCTTTAATCCAATATACATATATATATATATATAATTTAGAAAGAAATCGCTGATTTGCTTAGTTAATCTATTTTAACTCACTCAGTCAAGATGAATCCAAATCTATATATTCTCAACTTTTTTTTCCTGATTCCCGTAAGGGAAAACACCAGCTTCTGACAATGCCGGTCCCCACACCACCGTCTCCGTCACCAGCCGTTGGATTTTACCGTAGGTCATCTTTAAGACTTCTTAAACCTGATAACACACTACAGTTATCAGTTTGGTTTCTGTTAGGATGCCACCGATGCAATGTCTCGGGATGGAAGCTTACTATCGCCTTCGTATGACCACGACCACCTATCGTAACTTACAAACCTCAACTGTCAAATTAACCGATTCGCAGAAGCGCGATCCCTGCGCCATCAAACACCGGTTTCAAACAAACTATTCCCATATGTAACTTCAATTAGACTGTGCACTCAAATCATTATACGATGAGACTTTTAAACATCAGAAATATACTATAACTCTCATACTAACGAAACAAGTGTCGATCGCAAGAACAATTTTGTCGTATGATTCAATCTAGACAAATTCTTCTTGATTTAATAAAAAATAAAAAACAATTCATAAATTTGATAAAATTCTAATGAAAACACTCTATTTCTCTCTCTGCTCTAGTCTGCTTTTAGGAACGAGGTCAATACCCTACACCCATCCACACAGTACAGAGTTCTCCACGCATCCAGTGTCATCCTAATAACGAATCTCGACTAACCGGGGCTCGATGCCAAAACGCCTATCTTGGCAAAGTAAGCACCCAGGCGGGTCCTTAGTTACCGGGGTTACTATTCTATTTATACATTCATAACACCGTAAAACCCTCTCAGCGGTCCTCCGCAGATCGATTTGCATGGCATTTCTCCCACCACCACCTCATTCGGTCGCCCTAAAGCGTAAGACCGAATGTCTGTGCCACAAACGGCTGCTGAGCATCGAATCAGTTTAGCGACCGGTGTCCTAAAAAGGGCTGACCTAGTTGCGTGCCCGAACTAAGCACGGCGCCACACACCACTTGCTTCGTGCCCCACCGCTCACTTGTCATACATTTTAAAACGGGTAGGCGCACCCCGTCAACTACTAAAGTATATATGACATTCAATAAATTAAATTTATCTTGTCAAAGATAGTAATTCGCTGCCACGCCTAGGTCGCTGAATGCCAGCAAGTACCCGTCCACCAATATTAAAGCTCTTGGAGCTTTAATCGGCTGATGTCTAGCCGTAACTTTCGGGTAGCTTCCCGCAGCAGCGAGGTAGAATTCTTTCCCTTAAATAAACTACCGATGCCGGACGATCAAAGCAACGGCATCAAGGAACACCCACACGGCTTAAGAAACAATGCGGCTCACGCCTCATCGACTCGCCGCTTATGAGTGGCCAATTTTCCCATAACCTCTAAGTTCCAGTGCGGCCTGAGTTCTGGCCCCCCTGAACCGGGCAGTCGAACATCATATGTTCGTTCGACTGGACCTCCCCGCAGACGCACAGCTCATCAAATATCGGTTCAAGTTTGCGTGGTCAGAGAGCACCTGAGCCCTTAAAAACGAAGGAGAGGCATACCATGCCCCGAGTCTTGTATAAATCTATACAAGGACCTTCCCTTAGTCGTGGTGTGCCATTCTTGCCGCTACGCATCCATCGTGAGGCTGCAAAGCCTCCTCCGCAGAGCTAAGAATCTCAGGAAACCGGTGACTATGTTTCATTCCCGTTCGCTTTTCCGGTTACCTTGCAACTCAAAATAAAAACTGACCCGCACAAGCTCTCTATCTACTTCGGTACGTTTAGCTTCGTACCTCGGGCAGACATGAAAGACACGGTGCGCATCATCAATGTCCGTACACTCCGGACCCAAGCCTGAATTAAGCAAACCAAATCTGCCCGACCTACGAGTATCTCGAAGAGCACAACGAACAAAAAGAAACTGTGTAATGCGCCGATCGGAGGAAAATCCAACTAGCTACCTGTATACTTCTCACATCGGTAAAAATACCAAGCGTGAAACGGCCGTTTCGATTCTGTTCACCTGACCTGCAGTAAATAGAAACCTCGGTCGTCTATTTCGTTTTCGTGCCCAGAGGTAAGTCGGCCTACCTTTTTATTGGTATCATAACGTAACCGGCGCTCAGTCGCAAGGATATCTACGCGCTTAATATCAGAAATTCGCCTCTCAAAAGACGCTGTATTAGTTTTTAATCGCCAAACCTATTTAATTACAACAAGATTAGAATATATTACGAGCAAGTTGAATCGGAAGGACAAAGGTATAACGGTGAACGGTAAAGGACCGACTCGGTTAAGATTTGCAAACGATATTGCGATAAGAGCTAACAGTAAGGAAGAATTAATGGGAACGATTGAGCGCTTACACAGGATATCAGAGGAAACAGGACTCCGGATGAAGCTGCAAAAAACTATAATAACGGAAAGCGAGTGGGAGTATGATGAAAAAACAGCCGATAATAAAGCTATCGGTAAAGTACAAATTTATATCTACCTAGGACAGAGGATATATACGAGTATATTAGAAGGGGAGGAATCAAGGAAGAAGGGAAGCGAAAAATGAAACCGGGTCGGGTAGTATTTTCAAAATTGAAAAGAGTGTTAACTAACAGAATTAATAAAGAAAATAGGGCGAGACTTTTCAATCGTTGTATTGCTCCAGAAATGACGTACGGTTTGAAGACTTAATAGATAAGATGTAGAAATGGAGATACGCAGGCCACGCGGCAGAAATGGAACCGGAGAGTTCTCTAACGGCAACGATATGATGTGAGGATACAGAGTGAGCGAGACTGGAGAGGAAAGTGTTGGATGACGTGAGGAAAATGGGAAAATCATGTAACCTAATATACTGGCGTTTTAAAAAGGAGTAAAAAGAGAAGAAGAAAACGTTATAAACATATACGAGTAAAGTTTTAATGAAATCTTGTTCATAACCGCTTTTATTATTTTTAGGACATCATATTTTTCAATCATCGTCCAAAATTCCACAGGTGAACAACTTAAAACTAAGTCGAGCCGACTTCAACTGCTGATATTCGAGTTCAACTTTATCGCTGCTATTGTTAGCCCCGTTATCGGTCGTGTATGTTACTTTATTTTCGATCGTAAACCGTTCGTACTTCAGTACAAAACAGTTTCGTTCTTTACGGTCCTGTTTTACTAAAATGCCTTGATCGATCGAGGAAAGGGTTGCTGAAGTAGAAGCTTATTTGCGTTGTAGATCCTTTCAAGGAACGCGTCAAATATTCGCGGAAAAACATCCGAATGCCGGTATTTCAACAAAGAGTAGCATATACAGTTTGATTAAAATGTCGTACAACGGGGTCGATTTCAAACGCAAAACTAAATAGGATTGCAGAGGCTATAGCCGATAACACCGGTCAAAAAAATTTAATTTTTTTGTTTGTTAATCGAAAGGGAATGCCGATTCTTATATTATAATTTTTATGCCGATTTCATATATGTTAATAGAATTTTTGTATCGGAGTCGGTTTTTTTGCGATTGAAATTTCTTTTGAAACAAAAAATATACGGTGAACATAATACAATATATTACCCGCGTTTTGTATCAAAACGCGTGTAAAATCTAAAATCTAAAATCTAAAAATCCTAAAATCTATTTCTTTTGGATTTTCTGTTGTTATTTGCTGTAGGTAGATCCCTCTTTATATTGCGACAGTAACCGGCTAACTTTTTTTAATTCGCCTTTCTGTATGAAAAAATCTAGTAAAAATCGACAAAAGGATTTTAATAATCCACCGCCGAAAACTCGAAGGTAACATTTATAAATTAAAAAAATCAAAAGAAATATAAACTTTTGAAAAAATAGATCGCACTAGACCGCTGAGAAATGGAAGATTAAAATTTTATAATCGCTCGATGAGACCGTATTAAAAAAATAATTATTTAACTTTTTCGGAAAAAACGGATAACCAAGAAGTTTTAGAAAGTCGAAAAATATCTAAAATTATTAAATATTTCCAAAGGAACACTTTTCGATAAATAATCGCTCAAAAAACTACTGAATGGATCTAATTTTTCAGAGAAACAGAAAAGGAAACGCAGCGGATGGGCCGCAAAAGGAAGATTTCTTTTTTAGATTACGGGCTTAACCGCTACGGTCATTTGCCCGCATGAAAACATGTAGCGTATGAAAATTCCACGCCTAACCGGGATTCGAACCCGGGACCTCCGGGTGAAAGGCCGAGACGCTATCACTCTATCGGCGAAAAGGGGAGAAAAAAGTTACGTGTAATTCTTAATTTCAGTTTTACAATCTAATTATGTAACCTACTCTTTCGCAAAAGAATTTTTCAACTTAATCATCTGAAAGGAATTAATAATACTAATCAAAAGAACCATCTCCATTTGATTATAAAAACCGAGTAAACGTTAACTTTTTTATGAGATGTGTGGGCATCGACTGCTGCGGTGATTTAGCCCGATTGGAAATTTGCCATCACTGACCGGGATTCAAACCCAGGACCTCCGGTTGAAAATCGTGTGTCAATTTGCACGGAGTTGAAGAGTCGTCTTCATGCAGATCCGGACTTCACGGCCAAAATTGTAACTGGAGATGAAAGTTGGGTCTATGGCTATGACCCTGAGACCAAAATGCAGAGTTCCCAATGGAAACCCGTTCATCTCCTCGCCCTAAAAAGCCACGTCAGTCAAAATCCAACATCAAGGTCATGCTCGTTTTTTTTCGATAGTGAGGGCATAGTGCGATCAGAGTTCGTTCCAAGGGGAACGACTGTAAACTCTGAATTTTATAAGGGTGTACTGCAACGTTTGCGAAACGACGTACGAAGAAAGCGACCAGAAAAATGGACCGACGGCTTCCTTCTTCACCACGACAACGCGCCGTGACACACCTCGCTTCTCATTCGCGAATTTTTGGCCGAAAAAAGTATTCGTGTCTGTCCACATCCGCCATACTCACCGGATCTAACACCGTGCGACTTTTGGCTCTTCCAAAAAATTAAAACTGCGCTTAAAGGAAAACGTTTTGATACCGTTGCTGACATTGAGAGGGCCACGACCGAGCAGCTGAAAGCCCTTCCGAAAGACGCCTTCCAGAAATGCCTCCAGTCTTGGAGTCAACGTTGGGATAAGCGCATTGCTAGCCAAGGACAGTACTTTGAAGGAGATTAAATCCAATTCTATGTAACCTTATTACTTTTTTTAATAAAAAATTATTCGCCGTATTTTTTTATCACACCTCGTATATATATATTTAAATTCCCGTCAAGATAAAGCTTTAGCTCTAGAAGGAAAAGTATTGTAATCGATCCAATTCGGGCATATGCGGTTTTCACCGGATCTTGTCGTTTTTGTCACCTCGTGTCGAGTTTTGACACCTACGGAACCAAAAAAACCGGATGAAGAATTTCCGGATGTTAATGTTCGTGTGTACCTGTGTTAGCCTCCAAATCACCTTATATATATATTTTTTAAAGCACCAAAAAACAGAATTATTTTAAAAATCTAATAGATAAAAATTAATTTAAATTTGGGTTTCCCTTTTAGTAATTAATCGATAAGAACTAGTAATGATAAAAGTTTTGAAGCGCTGAAATGATTATCAATAAATTAAACTATTACGGTATTTAACCGTTAAAAAAGATTAAGGAATTAATATAAAATATATTTTAATTATGAAAAACACGAAATTTTCCAACGGTAATATCATTTCATAATACGGTATGCAAGAATAACTTTCAAATTTGAATTACATTTTATAAACGATTTCTTAAATGTTTTTCTGACTAGAACATGCACTCGTAAAAAAAAGGCATAACCATGTTTAAGAATAACAAGCATCCCGTGCCGATCATAAGAATATGCGATGAACAGTTTCCCGTTGTCTACTTAGTTGTAGCAAATGTACCGTTTGTATTCGTACATATCGCTAAACCAAATCCACCGAACTAGACGTGTTAATCGACTTTACAAGTTAAAACGTAACTCGTGTTAAAAATAGAGATTGACGACATAAGGTACCCGTCAATACTTTAGAAGCAAACAACAGTAATAAAACCTCAACGTATTACCTGCGTCATAGCTTTAAGAAATATAGGGGCAGAGAGGGTAAAACAATAAATTAATAATGTATATTTTTTCGGCGAATAACAATGTTGTCTTAGCTCAGTAACGGAATTAATTATTACAGAATTAAAGAATACAGAAATATGTTATTTATAGCTTCTATAAAAGTCAAATAGCTATGATTATTATTAAAGGAAACTTCTGTTGAAAAAAAGAAGTGAAATAACAATTTACTCCATCCGTAACCTTTTCAATTTGTTAATAATTTGTGTTAATAAAACACAAATTTAAGAGCTCGCTAAAAATCCACATTAAACAAATATCACTTATAATATTTTTATTAATACTAAAATCCTTACTAATATTATAAATGCGAATGCGAGTTTGTTTGTTTGTTACGCTTTCACGCAGAAACTACTCAACCGATCATCATGAATTTTCATACGCATATTCTCAAAGGTATTGCGAAGGACATAGGACACTTTTTAGTAAAAAAAAAATATATATATATTTTTTCGGGAGGGTAGAAAAATTTATATCGGTAGGTATGATCGTCCGACAAAAAATTTGACCAAATTCAACGCCATCTGGCGTTCCAGTAAGTAAATGAAATAAAGTGCCGATCCAACACTGTAATACCGACGGTCAAGTCGCTATTCAATCGAGTATAGTTGTTCTGCTGTTTCGAATCCTTCTATATTTAGAGTTATTCTTCTGTCACTTCTAAGCGATACTAAAATGCAAATCGCGCGCCGTCGAAATTTGATGCGTAACAATCGGTAGGTATTTAATAATTCTGGATTTCAATATGATCCTTCACTCGAATACCATAAGCGTTCTTTAATCGGTACTGGCTCAGTGAATAGAAAATGTCAGCATTGCGATGCTTTGGAATGGAAAGATGAAACTGCTGGAACGTGCTGTTCCAGCGGCAAAGTTTCGCTTCCTTTACTTGGTGAACCGGAGGGGCCTTTGAAAACTCCTTCGATGAGTCGAAGGAATTTTTAAGTAAAATCAGAAAGTATAACTGTTGCTTCCAAATGACATCCTTTGGAGTAGATAAAGCGATAAGAATGCCCGGATTTTCACCGACTTTTACTGTACAAGGACAGATATATCGTCAAATCGGATCACTTTTTCCAGCAGATAATGAACAGCATAAATTTTTGCAGGTGTATTTTACGGCGATGAAGAAAATGAAGTAAATTGTCGTTGTCAGTATATTGAAGGAGTCGAAAGAGATACAGTATTGAAATTCAACGAATGTTACACAGCCACTTGTCGGTAAATACCTTTAAAAGTGCATTAGAAAACCGGCCTCCGGATAATTATATAGCGGTCATTCATGCCGATCGGCGTTATAATGCGCCGATGATCAACGAAGTTGCTGTTTTGGTTACTGGTGACCCGTGCTCACCACGAGACATAGTGTTACGGGCACATGATAATACGCTGAAACGCGTAGCCGATACTCATAAATTTTATGACGCTTTGCAGTACCCGTTAATTTTCAGTAAAAATGAGCCAGGATATCGTTTCAACACTCCAGTTATTAAAAAGCCAGTTCCCAATAAAAAAGTTTCCTGCATGGATTTTTATGCGTATCACATGATGCTTCGAGAGCACGACTTCAATCTCCCTTCGCGGTCAGGGCAGCTCTTTCATCAATTCTTGGTAGATATGTATATTAAAGTAGAGAACGAACGCCACGGTTACATTTCTATAAACCAGACGAAATTACGAGCTGAAAATTACATTCATCTACAAGATGCGATTAGCGCAAACGGTAATATTAGACCAAGACGACACAGGCAAGATGGTTATTCTGCCTTCTACTTTTGTGAACAGTCCCCGTTATCCGCATGAATACATTCAAGACGCTTTCGCTTATGTACGAACTTACGGCAGGCCTGACCTCTTTGTAACTTTTACCTGCAAGCCTTCGCGGCAGGATGTAACTAAAGAGCTAATGCCCGGGCAAAAAGCCACCGATCGACATGACATAGTTGTTCGCGTATTTCGTTTAAAGGTTCACCGCGAGCGAAGCCGCGGGTAAAAGCTAGTTAAAAATAAAACTCAACGGTATAAATTCATCGATATAAAAAAAAAATTATTTTAAAGCAAAGTATAATAAAATACGACAAAACGTAAAATAGTCATATTTGTATATCGATGTATTATGTTAGGTAAATAATAAACAAAAGAGTTCTGTAAAATTAAGGAAATAGAACTGTAAACGATATTCAGTTAACATATTACATAAGATTTAGGTATAAACCTTCTATGAAAGATTGTGGTGTACCCCAAGGATTTATACTTGGCCCTTCATTATGCGTTATTAGTATTTATTAATACAAATGTACTGTAATGTAATTGTATTTATTCGTACGTAAACTCTTTGAAATATTATTATATTAATAAACCATTGTAGTTTATATTAATAACATATTTATTATTAATATATTTATATTAAAACGAATTTCAAATTTTTGTCAACAAAAAACATATTTTTATGAATAAAAAGTCTATTGTTAGAATGAATTTTATTTATTTATTTTTTTTTTAGATATTGCGGTCCGAAAAAATATTGGCGATTTCGTACAATCAGGTGCAAATAAATTAATAGTTTATAGAAAGATATTCATTGAAGGCGTACGAATATCTTTTATTATTATTATTTTATATCGAAATGTGACCTCCTAAAAGCTGAATGTAGTTCAAAACTGCACGCTTGTTTGCTGTCACGTCTGATATATTGTTATTTTCGTTAGCTTTTAATAAAATTGTAATGTTATTACGTCGGGAAATAAAACAGATTTTATATATATATGAAGGGATTTAATTTTTCTACGAATAATTTTATTAATACTTATTTTTTAATCGGTTAAGTAACTTATTTAATTGTATTTTTACATTCTTCGCCTTATTCATTTAATTATATTCCTCGTAGCATATTTGTACTATTTTATTTATAATAAAAAATATGTACTGGTATAATACCAACGAAAAAATATTTTACATATGATTAATAATAATCAGAATGATCGATAAACAAGGGTAATATATACAAGCGTATATATTTTTTAACAAATTACCTTTATACAGAGCGATTCCAAATTGAACGGTAATCTCACGAAAGATGATTCTATAGCCAAAAATAAGAAAAACGTTTATTTAAACTTTATAAGCTAACGAACGTTGTTCAGACAACGGTTCGTTAGCGAGTTTCGACTCGCGAAACATTTAGCCGTTCTTTCTGCTCCCTCGGCGAAATAGAACCGTACTAAAATTCTTGTAGTGCAAATCGAGTGGATTTAGGCTTTCTTGTGATTTTTTTTCAAACAAATTGAATAAAAGCAATCCCAAATCTCTATCTCGCTTAGGCTTTAAGAAAAATATGGTAAAACACGAAAAACGTTTGTGTTTTTCTCAGAATTAAATCCTCTACAAACATAAGTAGAAATTTCCATTTTTTTATCGGTAAATTAATAAAGTTATTTTATTCCAAACCTAAAAAAGTGTATTTTCTAACAAAACGTTTTCATGTTTTACCCCTTTTTTCTTAAAATCTAACCAAGATAGACATCTGGGATCGCTTTTATTCAATTTCTTAAATCAAAAACCATAAGGAAACATCCAAACGTATCCCTCGATCTGTATCTCAATCGTTTTTGTACGATTAAATATCACAGAGGGAGCGAAAGCAGGGGTAAATGTTTCGCGAGGCGAAACTGAATAACGATCCGTTTTCTGATCTACGTTTATATGAACTTTTTTCTTATTTTTGGTTATAGAATTATCCCACGATATATTACCGAGCGATTTAGAATCACTCCGAATATAAAACCGCAAGTAGATGGCAAAAATTCTTAATTTATAACGCGGTTTAAGATTATAATGAATTTTAACGGTTTCATGTGAGTTATAAATTGCATATCTGTATTTCTCTTGTATTACTGAAACGGACTTAATTTTTACATAACAAAATTATACTTGTAACGTACAAATACTTCTAATGTAAAAACATACGTTATATATTTTTATACAGAATGATTCACGTAGTGTTACCGGCCCTTTCTGGACTCGTTTTAATAGCGAAAATAATGGAAAAAAATCGTATAAACACGTATCCGTTAGCGAGTAACGACTAGCGAAAGATTTCGCTCTGATTCCTGGGCAAAGAGTGAAATAAAACTGAAATTCTAGGGACCCAAAATAAGAGGTAAACCTGACGGTTTCTAATGATTTCCGACCCGAAAAGGATAAAATAGATTTTAGAACCTTATTTCAAGTAGTTTTTATAACATCCGACGTAAAATAGAAAAAATGTTATCTGAAAACACCCTTTTTTACGTCTGCGGTACAAAAAATTTGTTAAACGGCTAATAATTGCGTAAAATTTATTATTAAAACGCGTAAAAAAAAATTTAATTCTGAGAAAACCTATGTAGAAAATAGCACCGTAGAAAAGAAATAAAAGTTTAAAACATTTGATTTTATTATTAACGTTTACCGTATAAAAACAAAGGGATTACACGTAGAAAGCACGAGGATTGCTTTTCTACAAAATGCGATGATATAAAAAATTGTATTTTTATTAAAAAATTAATAAAATAAAAACACCGATACTAATGTATATAAATTTATTGTTTTAGTAATTTTTATTAAAAATAAAAAAGTAATACATTAAAAGCAGGTTAGTAAAAAAACATATATATTTATAATAATGAAAAACGGGCGATAACGAGAAAAAAGGTTTTACATAACATATCGTTATAAAAAGGTATTCCAAATCAAATATGTTGATGAATTTCAAAATAAGATTTTACACAACGTAACGAAGAAATAAAATTTTTATGATAAATTCCTACTTGAAAAAAAAACCGGGTTTATAGGTCACACGTTAAGGAATCTAGGGTTTATTAATATAGTAATGGAAGAACGTAAAACATATAACACCAATCCCTCGTGATAATATTTAGAATAGATCGATTGAAAATATAGAATTAGCTCAGAATAAAAGGAACAGAATGTAAATATGCATTAAACGATTAAGAAATACATATTAATAAAATTATTCGAGTTATATAAAAATTAAATCGCTTTAAAATTAATTTCATTCCCTTTAAAAGTTAACGAAAATAACACATCGGAAGTGACAGTAACAAGCAGCGCGTAGCTTTGAACTAAATTCAGCTGATAGGGAGTTACACTTATATTATAACATAATAATAAAAGCGATGAAAGAAACGGGATTTTTTTAAAATACGGAATAAAAACCTATCGACGCGTGGGATCAAGAAATATATGCGATTTAAATGTTTAAATAATCTCTATTAATAAAAATTTACCTGTCGATTTTAGCTAAAATTATTTAAAGATTTTTGATAACCTTTAAAAATAAATTTATGTAAATTAAAAAAAATCCTCACTGTAATTATATAAATGTAATATATATAATTATTATCGATTTTAAGGAAGAAAAATTAAAAATATATATGATAAATAATAATCTAAAAAAGAATTATATTATTATTTTCGCGTAAAGGATTAAATTACAAACAGTTTAATACGATATTTTTACACGCTTATTAAAATCTGCCGGTTTTTAAATTTATTTTCAGCCCGATATACATATGTATATACGTAAAATAAACGCAACAACTGTTGCATTAAAAACATAATTATGCAATCGTTAACAATAGAGTATAATTTTTTTTAAATCTTACCTTTATTTATTATAATTAATTATAATATTATAAATACAATAAAATATTATAAGTATTTAAAAAAAATAATAATAATTTATAACTATCGTATCGTACGAACAAATCAACGTAGAGAAAACAACGGTAGGACACTGTACCGATACAGCAATGGATGAAATATTCGGATATTCGGCGACGTCAGAGAACTCTGACGGCAAAACTACGAACTAAATATTGATCTCTCGCGGGGCAAGGCCCCTATCTCTCCTTTAACGTTCCGACTCTTTCTCGCTCGTCGACCGGTTTACTCCCACCCTCAGTCGCCGACTCACGGTTCGTACTGCCGGGTAGTTACACGATCACTCCTGCTACCGCTACGATGTAGACCAAAGTATCAAATTTGACGTTTTCAGAATCAATATCTCTTCCCCTTTTTATTTGTATATTTGTTTCTTTCTCGATATAAACACGTACACGTATAAAACAGGAAACTCTTCGTAGTTAAAGCCGTGTTTTATTTTTAAAATAATAGCAATAATAATAATAATATTAAAGAGTAAGACCGATGAAAAAAAAAAACAGAATTCAAGAAATACTGAAGAGGAGGGAAACAAAACCAGACAGAAGAAAATAAATGTGACTTTTATAAACTCTTTTAATATCGTACAAGTTATTAAATCTTTATTATTTTTAAGTAAAAATAATAATAATAATAAAAGACTAAAAAGTTTTTGCGAAAAAAGGAAATTAATCTTTAATAATATTCAAACTTTTAATTTACTTTTTTTTCTTTTCAAGAGAAAGCAAAGTAATTAAATATTATAAAAATTATACGATTAAAACAAATTAAATGTTAAAAATTACAAAAAAAAAAATCTAAATATTAATTTTTTATTTATTTTAACTTTACAACAATTTTTCTCATATATTTTTACTTTTCCGATCTAGACAGCGCTATAGCAAAGCTGTAGATTCAGAAGGGAAAGTATTGCAATCGGTCCAATCTGGATATATAAGTTTTACACCGGACCTTGACGTTTTAACACCTAAGGGACCCAAAAAACCGGATGGAAAATTTCCGGATGTTAATATTCGTATTTACGTGACGCGTATTCAGTGTCGGCCTTTAAATCACCTTATATATCCAGAACTAATGCACCGACTTTTATCAAACTCAGTCAGATTACTTCGATATACCAGGCGTGTGACTGACTTAAAGTAATGAGACTGACTTTTTACTTACCAAAGTTTTTATTTTTTACAAACAAATATATTACCCCCTTCAATATACACCGGCAGAGTCGTTGTTCCCCCAACTGGTAAAAGCGCTGGAAGGCTTTAACCGGAAGGGCTTTTATCTGGTCGGTCACAGTCTTTTGAATGTTCTCCAGAGTTTCAAGACGTGTTTCAATTTCGGGAAAAGAAAAGAGACACAAGGACTCAAATCAGGTGAATCAAATCAGGTTGAGGAACCTTAGGAATGCGTTTTGAGATCAAACATTCCCTGATAAAAATGGCCGTGTGACACGGGGCATTGTCATGACGAAGCATCCGCTTTTCTGCAATGTCTAGTCTCACGCGAAATCACTCTTTTCCTGAACCTTTCAAGGACGCCTTTGTAAAACACTTGGTCGACACTTTGTCCTGGAGAAACAAATTCTTTATGCACGATACCCCTGCTGTCAAAGAAGCAAATCGGCACGGTTTCGGTCATTTTTTCGGTCGAGGATATAACGGAGTGTGCCGCTTTTTGCTTTGCCGCTTTGTTTCAGGATCGTACTCAAATATCCAGGATTCATCACCTGTGATCACACGATTGAAGAATTCTTGGTCACTGTCAATCAACGCACGCGTTTCTTCGATCGTCCTTATGTTCCGTCGTGAGGTTTTTCGGCACCGATTTCGCACAAACCTTTCGCGTGTCCAAATCGTCTGTCAAAATTTGATGTACGGTGAAAACGTTTAAATTTAATCGTTACCTCATCGTCATTATTGTTAAACGACGGTCTGATCTCGCAACAACCCTCACACGCTCGACGTTTTCGTCTGATTTTGAAGTCGAAGGTCTCCCTGAGCCAGGTTGATCTTCAACGTATTCTCGGCCTTCCAAAAATGATTTGTGCCGGCGGAAAACTTGCGCTCTTGATAAGCAATGTTCGCCGTAGGCCTGTTTCAACTTTTGAAGGTCACACTTGCGGATTCTCCGAGTTTAATGCAAAACCTGATCGCACAACGTCGCTCTTAATTCCGATGCTCCATTTTCGTAACACAACTTTACTGATGGCGCTGTAAAAAATAACGTGTTGGCTGAACAGAGTTGAAACTCATACTGAGCATGTAGAAGGGATGAACAAACCGGTCTACAACAGACCGGTAGACACAGCGTTGTCAGATCGCTCGCAGTGTTACCAATCTCATTACTTTTCTCTCACATCTCGTATTGGACATTGATGTCGTTAAATTTTCAACTTAAAAGGTCAAACTGGTGAGACTATAGAACAAGGACGGCTCAGTATCTCGAGATTTCATCTAATTAAGGTCACATTTTTTTTAGGTACATTTCCTTAACGATTAAATAGTAACAATATTCGCAAAAAAAACTTCTGCAAAATCGCACCCCTACCCCAAAAAACTACTGCAATGTTGTAACGTTTCAGTCGAGCGGTAGAATTAAAAAGTGTAAAAAAGTAACTCGCTCTGGCCGGGTTTTGAACTCGATCGCCCGGTCGACTTGCTACCTGGTGCGTTAAGCCTCGCGGCTATACCAGCGGCCGACTATGAAAGTTGTGAAATTACATTAATTAGTTTAGATAGTGCCGACCGTTGCCGCTAGTACAGCCATACCCGCGCGAATATGACATTTAAATAAAATAATAATTATTTTAAATTAAATTTTGTGTGTGTAACCCGTGCGTCAAAAACAAGTGTGTTCTCAGTTTTTTTTTTCTGGAGTGAAGCGATAAATTTGATAGAATTTTTTATAGTCGGATATCCTTTTTGATATCAACTGATTAAAAGGAATCAAATATTTATTTTTTTATTTCTTTTCTTTTTAACTTAGATATATATGTCAAGTATCACGGGATTTGGGCAAAGATATTGAAATGTTATTCATGAAAACCGGTACAGTCGTAATGCACTTCACCTATATTCAACAACACTGTCGAACCGCATTACCATATTTATACTATAAAGTATATATCTTTGTGATAAGATTTTCGTATTTTTATTTGATTCGTTTCATCTCTTGTAAATTAATAATTTGTTTTTTAATAAAACATTTTTTAATGAAAAAAGATTTAAGTAATAAAAAATGTAAAAAAAGGGAATACAGGTCGAGTGTGGTTCAGAAAGTTCTCGGCGTGACAAAGAAACACAAGATTTTTCAGAAATTTTTTTTAATTTTTCAACGTAACCTCTTTGCATTAACCGTACTTTTAGTTCGATGACATTCCAACTTTACAAAACATTCGGTATAATGGATTACCCAACTCTACAAAACAAGCGGTTGTCTCAGTTTTGATGTCATAATTTGAAGTACTCTTCTTCCAACAAGCTGTTTGTTCAAGATTGGACGCAGGAAGTAGAAACTAGTAACCAAATACGGCGAATACGGAGCACGACCTTCGAAGCGCAGGTCATGAAGTTTTCCAGCAACAACCTGAGAAGTATGAAAAGGCGCATTATTGCGGTAAAAGTACTTTCTTTTTGGCCGGTTATGGACGCTTACCCTAAACTGCACCCTTCAATCGGTCCAGGATCCTTATCCACGTAGGACACCCACTTTGTGGCGATCCCGGTCGCCACATCATCCCCTCCGCTCTTAGTCTTAATAGGCTTTATTGAAGGTCGTCTTTTAGACTCTTTAAATCTAATTTTACATATCGCATTCATCAGTTTGGCCTTTATCAGGATGCCGCCGATGCAAATGCCTAAGCGGACATTTCCATCGGTGTTTCAACTCGATGGAATTCAACTTCCCCTACAGATACCCAAATCCACCTCTTAATTTTTCAAAGACAATAAAAATTCAATTGTGAAATTCTAAAAAGAAACAAACACTCTCTCGCATCCGGTCCAGCATCCTGACCCCGTAGGCAAAGACACCTTGTGACAATCCCGATCGCAGAACCACCCCGTCCGTTCCTAGCCCCGATAGGCTTTACCGAAAATCGTCTTTTTCCACTAAACTTGATAACATACCGCTGTCATTAGTTTGGCCTTTGTCGGTATGCCACCGATGCAAATGTCTTGGCTTACATTTCCATCGGTGTATTTACACAACTTACTATCGCCTTCGTAGGCTTCTTCCATCCTGGACGACCTACGATAGCTTACAACCCTAAATTATCTAATTAACCGATTTGCGGAAGCGCGATCTCCGTGCGATTTCTCTTTCTTTGACGCATTTTCGCTTGCTCTCATCTACTGTTTAAGTCTCCGGCATGTAATGATGAATTACTATTTCATCCGTTGTTGAAGAAACTCAGCGGAATCCAGTCGATTGCGCTTTTGGCCGATCTTTAACAAACACGACACCGATCGAGCGGAAAGCTTTTTCACACAAAAAACATCATGTAAATGTGTTCGACACCTACATTCCGATGTAAGTGCATCAAACGTTTTGATCTATCAAATGTTTGAAATGTCAGCAATCTCGCGTCCCTTCATTCGGCGATCATTCACTATAGAATTGCGGGGATTTTTGAGATGATTCTAACGGTGATATCAGTTTACGAGAGCCCGATGAACTTCATCATCAACTTAAATGGATTTGTTTCGGTTCCACCTGGCAGCTGATAAGCTGTGCGTCTGCGGGGAATTCCAGTCGAACGAACACATGATGTTCGACCGCCCAACCCCTCCGGGGGGGGGGGCATATCTCAGCCCACCCTGGAACTTAGAGATTAAGGGGAAAATTGGCAATTCATAAGCGGCGAGTCAATGTGGCGTGAACCGCATTGTCGGACGTGTGGGAGTTCCTTGATGCAGTTGATTCGTTCAACCGGCATCACTAGTTTAAGACTCCTACCGCAAGCCGTAGGAAACTATCCTCGAGAAATGGCTGGTCATCGGTCCAAATATAGTTCCGAGCGCTATAATATGGTGGACAGGTATTTGCTTGGATTCAGCGACCTAGGCGTGGCAGCGAATCGCTGTCCTTGACGTGACAGGTCATATATTTTAGTATGTAGACGGGTTGCGCCTACCTATTTTAGTAATATATGACAAGTGAGAGGTGGGACACGCGAGCGAGTGGTGTAGGGCACCACGCTTATTCCGTTCACGCAGTTATGTAAGCTGTAGGAGCTAATTAGGATATCGGTCGCTAAACCGTTTTGAGGAACAGTAGCCGTTTGTGGTACGGACATTCGGTCTTTTGATTTAGGGCGACCGAACGGGGTGGTGGTGGGAGAAATGCCAGACAAACCAAAATTAAATTGATGTAAGACAAGTTTAAAATTAGCAGAGCACATTCTTACCGTCGAAAATAAGGGAACGAATCCTTTAAAGTGTGATTAACTATTATATTCGTAAGGGACATTAAAACTTTTAAAACGAAGTATTTTATAACAGTTCGAACTTCAATTTGACCAATTCTTCAAGAAATTTCAAAACGCGTTTACTTTACTCAATCGTCATAAAAAAGCAACTAAACCCTCGAGTCTGAAACTTCCCATCGTGCCATTTATATTTGATAAATATTTTTTTACCAGACCGAAAACTTTTCGAATAACTCTGATATTTCCTTCAAATTGATATGCATCGATAAAAAATATAACAGAATTATTACAAAAAAAAAAAAAAAAATTTTTCTAAATATTTTACTTAATAGTTTTTTCATAAAATGTTCCATCATTGTACTTAAAACTCTGGTAAAATAATCTACTTAAGAGAGGAACTCGAAGATTTGCCTTACTTACTCGTATGTCCATTTACACGATTAAATATCAACAAAACTTTAACGGACTAGTCATTATGATTTTGAATAGTCGGTGTGGTTAAAAAGGTGTTAAAATCCAGTTTATTCCTAATACACCTGGGAAAGTAATTATTTTCCCCAACTTTAATATTTTTTTTTAATCACATCGCTTCGAAAAATTAATATACTGTTTACAAGTAATTAATTTAATAAGTTTTATGCTGAAATTAACATTTTTATACCTGTTGTGATATTGTTTTTAATCTGATGGGGGAAAAGGATTGTCGTTTTCTAGGCCTTCCTAGCTCAACTGCTATTGCTACGGCAGGTCGAATACCGCTAACATACTGCTCCCAAAGTGTTGGCTGTGCGAAGTGTATAGTATTTTATGTCGCTGTTTGTGTTAGCCAATATTAAATTAAAAAAACGAATACGGTTAAATGAAAACGTAGGTGATATTATGATTAGATTGCTTTATATTTATATTTTGGATTAGGAATTTTATATACGGGTCAATGAAACTACCTAAAAATTTTACTTAAAAAATTATGGAATCTTTAAAAGTAAAAGCGATTGTACCATTGCAAACAACAGTTACAACAGTGGTTCTCGGTAAAATTAATTCCTTAACACGTTGTTTACTACGTGAACCAAAAATGGGCACATTGTATTTCCCAGTGACCAGTGCGAACAATTTTGGGCACGCAGAATAACAATGTTTGAAAGTGTTGCGATCAATTCTGGTCATAGTTTCACGCAATGTAAATGACTGTTACATATTGGCGAGGTCTGGGGTGAAAAATTCACGCCGTTCTTTGATTATGTTGCTAGCCCTGATTAAAAGATTTGGTCGCAAAAGACTCGGTCACAAAACGTCCGATGTTTGTGGTCAGCCGGCTGCTGTTTTGTCGACGTAGTCGCATAAGTAAACAGTTTTTTCTTGACTGAATATTATCGTGACACTAACGAAGCCTTATTTGATTCTGGAAGAGAATTAGTAAGAGAAAATTTCTGCACTGCTACGGAACTTGCTCGGACTCTAAATAACCGAAGAACTCGTCTAACCGGTACCGTATGTAGAAATAGAAAACATATCCAAAAATATTTAGCCGACAGGAAACTCGAAAAAGGAGAGGTGGTTATTTTGTAAAATAATAACGATGTTATCATCGGAAAACGGAAAAACGCGATGTCCTGTTCTTAACTATTAAATCTGTACCAGAAACATAATATACTGTAAAGAAGCCATCAACAATTTTCAGTTACAATAAAAGCCTCCGTGGCGCGAGTAGTAGCGTCTCGGCTTTTCATCCGGAGATCCCGGGTTCGAATCTCGGTCAGGCATGACATTTTCACACGCGCTACAAATCATTTGTCTCATCCTCTGAAGCAACATCTAACGGTGGACCCGAAGATTAAACAGAAAAAAGTTTACGATGAAGCCAAGACTTTCATAGATTTATCAGACCACGTGGTCGCATATAACTCGCCATTTCAATGCAGTGTGAAGTGGTACAGCAGGAAAGCATTTGAGTCGCCCTTAAATACCGCTACGGTTAATTCTCATATATATTGTTTCAATTAATAACTGGAAGTAATATTGAAATAGCATTTTGAGAAAATGTTGTCAGTAGTTTACGCCCAAATAATAATAGATATTATTATAATTATATATATATAGGGTATCCCGTATAAAACGCAACCCATCAATCACTCATCCATGAAATTCCAATAGTCAAGCTTACTCCCCTACTCGTTACTGAAATGGATTCGTCCAACATCTGAACATCGCGGCGACGCAGTAGAACACTACCGATAGTAACAACAGTGCGATCATAACGTTCAGTGTATTGCTAGAGACAAGATGGTGTTTTCGCTAGATGAAAGTGTTTTCATTGTCGAGTCGTACTTCAGTACGAAATCAGCGGTTGCAGTGCAAGATTTGTTTCGCCATAAGTACCCGAATAAACCGGCTCCTAACAAAACATCAGTAGTAAGGTCAGTCGCAAAATTTAGAGAGACCGGTTCTGTTAATAACAAGGAACACAAAAGATCTGCGTCAGTGTTGAATACAGATACAGTCACTGAGATCACTCGCCTTGCCAAATAAATCGATCAGACGTTTGAAATTAATTTGTCTAAATCGACCGTTCATCGGGCGACTAAACGATTACAATTACAACCTTATCGCATTCAAACGGTACATCGACTTCTTGAGCCCGAAAAGAAAAACGGTTACAATATTGTCAACGGTTCCGTCGATTTCTGCGTGAGGGAATTAATGTTACGGATTCGTTATTTTTCACAGATGAAGCGCGGTTTCATTTGGATGGCTACGTAAACAGGCAAAACGGTAGAATTTAGAGTGCTGAAAATCCCCACGTTTATCACGAAAAACAATTACACCCGCAGAAGTCGGGTGTGTGGTGCGGGATATCGCGAAAGAAAATAATTGGTCCTATTTTTTTCGAGTACACCGTTAATGCAGAACGATATCAGGATATTTTATTTCAGTTCATCGCACTCTTGGAAGAGGAAGACAGACGCTGCCGGCTACAACATGACGGTGCGACATCGCACTACGCAGGTTCAACTTCTGATTTCGTCGAGGAATTCTTCGGTAATCGTGTTATCGGTCGAGGCTTGTGGCCACCAAGATCTCCAGATTTGACTGCGGCGGATTTTTTTCTACGGGGTTACCTCAAAGAAAAAGCCTACAGCGACAAACCACGAACACTTGAACGATTGAAAGTCAATATTGAACTAGCTGTATTAAATATCCGGCCACAAACTTTGAAAAAAGTTGCAAGAAACGCTGTAAAAAGAATTGAAGCTTGTATTCAAGAAGATGGCGGCCACTTCTAACATTTACTCTAAATGTAAAGTAATGGATGGTAATAATAAAAATTACATTTACATTTACACATGCCGTTTTATTATTTCAATACCTACCAATATAAGGTTGGGTTGCGTTTTATATGGGACACACTGTATTATAATAGAGATATATAATATATAATTATATATTAACTCCTTGCGTCACTGTCACCAACTCTTGACAGTATCCAAATTTAGGACGCGCAGGTTCCAAAGATATGAGTGTGTGAGCGGGCGTGTAACCCCATTCCAGAAGGAATGCTTTGTTACCGGTTCCAGGAACGATGGTAACCAGGGGTGGTGATTTAGTCGGTAGTGCGCAGGTTTACCAACGCATATTAATAAATTAAATTGAGCGTGTAAGCCGTCGTTTTTGTGTGTAATCAGAAACAACCCACAGTTGTAGGACTTTCCCGGAACGCGGATTTTTAGCTGCGTGACGGGTAAGTCCTACGACTGTGTTGTCAGCTTTTTTTCTGTTACCGTCACGAATCGGCGAAACTAATCCAATAAGCCAGGTCGATCGGTACTGCGGTAATAATTCTGATTTCTGAATCGGTTGATCTTGGGTTCGATTACCGATTCGTTCGTGTTTCTGAACAAATCTAACGGGTATAACTTCATAATCGTAAAGATAAAATACTCGTACGTTTTTTAAATGTCTGAATTATTTTAACCACCGTTGAAGAAATTTAAAAGGATTAAGTTAATGTTATATGCCTCACTATTAATTGAAAAAAACTTATTAATATCCGTATAACATGAAGACATCCCCTTTTATAACGTATTATACTGGATAAGAATAAGGTGGATAAGCACCTTTAATGAGAAACTAATATATTTTCTTTTCTTTTTTTCTGGAATGATAACTTCGGGAATACTTATTTTAACTTAAGATTGATGTAGATCCACTGATGCTGTTAAATGAAAAGTTATTGATGATGTTAAAGCCAAAGAAGTATATACGGATTATTATTTAATATCCGTCATACCGATCCAATTTGCTGAACTACAAAACCAGTTTTTATACTGTTGCAAAATAATCGATAGAGAATGTGACTCAACTTTTCAGTTCTTTCCATCTGTTTTTATCATTTTTTATCCATTTTTTTTTTAACTTCTACTATCCGATCAATTTATTGGTAATGAATATTAGATATGAACCGAATCCCACAGAGACAGTAAAATAGAGATATTAAAAAAAGCTGTGGAAATTCTTATAGGTTTGTTTCATGATTTTATCTGTTCTACTGATGAGGCTTAAGGCTCTGCAGGCATATTTGGATTCCCATGCTGCATAATGGGGTGATCCCAGACTATATAAGAACTTGTGAATTCTGCCTCGCATAGTGAATCGACTGGAGCCTGATGACCACGGTAAACTCTGAGCCGGGTCCACTCCCGACATAAATTTTTACGTAATTCTAATCGAAGTCAGAAGATTCGAATCACGCTTTACTTTGGTAAACATGCTAAATGCGTAATAGACTTCGATTTACCGTTATCCGTTGATGAACAGTAAAAAATATTGCATCGGGGACTAAAATATTGCATTCCACAGGGAGAAGTAGACACTCTGTATCCAACCAGTTTCGTAGCCGACGATGCACTATATTTCGTATTACCTGGGGATAGTGTGAACTTAACGGTATTCAGGTAATTGAAATGAACCTACCGGGTTGGTCTAGTGGAGAACGCGTCTTCCCAAATCAGCCGATTTGGAAGCCGAGAGTTACAGCGTTCAAGTCCTAGTAAAGGCAGTTATTTTTACACGGATTTGAATACTAGATCGTGGATACCGTTGTTCTTTGGCGGTCGGGTTTCAATTAACCACACATCTCAATAATGGTCTAACTGAGACTGAACAAGACTAAACTTCATTTGCATTCATACATATCATCCTCTGAAGTATTTCCCGCCTGAGGCTATGAAGCATCGCGATGGAGGCATGGCAGCTTGAATGGCACACCACGACTAAGGAAAGATCCTTGTATAGGTTTATACAGGATCTGGGGGGATGGTATGCCTCGAATTCATTTTTAAGGGCAGCAGGTGCCCAAGTGCTCACCAACCATGTGGGTTTGAAGCGATATCTGTTTCGGTTTCGCCTAGCGGCTGATGAGTTGTGTGTCTGCGGGGAGGTCCAGTCGAACGAGCATATGATGTTCGACTGCCCTGATCTTGGGGGGGGGGCATAGACCCTAGAACTTAGAGGTCAGGGGGAAAACTGGCCGCTCATAAACGGCGAGTCAGTGTGGCGAGAGCCGCATTGTCGGACCGTGTGGGAGTTCCTCGATGAGGTTGCAAAGTTCAACCGTCATCGCTAGAGTTTTTTTTTTTTTTTTAATTAATCTGGCTTATTACTGATTCCTACAGCGCCGCTGCAGGAAGTTTTTTCTGAGATAATGGCTGGCCACCAGCCACCTCCGTTAAAGCCACTACTGACTAGAAACGGAGGGAGTGGTGTAGCGACCGGACACGCTACGAGGTGGGATCTTCTCACCTCGAATCGAGATGGCCACCAGCCAGATACAAGTTCCAAGCGCTTTAAATGGTGGACAGGCACTATCTGGCATACAGCGACCAAGGCGTGACAGCTTAAATTGTTGTCTCTTATTTATTAACTTTTATTTTAGTTTATTTGACTTTTAGTAATTAGTAACAAGGGGTGCGCCTCCCCGATTTAGATTAGTTTGACAAGTGAGCGGTTGGGGCGCATAAGCGAGTGGGGAATAGCGCCCTGCTTAATCCGCTCACGCTGATAGGTAGCTCACTAGGAGCTTTTAGGAACGAGGTCGCTAAACTGTTTTACAGGCACAGTAGCCGTATCTTGGCACTGACATTTGGTCTATGCTCTAGGGCGACCGAATGGGGAGGTGGCGGGAGAAATGCCAATTAACCAAATCCTGTGAAGTGTTATCTGAACGGTAATTACCGGAGGCTATACAGGAAAAAGAAAGAAAGGTAATTGAAATGATGCGATGAGATTCAGGCGGGAAGTACGCGCTTGATAGAGCCCTACAGAACTAGATAAGGACTCTTTCGTTGTTCGTCTTCCATAAAGTCGATTTAAACCGGGAAACCGGCAAGGATCCACCGTTTTAAAGCCGATAATATTCCAGCGTTTCAAAATTCTGATAATTCAGCTAAGTTATCGAGAAGATATTTTATCCGAGTTTTAAAATTCTCGATCGTTAAAATTATTGTTGCTATCACCTCGATTATCGGAAAATAAGAATTCTTTAATATCGGTCCAGACTACGTAAATATGCGTTTTATATTTTTAGAGGTATCACAATAGATGAAAGTAATAATTAAAAAATATGAAACGGCAACTGTGGGAAATTTACCGAGGTAAGTAAACCGTCATAAAAAAGTGAAGTAACACGGGGAAAGAACTCTTTCTTTAATTCAAGTGGAATTATTCCAGTCGGCCGGGTTTGTACTAGATAGCAGCGATGTATCTTTTCATCTTATCCCTCAGACATACATCCTCGTACTCTCACTCCCACCGTCTCTCTCTTCCTACCTCCTCTTTCCGTCGTATATCCTCACCCCGTTTCATTCTGTAACTCTTTCTCTTTAACTATCCGTCTTTCCTCTTTTGTTTTTTCTTGGCACCAAAAGAACGGACCGTGAAGAGAAGGATTAAAGCCCTTGGTGTTTATTGTTTCCTTATACCAGATAATATAAGAAGCCACCGACCCTTTTACTTTTCTTCTCCCCTTATATCAATACTTCAAGGGTTTATAAGCACTCTTATTTCAGTAACGTCAAAGTACAACCTCACGGTGTCACATTTACACCGCTAAACTTTCTTCTTTAAACATTCTACTCGATACACGTACGCGCGCAAAAATGTAAACGTTAAAGAAAAAACAATTAAAAAATCTATTTTCTCATTACGGCGTAATTTTTATGATCTGTATTTATAAAATATCTTATAAATTCGCGTATTATTTTTTTATAGTTTATTTTTCAGATAACCGCAGGGGATTTGAACATCTCTTCTGTTATAAAAAAAAACAACTTCAAAACAAGCTACCAAAACGGAAACGGTTTTATTTTTAATTCATGCGTTAACTAAAAGTTATTTTCAGCTATAAATTTAGTTGAAATATTCCTCAGCAATATTAAACTGTAGAACGGAATTTTTATATTTTCTATAAGATAGACTAGTATTATTTCATAATCGGAAAAAATGGGTTACTATAAGATAGCATCGTTTTTATACGCGTACGGCTTATACCGGTCATATTTTACGCATTCTAAAAGAAATATCTATATTCTATCAACGCGCTTTAAAAGTTTAGATAAACATACGACAACGGATAAAATTTCTTCCTATGTTAAAAACTAATATCTATTTTAAATATGTCGAATCAGTATTATTTATTTGTACCTCTCATCATTCGCAAAATATTTTTAAAAATTTACTTTATCGATAGATACATCGACATATATATTTTTTTGTCTTCAGTCATTTGATTGGTTTGATGCAGCTCTCCAAGATTCCCTATCTAGTGCAAGTCGTTTCATTTCGGTATACCCCCTACATCCTACATCCCTAACAATTTGTTTTACATATTCCAAACGTTGCCTGCCTACACAATTTTTTTCTTCTACCTTTCCTTCCAATATTAAAGCGACTATTCCAGGATGCCTTAATATGTGGCCTATAAGTCTGTCTCTTCGTTTAGCTATATTTTTCCAAATGCTTCTTTCATCATCTATTTGCCGCAACACCTCTTCATTTGTCGCTTTATCAAACCGTCCGATTTTTAGCATTCTCCTGATAGCACCGCATCTCAAAATCATCTTTTCTTCTCAGATACTCCGATCGTCTAAGTTTTACTTTCATATAAAGCGAAGCTCCAAACATATACTTTCAAAAATATTTTCCTGACATTTAAATTAATTTTTGATGTAAACAAATTATATTTGTGACTAAAGGTTCGTTTCGCCTGTGCTATTCGGCATTTTATATCGCTCCTGCTTCATCCATCTTTAGTAATTCTACTTCCCAAATAACAAAATTCTTCTACCTCCATAATTCACTTACTTTTGTTTTGTTCTTGTTTATTTTCATGCGATCGTTGTTGCGTAGGACTTCATCTACGCCGTTCATTGTTTCTTCTAAATCCTTTTTACTCTCGGCTAGAATTACTATATCATCAGCAAATCGTAGCATCTTTATCTTTTCACCTTGTACTGCTACTCCGAAACTAAATTGTTCTTTAACATCATTAACTGCTATTTCCATATAAAGATTAAAAAGTAACGTGAATAGGGAACATCCTTGTCGGACTCCCTTTCTTATTACGGCTTCTTTCTTATGTTCTTCAATTATTCGATAAATATTTAATTACTGTCAAAATTATTATAATACTATTTAGTCTTAAAATGTTGAACAGTATGACGAAACACGATAACATATTAAAATTATTATTATTAACGATTCACAATCAACTTACGTGGAAACGATTAATGAATGAATATTAATATGCGCCCACTCGTTAACAAATACAAAAAAAAACAGCCAAAGGGATTATAAAATACTTTTTTATGAATTTTTATCCGAAATTTGACGCCGACATTACCCAATTTCATTTTTGAGCTATCTTTGAAGAATTTATGTCCAGTCTGTCTGGGATTATTAACTTGTCCCGATTTGCCATCGAGAGATTTTTAATTATGCCGTATTTAGAATAAAACTGAGAATAATATCAAATATTTAGTAAAAAAAAAATCTGGGTCCGTTTTTATTCTCTTAACCAAACAACGTTTTTATCATCAAAATTATATTGTATTTAGATTACAACTGCTATAAAAAAAATTTTAATTTATTTCGAAAAACATATGAATTCATTTGATTTCTTGCTAACAAGTATCTCGTATAAAAAATTTTAATTACACCCACAACTTGAAAACAAATAAGCATAAGAAATTATAAAAAGTTCAAAAAAACATTTTAAGTCGGGTCTCATAGGACCCTCTTTTTAAAAAAATTCTCCTAACGTCTACATTAATGCTAGATTCATCTGGATTTTTAATACTAAAAATATAGGTTTAAAAAAAGTGATATTTAAAATCCCGGTCTCATCCATCTCCTTTATTTTGCGCTTAAAATCTATTTATTGAAGTAACTTTTTCCAGATTTGGTGCAATATTATTCAACAAGTCTAAGAGTACTTTACACTTTAACTAGGAAAAAAACTATTAGCAGGGTGAGCACCCATCTTATCTTATGGAGTCATGGAGACCAAATCTGTGCTGTATGCAGCCAAATTTCGACTTTTCGGTCAACTTTCTCGGTCAACGTATTTTGAAGATATGAAATCGACTTAAAACTTTGAGATTTGAAATAACTTAATAAATACTTCCGTCGTTTTAAAAGATCACTTTTCTATGACCCCTATACAAAATCTTAAAAATTAAAAACGGTATAAAATACTTTTTTATTAATTTTTATCCGAAATTTGACGCCGACATTGCCCAATTTCATTTTTGAGCTATCTTTCAAGAATATATACTTACGTACAGTCGCCGCCAAGTAACGACGAGCTTGGAGTGTCGACAACTACTACCCGACGTAAAAACATGTTCCTCGCTCTTAGTAATCCCTCTTACCAATAATTATTCTTTTTTAAACAATCGAATGCAACGATTTTGAAATGAAATACAAGCGACTAATTCTGTACTGTACACTGTAAAATGTAATAACGGATGACAAAATATTAACTATTACTAACGCTCTGTCATCACTATCTTCAGTGTAACAGTCACTATTATCGCTGTCAATGCATAGAGACGATGAAAGATTCTGTCAAAATCTAATAACGATTCTCGGTTCGATATTTACCTCCGATTTTTTTAACTTTTTCACATTAATGTTTCCGGTGTTCGTCGCTCGTCAAATTCATTTGATTTTTACACGGTTTCTGCACTTCTGACGTCTTAAACGTTGTATTGTGGCTCGCAACATGTCGTTTTACCTTTGACCGAGATGATAAAAGATACAATTCATCTAAGTAAAATTTTCCAAGTAAAATTTTCCTTTCGTTTTCATTTTTACGCCACTTAAAACCTAAATTTTTCAAAATTCTTCTCAACTTAGTTTCACTAACGTTAAAATTCATTTTAATTTAGGAAACTTTACAGAGTTTGTTCCCTGTACGTCTCCCCTATCTTTGAGTAAAATTCATTTAAAGTTCGCCTAACCGCATCTTTATCAAAAGCATTTAATCCACTAACCGGTTTAGAATGTTTCTTTTTCTTTTTCGGGGTGATGAACGAACATTCTGGCCCGTGGGATCGAAGAAGTTCTATTCTTTCTTTTCCTAGACTTTGAACCCGAGTCCTGGAAACGCCACAGGCAGCTGCAGTTCTCTATTCACACTTCCGTATAGCGATTAAACGCTTATCATTTTTAATTTTCCTACGCCTAAAGCTTCTTTCTTCTTGAAATCATACAAGTTGTTTACAATTTCGCGCGCCTGTCTTCGAAGGTTTTTACCTTTCGTAACGGACTTAAATTCAGCCGTAATTATTTGTACGTGAACAAACTACTTTAAAAAGTTTTAACCGCAAACCACGATAAAAACGTTTTACAAAATATCCTATCTTACATTAATTAACTGTGTAATAAAATACACGATATACGCCAAAAGTACCGTGCCGAGAGGCAGAACAATAGAATTACACTTTATATACGCGGAAGAGCCAAAGAGAAAAAAATAAAAAATAAAGGTAACCGTTTTGAATTTGAAACATGATGTCGCTTTCTTAATACCGCAAACACACAAAAATACATCGCTTCATAAACAACAGTTGGATCGTGTTTTTTATGCTAGTAAGAGATAACTAATCACGGGTACCAATTTTTCAGAGAACAACAATATAATAATGACATGCAGGTTGATCATCCCCGCTCGCCGTTACGGACGGCTTCTGTACGTGCATATACCTTACGGGAATTTTTTAACTTATCGTGTTTTTTGAATTTAGAGATCTTGAAACATCGACATTTATAAATATCCCAACGCTTGAAATTTTGGATGATCGCTATACTTTCCCTTTCAGGTATGTTACTGCAACAACAAGAGAGCTTTAGCCGGTAAAGGAAACTCATGTAAAATACTTTTCTGCAATGTTAAGCGTTAATGACAGTTTGGACGTCGTAGATTATGATTGCCAAAGTAGAACGAGAATCGATGCTAAACCGATCAGAATTATAATTTTTATCAACGTTAGATAATTTGGCCGCATTTGTTCACGTTAAAATCGTTGGGATCTTCTATATTGCATTGTCATATTTCGCTATTTTCATTCGCATAATTATAATCATAGTTACAACAGCAAAAAAACTGTCATTATATACTGATTATTATAATAATAATGACATTTACCGGTAAATTTCGATGTCTCTTTTAGAATTTAAGGTGCCTACTACAGAGAAATCTAATCTATATTTTAAACTGCCTGGTATACTGTGTAACGAATAAAATACGTACGATGAAATCGAAAATTCAGTTGTAGATATCGGTTATTGGAGAAATCTTTAAAAAAATTAATGTACCTTTACAGATCATGTAACCTTGGACCTGGTTATGTACGCGTCAGTTTTATAACGCTGTTACAAAATCATTTTATATGGCATCTAAGTCGGTTATTTTTTTTTTTTTTATGTTCACAAAGGAATCAGTTTTATTAGACAATTTGAACGACGTTTATAAGATGTGACCATTTTTTTCTCAGAAATGTGCTTGTGTATATATATATATATATATATATATATATATGTATGTGTGTGTGTGCGCTCGCGCGCGTGTGTGTGTGTGTGACTTGTGTATTATAATTGCTATGAAGATTACGGATTTATTTATTATTTAGAAAAACAGCTTCTCTTACTAACAACATAACAATGTATTGAAAAACATAATAAATTATGATATACGGCATACAAAAAAAAAAGAAGGAATTTGTGGTCATAAATACGTCACTTTTACTTGAGGTCTATAAATATCTTTTCTGACAAATGATATCGGTAAACACGTAACACACATCGATTCGTAATGAATAACAGCATACAGTAAAAATGGTTTTTTGTCAATCTGAATAGCCTTTTGAGTGGTGAGGATTTTTATGAAACGTAGTTTTCTGAATATGCTTTCAGTTATGCTAACATATGTTACTAATCTGTGCTTTATGACACGGGTTTTTCATCATATTTAGCCCAATTTTCAACCGATTTGCTTGAAAGTATTATTTTTTAAATCGGCAAACTATGTTCCATAAACGCAAAGCAAAAAAAAAAAATCGCTAATGAAAAACGCGGTAGAAATGCGCAAAAAAATTCTGCGATTAAATCATCGTAATTTTTGTAGCGTTTCAATTTTTTTGTTGTTACAGGCATAAAACATATCCAATCGTAACGTTTTTTTTGTCAGAATCTGTTAAATCTCTTTAATATACTGTAATTTTTTGAAATTTTTTTCACAAGAGGATAGCATAAGACTATGAAGGGAGGCAATCAGATACAAACATATTTTCGCGGAGCGCTAATCAACCGCGGATCACTGTGATGGGAAAAGGTTAATTTAAGAAGTCTAAAATTTCATCAAATTTGGATCGATAGTTTTTAGTTTCCTGGCATCTTAGGTCTAAAGCTATGCACGGTAATCAATAAAAAAGGGGGTAATGGTTTTTTGCATTTGTCATTCTTTCATGACCCAGAGATCTTCAACAAACAAAAAAACAACAGCGGGAGGATAATATTCTTACGTACGTATATACGGTGCTGGTGTGTTTGAAGCTTAAAAATTTTTGATTGGATAAATTGATCTTGATGAAATTTAGCGCAGAGATTCGAGTATATGGAGTAATTTGTTGGAAAACGTTTGGGGTCGATAACAAAACATTGGTGTACATCGTTTTTTTTTTTGGATCGATTTTCTCAAATTTTGCAAATTTGAGTTAATTTATATTAAGTTCAGTAACGCGTGCGTGTTTATCTTACCGTTTAAAAAAAATTAATTTCCTCCCAATTTTTCCGCTTCCCCAAAAATCGAAAACTATTTTTATTTATTGCGTATTTTTTAACCGAATTTTTTGTCTTTATGAGCACAGTAGTAGTAAAACTAGCTCAAAAAAACATACTTTGAGATGGGGGAGCCGAACTAAATTATAAAATATCGATTTTTTGATTTTTTAAAACTTTTTTCACGTATCACTATTTTTCCACTATATAAGAATAAATAACCAACGCTAGGAAAATATAACAACTTTGTTGCCAGCTTTTTTTTATAATGAATTTACTAATTAACGGAGTATTGTAATTATTCTTTTTTGTTTTTTGTTTTTTTGTAATCATTTCGGAGTAAAGTAAGACTTCAAAAAGTGTGAAACATTTTTTTCACAGAGTTTTTGACTAATTTTCCAAAATCCATGGTTATATTTCATTATTTCATTTATAAAAACATTTTGAATTTTTTTAAAAATCGAGTGATTTTTCATTATATAAATAAATAAATTTTTTCGGCGTTTCAAGAAATCTATCAAATGTAAAATAGCAAAATAAGAATAAGTTAACGTATTTCAACCTTTTTATCGTGAAGAATCGTTCACTAGGTCCGGAGTTATATTTCAAAATTGATGCTTGTTTACGGATACACAATGAAAAATAGAACAAAAATAAAGATGCAATAATTTTCCAAACGATATTCAGAGTTGTTTTTAAGGATTTTTTTTAGCTGTAATATACAGAATATCCAACGAAGAAACGGAGAAACTTTCAGGGAATCTACCGGTAAAAATAATGAAAAAGGTTCACACAGCCGAAAAATGTCAAATGTGACAAGTCTCTCGGCTACACCGGTCTGCCAATCTTACAAGTAAAATTTGTCGTATGAAAGTTGTGAAATTACATTAGTTTAGTTAGTCGCCGATAGTACCGCCACACCCGCGTGAATTAAATACGGTATGCGCGCACGCATATTATATTATAAAAACATTATAACCGCGTGACGGAAAAGTCCAACCGTATTATCGACTTTTTTTTAGAAATATTCGCTTTGGGAAACAAGAAAATTAGTTTCAAATAATATAAAGTTTATCAGTAATACGCAATGCGTTCTTATTTTCCTTTTTATTTCTAGTAACACAAGAGCACATTTTTGTTGTAAATGAAAAAAACTTATATGTTTGGCCTACCCGGTATTACGAGTGTGTTCACCGCTGAACTGCTCGCTATAAATAGGGCTCTACATATCGTTAACCCTAAATATAGGAACGTTCTTATTTGCAGCGACTCGTGTAGTGCTCTCCAGGCGTAAGAAAACTTTTATTCCAAACATCCTGTCGTCGTTGAAATTTACGATGCGATCGCCGAGTTAGGTAATCGCAACACAGAAGTAAGTTTTTGCCGGGTCCCTAGCCGCGTAGGGATTCTTGGAATGAAAGAGCAGATTATGCTGCCAAAGAAGCGTGCATTCAACCTCCTTTCACCGACCGAGTTACTACCTTTGATTTTATCAATCGTGTAAAACAATCACCGAGAGCAAGGTGGCCGACTACCGTCGA
Source organism: Lycorma delicatula (assembly GCF_047948215.1). Taxonomy (NCBI): domain Eukaryota; kingdom Metazoa; phylum Arthropoda; class Insecta; order Hemiptera; family Fulgoridae; genus Lycorma; species Lycorma delicatula. Next base: position 5,786,069 of record NC_134466.1, read on the forward strand.
TAATAAACTCCGACGGATTAAGGATTCAGTGTTGCCATCGGGCTCCTCTTGCAGAAGGTCTCGTCGTGAGGAAGCGGTCCTATGCCGGTTAAGGATAGGACATACGAGGAACATACATGAATACCTAATGTCAGGAGAAGTCCCACCCCTATGCGCACGATGCAACTGCCGCGTGACTGTGCACCGCATTCTCGTGGACTGCATATGTTATACGGCGTTGCGTTTAATCTAGGTAGAGACATCCGTGATCTCTTGTACAATAATAACGAAATTTTTGACCGGATGTTTCTGTTTTTGCATAGTACCAGGTTACTGCAAAAAATTTAATATTGTCATATATATTTTTATGCCGGAACAGTAGTTGATAATTTTTAACCTTTATTTTCAATTTTTATTTTTTTGGTTCTATGTCTTTAATTTTATTATCCGACTAGGGAGCTTTTTGCACAACCCATCGGAATTAGGTAAGTTTTATATAGTTTCTTTATTCGATTATTTTAATTTTTATATTTTAAAGACTTCGTCTGCAGTATTAGTTTTGAGGGTTTTTTTACCTTTTTGACTCTTGTTTTAATAAATTTTTATCGTATGATTAATATTAATTTTACGCCTTATTACTTTTATTATTTTGAAGTTATTTTACCCTTTTATTGATAAAATCCCGGGCGATGATAACGCCCAGGCGTTTTTCGCCCACAAAAAAAAAAAAAAAAAAACTTGAGTTTTAATATAATTTTTTTTTATATCTCCTCCTGTGGATAAGATTCACAAATACGATTTTTATGTAAATAAAATTATCGATCGATTTATATAAATCTGTTTCTTGTTTTAAAATATCAGGAGTAGATAAATCGTGGATATACATGAAACGGATCTGATCGGTCGAAAATTATTTTTAAACTGTTCGTCTGTTAAATATTTTACTAACACTTTTCTTAATCTTTCTTTGATAGGATTAAATAAAGTCATTCGTCATCTGACTAATCCGTCAGATGAACATTTAGCTGTGAAAAAGACCTGTTCCCGACGCATTCTGCATAATTTGACCAAAGCTCAAAAACACGTTCGTGTCAATCGGTGTGAAGAAATAGTAAAAAAAATTTAACATAGGAAATGCAAAATCCGTATACAACATCGTAACAGGAAACAAAACTCGGATATATTCTTACGAGCCGGAAAATAAGCAACGATCGACTGTTTGGGTGTTCCAAGATGAATCGAATCCAATAATACGGTGGACGTGTAGCAACCACTGCTTTAGAGGATCGGAGAACAGTTAATGCTGAACTGTTGGTATTAGTTTGCTTGAAATTTCTCCCGCCACCACCCCATTTGGTCTGTGCCGCAAACGGCTTCTGAGCCTCGATACAGTTTAGGATCGGTGTCCTAAATAGCTCCTAGAGCTTACCTAACAGCGTGAGCGGACTAAGCGCGGTGCCATACACCATCGGCTAACGTATTCCGACCGTTCACTTGTCATATATTTATTAAAACGGTCGGGCGCACCCCGTCAACTACTAAAAATATATATCTCATCCAGAAATTAAAATTTACTTCGTCAAGGCAGCAATTCGCTGCCACGCCTAGGTCGCCGAATGCCAGCAAGTACCTGTCCGCCATATTAAAGCGTTTGGAGCCTTAATTGGCCGGTGGTCAGCCATATATGTCTAGGTTACCTTTCCGCAGCAGTGCGGTAGGAATCTTTCCCTTAAGTAAACTACTGATGTCGGTTGAACAAAGCGACCCCATCAAGGAAGTCCCACACGGTGCGACGATGCGGCTCTCGCCGATTGTGAGTGTCCGATTTTCCCCTTGATCTCTAAGTTCCAGGGTGGCCCGGTCTCTGGCCCTCCAAGAGCAGGGCAGTCAAACATCAGTCGTTCATTTGACTGGATCTCCCCGCAGACGCACAGCTCATCGGCTGCCAGGCGGAACCGAAACATACCGGTTCAAATTAACACGGTCGGTGAGCGCCTGAGCACCCGTTTCCCTTAAAAACGAACTCGAGGCGTACCGTTCCCCCCAGATCCCGTATAAACTTGTACAGGGAAATATTGGTATACAAAAATTTGTTTGCAAAAGTCATCAATGAAATCAGGAAAAACAACCGAAAACATTACATCAGGACTAGGTGTCACACAAGTAAAAAAACTGATTTTTGACGGAAAAGAACATTGAATTAATGTTTCGTTGCTCGCATTCACCTTTATTATCGCCTAACGACTTCTTTTTACTCCCGAATGTCAAACAAAAAATGCGTGGACAGCAATTTTCATCACCTCAAGAAGCTGTTGAATCCTCCCAAAACCATGTTTTTCAGGTACCGACTTCAGGGTGGAAAAAATATTTCCTGAATTGGTTCGGACGCTTGCAAAAGCATACAAATAATCTTATTTAAAGACGAATATTTTGAGAAACAGTAAAACGATTTGTACAAAAAACGTTTTTCTTCCATTGTTTTCGTAATAACTTAAAAGGCGACCCTTGTCTGGTTATTATAATATGCTGTTCATCGACCTTACTTTCTTTAAAAAATTTTCCTACAGATTTTTATCTTGAAAAAAAGGAATTTTTTTTATCTACCCCGTAATTTAAAAAAAAAAATCTCTTGGAGCATTTAGTTTCACCGGTTCCTTTACATTGGCCTCTCGGTTGGAATCGATAGGAGAGCTAATTCCATATTTTAAAATGCAATCAATCAATCCTATGCCTTATCAGTAGGCAGCGGAAGTATATACATATACACTCATAAGATCTTTTATAAGATTTACTCTTTTCCTTTTACCCCAAAGGAAAAAATTAAAATTAATTTAGAAAGGAGAAATTAAAATAATTTGTTTTATATTTGTGCTTAATTTGAGTAGAACCTATTTTAATTATAAATTTTCACGACTATGTAAAAAAAGAAGCATTTAAAGTAGAATTAGGAAAAAAATATTTTAAATTATGTTGCTTTCACCCTTTGAGAATACGGCTTTGATAACACCGTGTTTTGCTATTATAAGCCTTTCACTAAAAACGTTTTTTAGATTAGATCCATTGTGTTTCATATAATCATTTAGCTAGAGTTTGTGTACCGTGTTTTTTTCTCTTTTTAATAAAAAGATATAAACAAAGAGTAAATACAAAATAAATTTGCAAACAAATGTTAAAATTAAAATCATAAAAACTATAAAAAAATAATAAAGGAGAATTACTACAACACTCCAGTTATCTAAATTACGTGTTAGTCACAATGTATCTTTGCCGACGAGTTTATAATTCGCTTCGTAATAATAGTTTTCTTATATTCTTTATTAACTCAATTTTATCACGTTATCAGTGTAGAAAACTTTCTGCAAAAGAATGATGATAATAATAAAGCAAAGGATATTTTTACTAACCCAACTTTTTTTTTTTTTTGTCTTCAGTCATTTGACTGGTTTGATGCAGCTCTCCAAGATTCCCTATCTAGTGCTAGTCGTTTCATTTCAGTATACCTTCTACATCCTACATCCCTAACAATTTGTTTTACATATTCCAAACGTGGCCTGCCTACACAATTTTTCCCTTCTACCTGTCCTTCCAAAATTAAAGCGACTATTCCAGGATGCCTTAGTATGTGGCCTATAAGTCTGTCTCTTCTTTTAAGTATATTTTTCCAAATGCTTCTTTCTTCATCTATTTGCCGCAATACCTCCTCATTTGTCACTTTATCCATCCATCTGATTTTTAACATTCTCCTATAGCACCGCATTTCAAAAGCTTCTAACCTTTTCTTCTCAGATACTCTGATTGTCCAAGTTTCACTTCCATATAAAGCGACACTCCAAACATACACTTTCAAAAATCTTTTCCTGACATTTAAATTAATTTTTGATGTAAACAACTTATATTTCTTACTGAAGGCTCGTTTAGCTTGTGCTATTCGGCATTTTATATCGCTCCTGCTTCGTCCATCTTTAGTAATTCTACTTCCCATATAACAAAATTCTTCTACCTCCGTAATCTTTTCTCCTCCTATTTTCACATTCAGCGGTCCATCTTTGTTATTTCTACTACATTTCATTACTTTTGTTTTGTTCTTGTTTATTTTCACGCGATAGTTCTTGCGTAGGACTTCATCTATGCCGTTCATTGTTTCTTCTAAATCCTTTTTACTCTCGGCTAGAATTACTATATCATCGGCAAATCGTAGCATCTTTATCTTTTCACCTTGTACTGTTACTCCGAATCTAAATTGTTCTTTAAGTTCATTAACTGCTAGTTCCATGTAAAGATTAAAAAGTAACGGAGATAGGGAACATCCTTGTCGGACTCCCTTTCTTATTATGGCTTCTTTCTTATGTTCTTCAATTGCTACTGTTGCTGTTTGGTTCCTGTACATGTTAGCAATTATTCTTCTATCTCTGTATTTGAACCCTAATTTTTTTAAAATGCTGAACATTTTATTCCAGTCTACGTTATCGAATGCCTTTTCTAGGTCTATAAACGCCAAGTATGTTGGTTTGTTTTTCTTTAATCTTCCTTCTACTATTAATCTGAGGCCTAAAATTGCTTTCCTTGTCCCTATACTTTTCCTGAAACCAAATCGGTCTTCTCCTAACACTTCCTCCACTCTCCTCTCAATTCTTCTGTATAGAATTCTAGTTAAGATTTTTGATGCATGACTAGTTAAACTAATTGTTAGTTAAACTAACCCAAAAGATCCTCAAATCTATGTCGGTGTGAAACGCACAAAAAATCTAAAAAAAATTAAAATTAATAGAAAGTACAAAGAATCAAAAGAAAACTAATCGAATGAGAAACACGTGATTAAAGGGTTATACAGATATAACATGCGATTAAAAAACAACTGAACGAGAAAATTATAGCGAAAAAAGCCGATGTGTGGGAGGAACAAATAAAATTCAAAAAAAATAAAAATTATCTCCTAAAGTACTAGACGTGAAAAATAAATCGATGATGATTTCAAAGGAGACTGTAATACCGTGAACGTTATAAAGCTTTAAAAGGCTTGAAACAAGAACAAAGAACTGTTTGATATATCTTTTTATAAGACTGTAGAAATATAAGTTAGATTAAATACCTGACATATATACGAGTAGATTTTAAAAATAGTGTAGTTTTTATTATACCGAAGGAAGCAGGAACAAATAAAAATACACAACTATAGCATCATTTTAAGGATCCTTGTTTATCGCAACGAGTGATGTACCTTTCATCCAGAAGGTTCTGGGTTCGAATCCTGAAAAGACATTTTTCAGTCTAAGAAATTCACCACCACCATGTAACGTATTTTCGGTTATAGTACTATTAGTTTTGCAAAGAATAATAAATAATTTTTTTAGAAAAACAGTAAGTCTCTTGGAGCCCTGTTCGTATTAAAATAAAAATTGTTGTTCTAGTTAAGATAATTACTACGTCTTTTCTGCTAAGATCACTATAGTTTAATACTGCCTATCTTTCTTAGCTCCATTCCTTTATCACTTTTTGACGCGTTTCGTAAGCACTCCGTTGTCAAAACTTATTCTACTGGTATTTGTAAATATCTGTTTATCTTTATATAGCGTTTAGTCAACGCCCCTCGCTACATTTTACGTCGTACCTTATATGACCTTCTTTTTTATTTGTTATAAACGGTTATGTTGGCGATCAAGGAAGAAGCCTCCCCGAAGATTGCGGTTACTGCAATCTGGCCATCCCTGGGAAACGGTCTAGTACCGGCTGTTTCTTCCAAGAAGGTGCTGCTACACATCAACAAGTATGCGGGAAAATGTATCTATGAATAGTCCTTTTCAGGACCAACCAAGCACGGAGCACTCATCAATCCCCGTTACGGATATGTCACTTGAACATCGAATCGATTTCATCTGCTAAGAGCATATCTGTCACGCCTGACGGTGCAGAATGCAGTGGATGTTGTGACAATACAGGAGACTCGCACCAAGAATGACACAGAATTTACAGAAAGAGAAGACTATATGAATATGTTCTGGTCGGGGCCATAAATCACGAACGATATGGCATTGCGACATATATCAGGTTACAAAGTAACTTATCAAGAGAGAACAGCGGATGTCTTTGTTTTGGCTGTGAAAATTTCCGGCACCGCTGTTATAAATATTTACAAACCTCCGTAAGTCAGTCGGCCAGATCCACCTGTAAGATCCTTCAGTCACCCGGTCGGGTGATTTCAACAGACATAGCCGTGCCTGGAGACATCAGTTAGAGGCTTACGTACAACGCTAAAGATTTAGGAACTTCCGATCTGGTAAGCGGCTGAAGGATTATTCTCCTGATTTGTGCGTCATATCTAAATCTAGTCATAACGACATGACACAGCGAAAGGCATCGAGTCTTCCCTACGCAGCCAGCATAGGCCAGTCGTAATTCATTATCGTTCTGAAATTCCATTGTCATCTCCATCCCTCAACCTCGATGGAGTTTTCAGCTTGCGAACCGGTAACTGTTGCGGAGGGGTTTTGAAAATACCGTTAGTGGAATCCTCCAGTTCCATCCGATTATGAGCGATTTATGGGTGGGATAAAAGTTAACCCCCGGAGATGTATTCCACGAGTTTTTATAAGGAGTACATCCCCGGACGGTCTTAAGAGTGCAATCAGTTATACGCTGAGTAATAGGAATCTCACAATGACAGAATGCTGACCGCTTGAAAGCTCTCAATAAGAACAGGAAAGAAGAATGGCGTAAAACAACGGCAGGACTCGACTTTACTCGCTCTAGTCAGAAGGACCGGGACCTTATAAAGAAGCAACGGTACAGACCCAAGGTCGTCAAGTACAGTCACACGTGTGAATCCCAATGATGTTGCATACAGACTAATGAAGATTTCGAAAACTAAAATAGACAAGGCGCGCACACGAACCGTGAAAAATGAATTGTACATAAAGAAGTCCCATCCGAAACCGCAACCAGACTGTTTACGTGACTTCTGCATCGAGAAGCTTGATATAGCCGTGAACGTGCTGAAGGTAAATAGAGCTGTTGGCTTTGATGGCGTATATCCGCAGTTTTTAAAGGCCATCGGGCCTAAAACTAGATTGCGGCTCGTTCAATTTTTCAATGAGATTCTGAGAAATGGAAAATTTCCGAAGCTTTTCAAACAGGCTACGGTAATTGCCGTCCTGAAACCGGGCAAAGGTGGAACTGATGCTTCTCATTACCGACCGGCATCATCATGACCTACTAGAAAGGCTTATTCTAAATCGCATTCAATAGGCCATCGATCAGATCATCTCCGACGAGCTTTAGGAAGCATCGGAGCTGCTGCGACCGGGGTTTAACATTGACAAATCTAACGGAGGCTGAATTTCAGTGAGGTCTCAAATCGTCTGCAGTTTTTGTGGATCTTACGGCAGTTTATGATGACACTGTGTGGACGGAGGGATTTATGTAGGTTTGCGTTCCGATCCCATCCCACGTCAAAGGCTGGCGTTTCTTATGATTAACATGCTCTCTAACAGGCGCTTTAAGGTGTTCCTGATGGACGGGCTATCAGACGGAGAACTCTGAATAACGGCTTATCTGAGGGATCGGTTCTGAACCCCACTCTGTTTAACCTATATATCCATGACATGCCAGACACGGGTCTGTGAAAATCTAGTACGCGGACGACCTAGCATCGGTCTTCCAGACTACGAATCTTATGCGCTGTGGGAGTGTGCTGACAGGTTATCTGACGAAATTGAGCGATTACTTCCATAAATGAAAACTTCAGCCCGACCCGAATAATACTGAGGTTACTGCATTCCATCTAAATAAAAAAGAAGCCCTACGGAAGCTACATGTGACCTTCGACGAAATCGAAGTGCCCCGTAATTAACATCGAATATATCCGAGAATCATTCTGGATCGGTCCTTGAATCTAAGAAACTCGGCTCGAGAGCCAATCTACTTCGCAAGAAGTTGGGGTGCGCAAATACTCTACGCTCTGCTACACTCGCTCTTATGTATTTGACTGGTAAACAGCGCCCGCACGACAAAGATTGATGCGCAGCTCAACGAATCTATGAGGATTATCACCGGCGCTGTAAGATATACTCCCGTTCAACGGTTGCCTGATCTGGCTAATATTTCTCCACAAGATCTGAGGAGGAATGCGGCTAAGGTAGACTTGCTCAAGATAAGATAAAAGATCTCATAAGATCTTTCCCTTGTACGATACCCTAAAAGATCTACCGACAACACGGCTGAGGTCATGCAAACCGCCCTAGACTGATTTAGAAAGTATCAATTCTGTTGACGCGGCCTCCTAGTGGCGACAACGCTGGAATGAATGTCCATCCGACGATGCTCAACCGGTTCAAGGTCCGACAAAGAAGGTCGAGGGATTCCAATTACAGTGCCAAATCCGGTCGAGGCTGAACCGCATTAGACGGGTCAAGGAAGGTGCGGTTATGCTTTGAAGAGGTGGGGTTTCCGCCCGTTGATGACTGCGACTGCAGATATGTTCTATTGTCTGCGGAACAGACAACAGAATATATTGTTACGGAGTGCCCGCTTCGAGCGTTTGACGCCGATCCGGGAAATTTACATCAAGTGACTCCGAGTCCTCTGCGGATACTTTCGTGTAAAACCATACGATATGTTTATATAACGGTTATACTTATCTTTAAATGTTATTTATCTATTTCCTGTTTTCATTAAACCGAGGTTCTTGAAAAGGACATCGGCTTGATTCCTCATCTGTTCATTTCTTGTCGTTTTATTGCTTACCTTTTAATTTAAAGATTTCAAAATTTTATAAAATTTTCTTTGTTTTTCCTTTAACACATTTACAAATTAATTTTGTTAGTTCTTCGATTTTCATTGGGTTATCATCTTTCTTTTATAAATGCGTTACATAATTAGTTTTTTTTAAGATGTCACGTGAAAAAAAAAAAATCTTTATATCTTTGAGAATCATAAACAAGAATCATTTACTTGTTTATGAAGCTAAGAAAAAAGGTAGACTGTTTGAAACAGATAAAATACCGAATATGTTTTTAATATTTTTTTGGCTTTACCACTTAAATTAAAATATATATATATATATATTTATATATGCAAATAAATACGAACATCTTAATACGTTCGATCTTAAAAGTACTTTTTTTTAAACCGGTTACATTTATGTGACTTTTTATGACATTAGGTATTATCGCATTTTTTCTAAATAATTTTAACATTTTTAATATTAAAACAATTATATAAGTTGAACAAAATTTTAGGTGTAATGTTTTAATAAAAAAAAAGCGAAAAAATCCTAAATAATAGTTAATGGTTTTTACTAATTTATGTTAACAAATTACATAGAAAGGATGAATAACCCGATAAAATATATATTATCGACTGAAGGGCTGTGCCGTGTCGCCATCCGCCACTAACTTTAGTGTCGATAACCCAATGACTATACGTTACAGCGTGATGGTACCTAATGTATTTCACTTTTGACACTTTTATAGGCATTTTGACACCGTATTTCTAAAAATAGATAGGTAGTTAGGATTAATAAAAATAAATCGAATAACCCATATACAGTATACATAACTGTTATTTTTGTTTTTTTTTTTTTTTAATTTAAACTTTCCTATCGATCGGATAAAAATGTTTCAAAGTTTGGCTGTGATTTGAATTTTTATGTATATTTTTAAACTAAAAATTCTGAAATAATAATTTTAAAACTATAAAAACGGTTTAAACTTGAATTTTAAAAATTCATGAAAAGTAGAACAAATAAATAAATCTTTTACTCTGATTTGTATACGATTCGCTAATGGATGGTGGTAGCAAATAGTGAAACAAAGCCGATTGTAATGCTGAAAGACTTCAACGACTCTTGGGAAAATCAAGAAACGAGAATAACTGAAAAGAAAACAAAACGGATGGTCGCAGGCGAAGTGGAGAAGATTGAGGTCAGAGTGGAAGTTGAAGTGTTAGAGTAGCTGGAGAAATTTAAATACTCGGGCGGCATTATGACTGAACATCTAACTTGGACGGCAGATGTTAAAACAAGAATAACTACGAGTAAGAAAACATTTAATCAAACGAAAAAACTGTTGCGTGGAAAATCGAGCTGGGACTTAAGAATGAGATCGGCAAAATGTTACATTTGGAGTGTCATTCTATATGAAGCTGAAACGTGGACGCTAAGTAGGTGAACAGAAGACGAATTGAGGCATTTGAGATGCGGGTGTGGCGTACAACGGAAAGATCTGGCTGAGTATTGGAAATTTTTATTAACGAAAATCTTTTAATTGTATTTTAAACAAACTGGTGGAAAGATTTTTAAATAAAAAACGGCAACGAAAAATAAAAAAAATCTCCCATTCCTAGTAAGCCGAAATATTATGTCGGGTTACACAGTTCTGTTGTCTGATATGATAAGGATACATTTTTTGACATCCCATTTTTGTATTTTGAAAACTCGTTCTGACTTTTTGATACGAGCTCCGATAGATGATATTATTCTTTAGACTTGTATATAAAATACATTAAGAAGAATAAATATTTACTAGAAAAATTTATAAACCTAGAAAAGGCATTCGATAACGTAAACTGGAATAAAAAATGTTCAACATTTTTTTAAAAATTAGGGTTCAAATACAGAGATAGAAGAACAATTGCTAACATTTACAGGAACCAAATAGCAACAGTAATAATCGAACAACATAAGAAAGAAGCCGTAATAAGAAAGGAAGTCCGACAAGGATGTTCCCTATCCCCGTTACTTTTTAATCTTTACATGGAACTAGCAGTTAATAATGTTAAAGAACAATTTAGATTCGGAGTAACAGTACAAGGTGAAAAGATAAAGATGCTACGATTTGTTCGGCTATTTGTCTGTTTAATAACTGAATGATACATAGAATGTTCCTAAAATGGTAGGATGGCTATACTTTTTCGGATTCTACTTGTAAAATTAAACAAAATGTATCGTTAAGAACAATGGTAATTTCTCCTTCGTTTTCCTCCTGTCCGCCATTTTGTTATTTTTATATAAAAATTTACATCTCAAGTTCGGATTGACGAATCACATTAATATTTGGTAAGCGTGTTGATAATAAAGTTTCAAAATTGTAAAAAAAGTCAGGAATTAAATACCTTTGCGAATTACAGAATGGCGGCCATGTTTATTTTTCAATCCGTTATATCTCCGTAAATATTTGTTTTATAGAAATTTATGTTATTTGCTAAAATATTAAGCCTTTTATTTTGAAAAAAAGACATTTTTTATTTAAAATCGGGTGACAAATAGCCGCGTTATTGTAGCCAATTGATGTTGTAATTTTTTGTCTGTTTTCATGTCCACCACTTTACGTTCAATTCGATGAAATATTAATTGTTTTTATTTATTGTTAATTGCAGTATTTTAAATTAGTATCAAATTAAGAAATAATCTTCTCACAATACATTTAACATTAAATAATAAAACAGTCGATTTAATTTTTCATTTTGAATAATTTTACACAGCGGGTATTACAGCCGATCATGTTAATAAAGTGAAAATTAAGCTTCTTTCAACAGGAATGGTGTTCAAAACTATCACAACCAGCGTATTTGGAGCGACAAGAATTTTCACGGTACCTTCAAAAGTAGCCATCGACAAAGATTTTCCCTGAACATACGGGCAGGTATTGTTAACGACTATCTTTTAGGTCCTGTCATTCTACCAAATCGTTTAAATTGAGAAAATTATCTTCCTCATTTAACCGAAAATTTCAGCAAATTTCAGTCAGTCGGTATCAGATTTCCTGCATAAAACTTTCCATGAAAAATGGATAGGCCGCGGAGGGCCAGCGCCCTGGCCTGCCCGATCACCTGACTTAAACCCTCTTGACTTCTACCTGTGGGGCCGTTTGAAACATATTATAGTCTATTCGACCCGACGTTGAGGATGTTCAACAAAGGAACCAAAATGAATTTCAAAAATTAGGAATACTCGCGAAATTTTTGAACGGTTAAGACAATCTCTTAGAAAAAGACTGGAGACTTGTGAAATTTCTCACGGCGGACACTTTGAACATCTCTGATAACTTTCAACGATCGTTAACCGTTTAAATACACCTAATGTTCTACAATAACAAAGATTATCACAAGTAGTTGTTCTATTTTTTTAATTATTAGGTCTATTATTGTGAAAAATTATTATTTAATTTGATACTAATTTACAATACTAGAATTAACAATAAATAAAAACAATTTATATTTCATCGAATTCAACGTAAAGTGGAGGTCATGAAAACAGACAAAATTACATCAATTTTCTGCCGTAACTCGGCTATTTGACAAACGATTTTAAAAAAGTCATTTTGTTAAAAAAGAAAAAGGCTTAAAATTTAGGCAGTAACATAAATTTTGATAAAACTAATATTTACGGAGATTTAACGGATTGAAAAATAAAGATGGTCGCCATTTTTTAATTTGTAACCGCATTTAATTCCTGATTTGTTTTTAATTTTTAAATTTTATTACCAAAACGCTTACCGAATATTAATGTGATACTTTTTCCGAACTTCAGATATAAAATTTTACATAAAAATAACAAAATGGCGGACAGGAGGAGAAATTACCATTTTTGCTTAATTTTACAAGTAGTCTGAAAAAAAAATATATATATATACACTTCTTTAGCTCAGAGGATGTGTAATATTTCTTTTGAGTATATATTATTAATTTTTAAATGTGTCACCGGAAAGTATTTTATAATTTATCAATACAATTCTAAAATATGAGATATATTATCAACGTATTAACATACCCTATTTAAAAATGAAATACGAGCGTAAAATTAACAAACAAAGCAGAATCGGCAACATATTTCTACTATCTATTTAAATATATTATTCTATAATTGTAATTATCAGACTTCCGAATTCGCGTGATATTTTCTATTTATAGGCTAACCTAATTCCTCTTTCTTTATATATTATTCGAGTATCGCAGAAAAATACATTTAATCATATCCTAAACAATATATTTATTTTCAGAATGATTTTAAAATTAAACTTTCTTTTAATTAAACAAAAAAATATTTGTCAACTCGATCATTCAATATTATATATGTAAAAAATAATAATTAAAATCGTAAAAAAATTGTTAAATTAAAAGCGTTAACTATCATCGTGCTGTATTTTAATTTTAAAATCTATTAAGTAATAAATAAATAAACGTTTAATTTGTTTTAAATAAATAATGTTTTAACACCGCATACCGTTTTTTTCATTACTTCTTAGCGCATTAAAAATACCATCGTGCGATTAATCACAGTGACTGCCCGTAAATTATTAAAAAAAAGAATTTAATATATTTTTTTATATTTTGTAAATATATATATTCTTTTATTTAATTCATAATATTTCTTATAGAATGCATAATTAGCGATAAAATGAAACATCTTTTTTATCGCGAGAAAGAGATAGTTTTCGATTAAAATTTCAATAAAACCTTTTGAAGAGAAAATTTACAAAATCGAGAGGTCTTAATTTTTAATCGATTAAAAAAACCGTTCGAAAAACACAAAAAAATAAAACTTATACGATTTTTAAATTTCGACTCTTTGAAATCCGAGCTAAATTAAAATCGAAACAGCTCGTAAAAAGATTTATCGCGTACGATTTTGAAAATACATCGTTAAACATTTTTGTACAAAATCGCCAAATATTTGGTTCAAAATTGAACCAAATAAATTGAAACATCTGTCATATATGTCATCAAAAACCTCTGCGGCTCGTTTTACAACCGCTCAGCGACACCTTTCTGGAGCTCCTCGTTCAGGAAAATTAAACCAACTTAGTTGCCGGCCTGTTTCACTTGCGAGGAAACAGAAAAATGATAATCTCTCGGAGTCAGACCGGACGGTGGAAAAATCAAAATACGTATATAATACGCTACAATTTGTGTTGCTCTGAAAAATCTTTTGAACCCGTCGATCGCAAAACTTACGATAACCCGACTTTCTCGTCAGAGCTTCGTGCAAAGACTACCTGAAATTTTTGGAAACTAAAATAAAAGCTCCGCGATGGTAAAGCGTAGAATCTTTTCATAAACTTCTGTTACCAGCTCGTCACGCATAACATTAGACCGGCCGCATCGTCTTTCGTTGTGAACATTTGAGCGGAGATTTTTAAACGCTATATACCACTGCCTCTCTCTGTTATCAGTCGTTGCATATTTACCGCAAACATATAGTTCCCGATAAATTTCAATCGGTTTGTAGTTTTTCTACCAAAAGAACTCAACTAACCGTACAGTACGGAAACAGTATGTTGCCGCAATCCGTTCAAAACAGTATTTTTCGAAGACACTAGAAGTGTCTTCGAACGAAAAATTCAAAAACGGTCGCACAAGTGTTACGCACGACGAAGGAGCCGGACGACCGCCACAAATGAGGAAAACATTGAGCCTGCACGCGACACGGTTTTCTTAGACGGGCGAGTAACTATCGATGAAGCGGCACATCGTCTGCAAATTAGTCACGGTTCTGCCTACGTAATGATCTACAACAGACTTGGGTTTTATAAAGTCCCGGGTTAGTCACGGGTCCCAAAACAACTCGCACAGTCGCGTAAACAAACGCGCTTGGACATCTGCCAAAAACATCTGGATCGCTACGGTAACGAACGGAACAATTTCTTAGACAGAATCATCACCGGTGACGAAACAAGGATCCGTAACTACGAGCCGGAGAGTAAACGGCAGAGTACGGAATGGAAACACCCAAATTCGCCCTGCAAAAAAAAGTTCAAGACCCAACCGTCCGCAAGCGTACTGACGCTTACGGTTTTGGGGATTCACAAGGCCCAGTACTGGGACATTATGAGGAAAGGCGCGCGACAATAGACAGTGCGCGTTACAGTGAGATGCTTACTGCCGAGGACTGCTGTCGAAAGGTGTTGTGCTGTTGCACGGCAATGCATGTCCACATACCACATACTGCTGCCCGCACCGCTGAAACTCTCCAGAAACTCGACTTTGAAGTACCGGCTTCCTCCGTATAGTCCTGATCTTGCCCCTTCTGACTACCACATGTTTGGTCCACTCAAAGAAGCATTAAGGGGACCGTCGGTTTACCTCGGACGAAACGGTGAAAGAAACGGTTCGTTCCTGCCTCGCAGCTCGACCGAAAACCTTCTTTTATGAGAGCATCAGGAAGCTTTTGCAACGATGGACCACGTGCGTTGAAATGCAAAGGGACTATGTTGAAAAACGATGTACATGTAAGTTTCCTATTTGTTACGCGATAAAATTTATAACTGCATTGCTGATAATAATCGACTTACCCTCGTATATAATAAATAAATACGATTAAAATGTTTTTTTATTAATAGCATTAATACTAGCACTAGGAAACTTTTGCAACGCAAAGAACGGATTATAACAGGCGGTTACAAGTTAACGCATCTTTAGACAGGTCCCAACCTGCACTGTAGCCGCTCTAGTCAGCGTCTCAGTATCATTTTCTACGTTAGTGAAAACAGCTAGTGATGACGTCCTGGTCGGAACAGAATACCAGGCGATTTTTGTGCTACGATTTTGCACATAGGTTGATTATTAATCACCGTTTAGAAGAAATGACGCCTGTCCTCGGAGAGGATTTTTCTCATCGTATAACAATACTTAAGTGGTTCCCGGAGTTTGAAAGAGGAAATTTGGCTCTGAAAACGCTTGAGGTCTTCAGACTCGGGTTAACCGTCTTCGTCTGGGACCGAGGAAAACACTGGTCCAGTAGGAAAAATGCTTATAACACACAGACGTATGATCTACCATCAAATAGAGGTTTTCTTGGGAATTAATGCCTCAGCGGTTTGCGTGATTGTGCGAGATTATCTTCGAGTTAAAAAGCTTTGTTTTTCGCTTTGATTGTCGCATAACATGACCGACGATCACAGGGCATGTCTTGTTTCTCGGTGCCGTCCGTGAAATGCTGAAAAAACAAGAAAATCTCCTTACATGAATAATATTGTGACAGGTGATGTAACTCGGTTGTGCTATTATGACATCTCGACCGACGCTCAGAACAAAGTGTGCGTGTTCGAAGATAAGGAAACCCTCCTGGCTGTTCAAAAATCCATTTCGGTGAAAAACAGTTTCCGTACTTTTTAGTCTCAGAGGAGTTTTAGAACTCCTCTGAGACTAAAAAGTACTAAAAAGAGACTAAAAAGAGACTTGTATTGAAAATTCAAAAGATAGTTACAAGAAAGCCTGCATAAACTTGTTAGGTGTACCCAAACTAAAGGATGGACATACGGTTTCTTCGCCACGATAACGCTCCAAAGTTTGCTCCGACTGCTTGTCCAGTTTGGAATAAAACTGTTTGAGCGCCCTGCCTACAGTCCTGAACTCGCTCCGTGTGACTTCGCACTGTTCCCCCAGGTAAAGGATAGACTGAAAAGAAGGTATTTTCAAGCGATGATGACCTTCTAAGAGGTTGAGATAACGAGTGCGTTCGGATCTCCGACAAAACATAGCAGGGTTTCTTTAAAGAATGATTTTGAAGAACGGAAAAATGTATAACTTGCGGTGGAAATTGTTTTGGAAAATTATAAAAAATCAGTCGTATTGCGAAACGTCCTAGTACCTTTTATAAAAATAAAACGACAAAAGTAATGTAACAAATTATTTAAATTTTCCAAATTGCCATAATTATTTTGATAATTAAAACTTTGTGTAATTTTATACTGACATATGTAAAGCGCCCAAGAATTCCTAGGCGAGATATAATCACTTTTTCCTTTTCTTTTAAGACGTAAAAACTATAAAATTGAAAGTTTTAATCGAAGAGATTCAGCGCCGATTAAAGAGTTACTATTATGGAATTTTACGTTGAAAACCAACGATCGATTATCGCAGACATTTCGGTGTAAGAAAGGCTCGCTTCGATCTGAACGGATTCATAAATAATGCCAACCGTAGGTTTTGAGGAAGGTAAAATCCAAGATTCGTCCACGAAAAACGACTTCATCCCACAAAATGTACAGTTTGGCGTGTAATTACTGCTCAAACCTTACTTTTTTCGAAGACGAAGATGGAAGTAACCGTTACTGGTGAGCGGAATAGAACCGCGCTCCAAAATGTTGTACGTCCTGCGTTGCCAGGACATATTCCGGCATGATGGAGCCAAAACTCACACGGCCAGGCCAACAATGGAGCTCTTAACAGAAATACTCGGTGAACCGTTCGTTCTAGGGGTTCGGAAATTCTGTACTCGCACGGTCGCTCTGGTATTAAATCCTCGACCCAAAACCCGTGAAAAACTGAAAGAGAACATCTGAACTGAAATCGGGCTTTTAAATGTAAATATTTTAATATATTTAAGGAAAAACGTTTTAGAAATAGCAAGAATGTACGCGGTTTAAAATAGGTCTAAAATCCGGAATTTTCACTTTTGAAACTAAATTAAAAAATACTCCGTAAAATATTCCGACTTTCTACGCAAAAAGTTTTTGTAAATTAAAAGTTTTAAAATCCCCTGGGAACTTTTGTGAAACCCGGTATTAACAAAGATAAATAACATTAATAATTAGATTTTATATAATTTTAATTAAATTATAAATTATTTAACAGGACGAGTATCGATAGATAAATAATTACAAATTAATATCGGGTCAAGTTGTTAACCGCTGCAACTTTCTGACAATGTAACCTTAATGAATAAGCTAAACTCGTGAACTGCTGGTGCGCAATAAACTAAGTTTAAAACGTTCAATTCGTTTTGTTATTTCTTTTTCTACTTGAAGATAGTTACATAAACTGACATAATCAATACACGGCTTACCGCAAAGCGTATTCGATTTACCAATATTGAGCAATATCTTTTTTTTTAATATAGTTTAAATTATTATTCTACGTATAAATGTTGACTATATTAGCAAATTAATAAATATATATAAAATTAATAATTACAACGTTTAAAACAAAATTCATGTTACTAATAATTCTACCGCAGCATTTTGTTATCATTACGAGAAGGAAATTCTCAAACATTTACTTCTTATTCTCGTAAGCGAACCAATTATTCTTATTTACAATGGAAATTGTTTTAAATACCCTAAATTCACTGCAGTGAAAAAAAGAAGCTGACAATGCAGTCGGTTCTGATGCACGTCTTACACGCGTAACTTAATTAAAAATATTCGTCGTTTTATTTAAATATAATATTTTTTCGTTTATTTAATCCTCCTCTTTTATTGTAATCGACAGAACCAAAAGTGTCCAAATAGCCCAAAATCCACAACATTTCGATTTTGGACTTTTTTTTTAAATGTAGTAATAAGCCCTCGTTGAGAACGTATCAAGAATATATCGTAAGCGGTACTTAATTTCATCGGTTCCAGAGTTATAGACAAATTAAATTATAATTAAAGAAATATTTGGATCTTACAAGGGGAAAACACATCGGTTCGAATCCGACTTCATCATCTTTTTTTTTAACTTTTTTTGTTAATTTAAATATATTGATTTATTAACCTGTGATTGCAAAAAAAATTTAATAATTAAATAACAATAAAAAAAAATATAACAAAACATAAAAAATTATTAATGAAATAAAATTTTATATACTTTTCGTTTAGAAAAAAAAAACCTTTTGGCACGTCGGAAGACGGAGGTAGATTTCACCGGTGCTAAGTAGGGGATAAAAAATATTTCCACCTTAAAGTTAAGAAAAACTTCAAATTTACTCGATACGACTGTGGTTGTATGTGAAAAAATTTTCACATGTTTAATATACGACAAGCCCCATCTTCTTACAATTCCAGCAACATTTTGGTCATCCCTTGCCGTAAGGGTTGATAATATCAAAAATTGTTTCAGACAAAAGTTTTAGGTAATGTTTAGAGAACTAACGACCACTTTAAACCGATTTTATACTGTACCTATTAAGGGAGGTATAAATTTTTTGTCTTCAAACCCCCATTTTTTTCACCCGTTGGGTCAATGGTTGGTGATATAAACAACTTTACGTCTTAGGCCCTTATCCAAAGAATAATAGGAACTTTAAACGAATACGATATTTTACTTAGTAAGCAAGTTATAGCGATTTTTTTTTTCGAAAAAGCCCCCCCCCCCCCCATTTCTATTACCATGGTGCGATTTTGGTCGTTAACGAATTCGACCAAGAGTTTCGGACAAGTTATTTTTAAGGAGCAATTTGAAAGTGATTGGCGCAAAATTAAGGCAGTTATCGTATCCACAAAAAAGTGAAATATATATATATATATACACTTTTCAGCTGACGGTGGTTTTGGGGTCTGGGGGATGTGAAAGTCGAATCATAGTACTCATTACAATAGGTAGTTAGTTATCTTATGAAATCTACCTAAAACATTAGATTGTCCAAGAATATAATGAAATAAACTATTTTGTAATTTGGGGGGTTTTACCCATTTACAACCCCTTAAAATTGGATAATTGATCGGGTTTGAAAAATTGATATTTTATGCAGAAATAAAAACAATAATTTATTTTTAATTATTGAATATCTATCTCTTACTGATGTTAAATAAAAGTCCATTTAAATCTCGTTTATATTAAACATCGGGTATTTAATTTTTAAATACCACGTCATTATTTTCATCTTATTTAAATAGAGAGAGATGGATCTTTAATTATTAAATACCACCTCATTATTTTCAAGTCATTTAAATATAAAGTAAAATAATTATTTTACGTAAAAATAAAAAGAATATTTTATTTTTAATTATTAAAGATCTCTTACTGATTTTAAATAAAAGTCCGTTTAAATTCATTACCTCGTTTATATTAGATTAAACATCGGACATTTAATTATTAAATACCACGTCATTCTTTTCAAGTCTATATACAAAGTGATGCGTTGATATTAAAGTGAAAGCTGCCCTGTCTTATTCTTATTGTGTTATAACGTAATAAAATATTCAATTTAAATTTGTTTTTATATTATAATTTATTATAAGCGTGTCATCGCACTTGTATTATTAGTATTTTTTTATAAATTTTGTTTTTGTAAGATAGGCATTTTTAATATTATTACGTTCTATTAAATTAAATCTTTTATCTCTTTAATTTTTAAATAGTAAATGTAATAATATTTTTTATTAATTTAGACCGAAAAACTCGTTTATAATTCTATTTTGTAATTTGTAGATATTAGAATATAGACAACAATAAATATACATATATACCTTAGAACTCTCGACTTCGACATCAGCTGATTTGGGATGAGAGTTAACAACTACACCGACCCGGCGGGTTTACCAATTAAGCCTGCTACTCATCAAGATCTGTGAAATCGAATTGTTACAGCTGTGAATTCGATAACCAGAGACCAGTTACCGATAAAACAATTAATTGTTATTTATAAATTTCGATTTTTACATCCTTGTACGAAGTAAAGGAAGTATTGCGATCGTGAAAAATTGTCTTTAAAACGTCCATGCCACTTAAAACATGTCATACGCTTCTTAGCGACGTCGCCGTAAACCGTCTTGAGCGTATCAAAAGTTTCACTCGCAGATTCTCCGAGTTTAACGCAAAATTTCACAGCAACTCTTTGCTCGTTAAAGTCGCTCGTTCTAAAATCCACCAAACGAAAAAAACACGCTTCACAAACAACCGCGTAACTAAACAAAACAACAATGATATTTACGATCAAAAAACCGCGTTGTAATCGGCTGATCTGTACAAACATGGCGACGCCAAGCGGATTTGGCTGGAACCGACTGGACCCGAGTGATTCAAACGGTCTACGTATTTCTTGAACAGACATCGTATTATTCTAACTAATATAAAGCCGTTATTGGTAGCACAAAAAAAAATTACTAAATAAAAATAGGTTTAGTGAATATTTCCGCTTTTTAAAAATCTTAGTATTTTTCCTTTAAGATATTTGTGTGTTTTTAAATGTTGTAATATGTATAGAGTAACGTACACATATATGAAGAGTAATTTAAGTAGGAATGATAAATTTGTGTTACCTTTGACAAAATTGGGACTGTATAGACATTTTTATTCGTTTGTGACTCAGAAGGTGTAATAGAAATCAAGAAACTTTAGAAAATATAACAACCCTCTGTTATCTGTATGGTCGTTAGAAATCTTTGAAACTGAAAAGTTATTCTAATCAAATTACTTAAGCAATCGTTAAAAGAAATTACTATTTTAGGATTACAATATTTATAGATTGTTATTGCTGATTAAGTTGCTAGCGGTGTATCTCAGAATTTCTGTTTCGTAAAATATTTTCTAATTGCGTGTGAAAATAATAAATAAATAAAACTAAAATAAACTTAAGAGAAAATATTTTTAATACTTTTGCGTTTAAGTTCATTGTAGGTTTAAAAATTCATGTAAAGGAATACAAATCTGTTTTTTAAGTGCAGCCGATTGACGCGTAGTAATTTATTTTGCTTGCCTCTGAATATGTGTTGGCGTTAGCGAGTAGATGTAGAGAGAGTATTATATATAAAGAATGGGGATGGTTGTAACCGTTCTATAAGATAATATTCAGTCTTAGTTCAATCGCACGAGTGTGTTTCGCCCACTCCGGTGCTGCAACACTGACCCACGGGTCGGTCTAGCGGCGAACACGTCTTCCCAAATCAGCCGATTTGGAAGTCGAGAGTTATAGCGTTCAAGTCCTAGTAAAGCCGGTTATTTTTACACGGATTTGAATACTAGATCGTGGATACCGGTGTTCTTTGGCGGTCGGGTTTCAATTAACCACACGTCTCAGGATCGGTCGAACTGAGACTGTACAAGACTACGCTTCATTTACACTCGTACACATCATCCTCATTCATCCTCTGAAGTATTATCTAAACGGTAGTTACCGGAGGCTAAACAGAAAAAAGAAAGGAAGGTGCTGCAACGGTGAAGTTGTTCACTCGCCTGTAAAATATAGTTTTCAACCTGCGCGAAAATTATACAAAATGTAAATTTAGTATCATCATCATCATCTGGTGTTCTGCCTGGCGGTAGGTATCTTACACCACCGCTGTCTACATTCACTTCTGTCTCAAGCCTTTTCCTTCATCTCCTTGTATTTTCCGACCGTTATCTCTTCTATTAGCTTAATCGTTCTTCTTCCTCGCTTCTTTCTCATCCGTCTGACTTTTCCGACGCAGTAATCAAGGTGCCACTTTCTCTAATCGCTTTCCTTTTCTTCTGTGTACTTCCCGCATAAGTTCATTCGTCGTTTTTAATGTTGTTCGTTACTTTTTCACTCCTCACTTTATCTGTCTATCTTACTTTCTCCTTCCTTCTTCATATCCACGTTTCAAAGCCTTAATACAGTCCGTCATCTTCCATATAACAATCATCTTCCTTAATTCTGATCCAGAATTTTACTATATAGGAATTTATTTTTCTTACTGAAGGCTTCCTCCTTTGTGATCGCCATCCTTCCTTTTACTTCCATTGCGCTCTTCCGATCCTCCATCTGAGGATTATCAGATTCTCAAAATCTGTAATTCTATACTTTTATTATTCTTCTTTCGCTTGTCCTTACCTCTAAGTTCTCTTAGACGTACCGTACTTTTAATTTTTTTTAAAGAAAATTTTCATCGCTGAAATGAAATCGCACAGATTAACGTAAAGTAACAATAGAAGAAATCAAGACCGCCTTCTTAAATAAAAACATTTCACTATCTCCTAGAATCGTTTGCATGTTAGTTTAAACTTTCGACGCGATGTCGTATAACAGATACAATTCACAAGGACGTGATGCGCTGTTAGTTGGCAGTCGCAGCGAGCACAAACGTTTGCATCTGTTTGCGTCATCGGATATCCGTGACCGAGCCTAGCGTGCCCTTTTCGCAAACGGGACGTAATAACCTTCTCTCGACGGTTATTTCTGCACGAGGAGCTCCAGCGCTCTTAATCGGGCGAAAGTTTATCTTTCACGGCAGCATCCCGTTCACTCTGCCGCTCATCGTGAACTACCCTCTTCAGGAAACAGACGTTTCTTCTTACGGGATCACCTTAAAAGCAAAAAAAACTAAAATCCAAGATGGAAGAAATTCCTGTTGAAATATTGCGTCAAACCTACGAATTTCACTATGAGACCGTCTACAGGAACAGGAACGTATACGCAGTCTGAGCTCCATTAAAAATGTGATCTTCCAAGAAAATAAATTTTCTATATTATTCGTAAACGGAATGGGATTTTTTCTATCGTAATCATATAAATAAATTTATTTAATGCAATTCTTCGTAAAATATTTAATTTTAAAATTTTCCCGTTTCGCTGAATCTTTTGTATAACGCTTAATAGACAAACAAAAAAAGATGATAACAATATAATAATAATGTAAAAAAAAGCTGTAAAACTCAAAAAATATTATTTTTTTTAATTTTATTAAAATAATTAAATAATATAATTTCTCGTCTAGATAACGTAATTAGCATATTATATAGTGTTTCTATATTAGTTAAACAGTATTAAACTGTACTTTAGATATGTTATACGCGATTGACAAAATTAAACAACAATTACTCTAATTCCTTTATAATCGTTCTATTCAAAACCCCTTTTCGTAAAATTAAATATAAAATACGTATAAAGAGATCATGTACTGTTTATATAACGGAAAACTAAGTTTATTTACTAAGTTAAGAGTATCTGAATTTTAAACACAAAAAGAGAATTTAAACATAGCATTATAATAAACAAGTAGGTCTTTGACATTGTTTATTTTACCGTTCGGAAAACAAGGTCGTTACGAATTTACTTTCTGCTAATGCAGTTAGTTAGTTTAAACGGTTTATAACGCGTACTTTCGAATATTATAAAGAAAATTACGAAGAAAAAATCACCTATACTAGTAGCGTGTTATATCTTTACCGATGAGTTTATATCTCAACAAACAGCTTCGTAATAATATATATTTTTTTAATTAATCTTCTTTTATTTTAAAACAAAATTTCTCTTAATTTACGCAATTTCATTTTCTTTATTGAACAAATTTATTTAAGATGTACCTTTTTTCGAATATTTTGTTTTATCTAACTCGACTGTTCGCAAAAAAAGAACTAAAAAAATCTTTTCCATTAATTTTACCGAATTTAAATATTTAAAAACTAACAGTATTCCTGTTATAAATTATTTTTACTTTCCTGTCTAGATAGCGCTATAGTTCTAAAAGGGAAAATTTGTAATCGATCCGATTTGAGGATATGCGGTTTTCACCGGATCTTGATGTTTTGACACCTAAGGAATCCAAAAAACCGGATGGAAATTTTCCGGAAATTTGTATGTACGTGTATGTATTCGGAGTCTCACACCTTATACAGGATCATTCACGGGAACCGGATGTTTTTAAAATAATCATAAAAAATTGAATATTTTCTTTAAAAACGTTTTATCGGTACTGAAACACTTGTTAAATCAAAGCATTTGTTACTTACTCGTGAACGAAAAATTATGTCCGGCAAGTGTTGTCCATTTTGAGCGATACATTGTTGTAGCCTTTCACGGTAACCGGCCTCAATTCTTTGCAGCTCGTCTACATAGATCTGGGTGACGCGATAACGAATTGCGATATTTAGGTCCTCCAATGTACGCGGTTTATCGCCGTGCACACGCGATTTCAGAAACCCCCGCAGAAAAACCTCACAACTACTCAAGTCGGGGGGCCGAGGGGTCCAAGGAATGTCGCCGAATCTGGAAACGATCCGTCCCGAAAACAAGTTACGGAGAACAGCCATCGTTGCCCTCGCTGTGTGCGCTGTAGCTCCATCCTGCTGGAATAACACATTTTGAAAATCGATTCCCCGGTTTCGTAACTCAGGGATGAAAAACGTATTCAACATCGCAATGTAACGATCGGCTGTTACAGTTACGGCAGCGTCATTTTCTTCAAAAAAATATGGTCCGAGGTGACCAGACAGTCACCTTTGGGCTATGAAGTGGTCTCTCGTGAAGCCGATGTGGGTTTCTTTTTGCCCGATACCGGAAATTCTGTTTGTTGACGAAGCCGTTCAGATGAAAACGGTCTTCGTCACTCATTAACGATAACAAATTTTCATTTTCTTCAAAAACGGTAAGCGTTTGTCGACAAAATTGTAGTCGCTGCGTGAAATCTTGCTCGTTTAACTGCTGCACGACGGCTATCTTGTAAAGGATAGAAATGCAGGTCTGTATGCAGAATTCGTCTTACCGTACTTGTGCTCATTTGAAGCGCTGCTGAATGCTTCTGAATAGAGCGGCGTGGGCTTCTGACAACGGCTTCCCTTACTCGTTCGATGTTCTCCGGAGCGCTAGCGGTTCGTCGGGGACCCGGTGGTTTTTTCTTCAATATTGAACCGCTTGTTCGAAGGTTGTTTACCCGTCGCAATATTGTGTTACGAGAAAAGACGTTTACATCACGACGGATATTAAACTGACGGCGGAAATCTCGCTGAACAGCAGTTACGGATTCGTCATTTTGCACAAAACTGTCATACGCGTACAGGCGTCGGTCTAGCGTCCACGGCTCCATCTCAACGACTAAAATGTAAATCCTATGAACAAAGGAAACGTCAGACACCAGCCACGTGCCCCTCTCACCACGAACGCCCGAGTACAACCCACTTCAAAAACATCAGGTTCCCGTGAATGACCCTATCTTCAGAACTTCCGATTTTGAGTTAAGTTGGTCAGATTACTTCTATATATGGGGCATTGGTGCCGTTAAACTTTCAACTTAAAAGGTCAAAGGGGTGAGACGTAGAGCAAGATCACCCTCAATAACTCAAGATTTCGCCTAATTAAGGTCAAACTTTTCTAGGCGAATTTGTTAATTATAAAATAACAATAACTGCAAAAAGATTTTTGCAAAATCGCACCCCCACCCCAAAAAATGCTGTCGTAGTCGTCTGCTATGTTTTGACTCACAGAAGTGAGCGGCAGAATCGAATAAACGAATAATATTTTAACTGTAACTCCATCGCCCGGTCGACTCGATACCTGGTGTGTTAAGCATCACGGCTACACCGGTCTGCCGACTGTACAAGCGAAATTTGTTCTATATAAGTGTTCCGTTCCGTGTTGAGCCGGTTGGTGCTGCACTCTAGCATCTCTAGCGCCGGCCGGCGAGTTAATTTAATATTCTACGTAAGAATCCCGCACAGTGCGGTCGTGTTTTCATTTCAGTCCAAGCGGACTCATAGTTTTTTGATAATGTTTAAATTCAATTACGACTAAAGCGTCATACACTGTTAAGTTTAATGTAACTATCGTAATTCAATTAAAATGTCAAAGGTGACAACGATTAAATATAGCGATTCAAGAAGAACATACCGTTGCTTCATTTCATCTACAATCTCATCAAAAATACAGTCCACACTACCTCTAAATTCTACCAATAAGTTTAGAAATTACATTAGTTTAGTTAGTCGCCGCTAGTACCGCCACACCCGCGCGAATTAAATACGGTATGCGCGCGTGTTTTAATTAAAACCATTGAATTAAACAAACGAATAAATATTATACCATAATTTTTTTAACATTAAGTTGTTTGTGTACGTGTGTGTAAACCGTGCATCGGAAACAACCCACGTCACGCGACTAAAGCCACGTTCCGGGAAAGTCTTAGAACTGTGTTGTCCGCTTTTTCATTAGTATTTCCGAAGGAAAAATGTTTTAAAAATATTATATATATTTTATTTTACGATAAAATTTACTTCATATTTTACGAGGGTCGTCCAGAAAATAAAACCGTTTATTTATTTATAACACATTTTTTTAACTTTAATATTAGAAAACGTAAACTACTACATTTTTAAGCTGTTTTTCCAAATAATTTTCTACTCGGTTCAATTATTTTTCAATTACGTTTGACGTCGTCAAAGAAATCTCTCTTCAGTCCATCGAGCCGCTCGTGAATATTTGTTTTAATGTTGTCACTTTCATGAAACAGAGACTGGAAATACACGGTAAATCCATCAATAAGTTCTTCCGATGTGAAACGCCAGTTCTCTTAAACATGTCTATCGATCCGCTCTGACAGCTGTTCAGTAAAGAGAGTAGAGTCCTGAACGTTGCTTGTCGTTAACGCGTGTTCCCTCTTCCGTAAATAAACGACACCGTTACCTTCATTCACTACACTGTCATTATATGCGGCAGTAATTTGACGATGAATTTCCACAGGACGAACACGCACCTCGCACCTCACAGCGGGCGGGATTTTAATTTTTTTTATTTATTATAAACACGCGCAAAATCAGTCCACGTAACAGAACAGTTACGAAAGTTCATACGGCGCTAGCAGAACAACAACTTAGACCGGCCGGTTTGACCGGTTGTAAATGTTAAGGAACCCCACTTGCAGACGCCTAGGCAGCGTCGGGCTCACTAAAAGGTTCCGCAAGGTGTTATTAGGTGCGTATGTATAACTGCGCACTACCGACTAAATCTTCATCATCGGCTGCTCCCTTTGTGGTATTATTAATGAAGCGTTTCATCAGGTCTGAAAGATGAGGAGAGGTCAGGGTCTTTTCCCGGCTTTTCTCCATCGCTCCGGGACCCTTCTTAAGGCAGGCGTTATAAACCTCTAATAGTGCCTCCGGGTCAGCCCGGGCCGCCTCTGTAATCACCGGGCTCTGAAGGAGATCCGGACCAGGGACCATATCGGCGAGCATGTACTTGGGAGCGACTGCAATCGTCTCTAAAGAACAGTGGAGGGTGTCCACGTCGCTCCAGTCAAGAGACGGGAGCAAATCGCCGTGGAGAAAGAGGCCTTCTGTAAAGCGTCTGACCTCAGTCGCATCTCTATCAGTGAGCGTTCTACTCTTCAAGACGCTTTTAACCGTAAGCCTAAATGGCCTTCCCACCGGTCACTGTCCACCTCAGCCAACAGCCAGCGCCAGCACGCCCTTTTCGATTCTCTATAAGTAAGTTTAACCGTTTCCTACATTCTCTGTACCGAGCGACGTACAGCTCTTTCAAAGAGTAATAATACGCCCGCGACGCCAGTCTCTTAATACGATGACATTCCCCTTTCTTCTTGCCGATTTTGGGCGTCCACTAATATGCCGGATGGTGGCCCTTCCCGCAGTATCTTTTGAAGAGTAGTCTGGAACAGACTTCTCGAAGGCAGTCCACAAGGTGAGCGGCCTTCTCCTTCGCGGTGGCGACCTCTCCAACGCCCCGTAGGTCCAGAACTCCGGTAAAAGCCGCTGGGTCCAGGCCTCTGATGCTCCAGCCTTGCATTGAAGTCCGCGCATCACCTCCAGACTCACCGCCGGCGAGAGTCATGATAACGGCCTGACGGTAGCCGGCGGTATAGCCCTCCAAGACCCTCCATCCACGAATCCGGGGTGGCGAAAGACACTTCCACCACCGATCCGCTAGTGCCTCTTCTAAAAGAGTAGACTCCATCGGAGATCAAGCACACCAGATCGTGTACGGCAGCGACATCAGCCAACCGTTGTGGAGCTGCGCGAATGAGATGCGCAAACGGTTTTTACTCTTCGGACGACCGGATCGATAAATTTATATTAACTCCATAACGAAATAGGTGGCCCGATATGAGTTACAAGTCGCTTCCGAGAAACGATACCTACAAGAATAAGAAAGAAAAAAGTAAATTATGGATATCGGTGTGCTATGTCCACACAGAGATGTAAGTGATAATCGGTCCTAAAAGTTAACATTTTTACTCTATTCCCCAAAGGTACTAAGTATTTTTTCAAAATATATGTGCTCGAATTTGAAAATTTAATCGTATAAAAAATAAAAGCCGACAACAAAATTTTAATATTTTCCTGGCATTAGTTATTTATTCTTGTATAGCGAAAACATTTTTATTTCAAAAAATTTATATTTTTAAACATCGATCGGCTTTACCACCTCCAATATTGCCAGGCGTTATCAGATATAAGAAAGTTAAATAAAGTCAATTACCTTATCGATGTATATTATGAACGATTTAATATTTCTGGAAATACCGCGCTAATCGCTTTCATTTCTACGCGCTAATCATTTTTACACAGCCGTTGGCATTTTACCGACTCGTCTCCAAAAAAAGTAAGTTTAAGAAAACGATTTAAAAATTAATAGTAACTATTACACGACTAACAAAAAAGGAGTGTAATGTTTTTAGGGTGTATGTATGTTTGTTCCACCGTAGCAGATCGACGGCCGAACCGATTTAGATGTACGACCCCGTGTTGGAATTCTTACGTTACCGAGAGTCTCATAGGCTTTATAAATATATATATATATATATATATATATATATATATATATATATATATATATATATATATATATATATATATGTAGTAGTGGAGATTTTTCGGTTAAGCACAAACTTTAAGCAACTGAATTAATGAATTGTGAGGCTCTTTTACCGCGTTAGCCAGGTTTGAACTGAATCGTTCGAATCAATCGAATGAGTAATATTAAAAAAATAATAAAAATAAAATATTATTAAATACATTTTTTTAAATTTCTGTTTAATAATAACGGGCCTCCCGTGAAGATGCACGTTAGGCTAGAGCGGTGGGGTGATGCTTCTCGTGCGGCCGCCCTACCCGAAGTAAAAGTTTGACTACTCGTACTCGATTAATATCTTTATTAATTTTCTACTTTATTAATATTAAATTAATAATTATAAACGTCTCGGTTCAATTAATTAGGAAGCTTTTACAATATTTCGCGGCGCACAGTTTGGGAATCACTGGCTTATTCCATCTCGCGTAAATGTTGCTTAATCTGTAAATAATATCGTTTTATATAACCTGTAATAAATAATAAAGCGTTTTTTCGAACGCGTGTTTATTTTTACTTTTTCATTATTTTAATGAGTAAAATACGCCTATAAAGATCAGAAGAATCCTCCTGGGACATCCTATAAAATTATTTCCTGTGTACATATACAGAGTATAACTAAGGGAGTATAACTATAATCCCTTTTTCATTTTACTGACGTCTTTAAAATAGGATTATTTAAAAATAAAGAAGAAAATATATTTTTTTTAATAAGATGCTGGAAACGAAAATCAAATATTACTTTAACGTTATGTAATTTGGCAAATGTTCGTAATAAATTACAGCTTGTCATCTTTTAACGCGAATAAGAAATAAAATATGAGAACGGGGCAGTAAAAATGAGCAAAAAGGAATGAAACATGATGTACGATTGATTCTTTTGTTCTTCAGTGTCTAACAGCTTTGACGCAAAAAGAAATATCGATTTTGTTATTATATATACATCGTTACTGTGATTATATTGGCAGTATAAAAAAAGTCGATAGACTGAACTGGAGAATTATAGCTTATTCAACCGACGACAATATTATCGACACTAAAATTACTTTCAAAAAAATATCGCTTTTCATAAAAAAGAGAACGAAATCTAATTATCGGAAAAGCCAACTTCCTTTCTGAATAATGAGAATCCTTATTGATGTCGATAAATAAAATTAATTCGGAAAAAACATTTTAAAATAATTACAAAAAAAAGATTACGTAAATATAAAACTAGACTAGCCGGTCTGGGCACCCCGCCGCCCTGCACGACCGCAGAGCTCGCCGATCCGCCTGGCCAGGACTTAAGTAGTGTTCCTTACGCTCACGGTTGTGGGAATAATACTGATAAATAACAATTAAAATATTTAAACTTTATAGAAACCCGAAAAAGAAACGTAAATTACAAAAGACAGATAGTTACGGTAACTAAAATATACACGCCTTTGACGAGCGAAACTTCACAACTTATTTCTGTTGCTGCGGTGACAGAATCGATTTAAATTTTAATCGTTAATTTTTTATTTTAAAATTAATATCGATAATCGACAACTTCACCCCGAAGAGGGCTTTGGTCTACCGCTTAAAAGAAAACCTTCCCTAACAGGAATATATCCTGCAAAAAATTTAAAGCGATCGATCGGTTTGGTTTTTCTCGTGTGATGCAAAGAACATACAGACAGAAAATTTCGGCTTTATATATAAGATTAATTAAGTTTTTCAAACATGGCGTCGTCGTCGGTAAAATATAATTATTATAAATATAGTAATATTAAAAACAGCTTACCGACATATTATTTTATTTCATCAAACGTTTTCGGCTATTTTGCCATCTTCAGAAGCGATTTATAATAATTGAGAATAAAAATATATAAAATTAGAGACGTAATGATCGATCTTCATACGATTAAAATTTTGTAAACGTTAAAAATCATTAACGTCAAAAATAATTACAAAATATAACATTTACAAAATTTTTATCTTATCTATTGTTACATCCCTAATTTTATCTGATGAATTTTATTTTTATACATTTTAATTCTCAATTATTATAAATTCCTCCTGAAGATGGCAGAATATCCGAAAACGTTTGATGAAATCAAATAATATATCGGTAAGATGTTTTAATATTATTATATTTATAATATAAGATGACTTTCGATTCCGATAAATCATCAACAGCAAGAATCGCTGAAAAAGCATACGCAACAAAAAAGATCCAATAAATAAGTAATAATCGAATAATAAACAACTTTTACAAAATAAAAATAAAACGGGTAATTTCAAAAATATTTATTTTAGTAAAGGATACAAGTATACGATTCATTCAAAATTGTACAAATACTTCTGCTGATTTGGAAAATTAATAAAGAGCGATTCATCCAGAGAAACGAGAAATTTAAAAAAATAATATTCTTATGAACAAACTACATTTAATAGATTTATTTATAACACTTAAATTTAAAAAAAAAACCATGCCACTTAATATATAACGAAATTTATTTTTTGAAGATTACATTTTGCAGATGAACACGGTCCTTGCGTAAAAGTTCCTGCAGTCTCCTAATGAAACTCCGCACGGTTCGAGGTAACATTTCAACAGGAATTTCAGCAACTGCTGTTAGGATCTTGGCTTTTAGTTCTTTTGTCGTAGCAGGTCGACTAATATACGCTTTGCTTTTAAAGCGATCCCGCAAGAAAAAATCGCACACCGATAAATCAGAAGACCTGGAAGGCCGTGGAATATCATCGCTTCTCGAAATTATAAGATCGTCAAACGACCGGCGTACATCAGCCATCCGTGTTTGTGATAAGTGTGGTGTTGTTTCGAGCAAGCCTTGTCAATAATTTGTGGAAATCTCTATAATTTTTGCGCGACAAATTTTCCATCCCGACGTATCTATCTGATATGACTGTAATCTAAGGCCGTCTTCGTTTCAAAAACATATTGTCCTATTAAGCCTTACGATGATCCAGCACACCGTACGTAACCTTTTTGCTGTGTAGAGGACGCTGGTGTAGCTATGTAGAATTCTCTTGCGGCCAAAAGCGAAAATTTTGTTTATTAACGTACTGGCTGACCCGACAATGCTTCGCCGTTGCTAGATTTGAGTGTATATACAAATTAAATGAACACAAATGAAAGTTTGATAAAACATTAAAAAATTGAACGTCACGGAACTTCACAAAATTTAACCTTTCCCCTTTTCCCTTCTTTCCCTTTTCCTTTCCTCTCTTCTTTCCGTTTTCCCTTTTTCCGTTTTTCGCAAAAATATATCTTTTCACCTAACGAATATATATTTTGAATACGAGCCAAATCGGACCGTAAATACAATTTTTCAAAATATCTCGACGCTAGCAGTACCTAGCGGGTTCAAACTAATTGAGAAATCTTCGCGGGCGTACGCACAACTCACTAAAGTTTCATCGCGATCGGATGAATGGTATAGGAACGCATACGGGACAAACAAAAAAACATTATACATGATATATATGCGTTAAGGTAAAATTTGTTACAAAATCCTTGTCTCCTTTTTTTCCCCTACATCCCTGAGCCGGATATCCGATTAATTATACTCGACTCGGGGACGTGTCCTTTCCGGATCTTTTAATTGCCTTCCTCTAATCTCCAACGGAAGAACCAGGCCCGGCTATGCCGTTCCCAGCCCCCACCCCCACCGGTGACCGGGTCTCGGTCTTTCCTTTTGCCAGCCTCAAACCGACGGCGCGGGAGCCGAAGCCGCCAAAGCGTATCCGGGAACCCACACCGCCGGCCGGGTCTCGGTCTTTTCATTCATTCGCACTTAACGGACCCCAGGAGTCCCCGCTCCATCACGGGAACCCGTATACCGGGGCATGTCAGCCCTCAGGAACGGGGCTGTCCGCCCAGCCCTGCTATAAACTACAACCCTCAGTATCCCGGTCGTCTTGCTTCATCTTCTTTTATTCTGAGGACTACTCTTGCAAATATTGCAATATTTTGCCGGTTTGCGGACATAGCCAAGAGCCAGTCCGAGAGCTGCTTCGGTCGGGTACGCATCAGTCCTGCATTTATACGATGTTCCTCCCATCGTCTGCACACGAAAGTAGTGTGTTCGGCATCGCCAAATGCATCGCAGTAACAACAGATTGGTGACTCTCTCCTGCTAATTCGGAAATATTCGAGGCCGTGCGTACAACAACTCGTCAAAGTTTCATCGCGGTCGGATGAATGGTATTAGGTACGCATACGGGACAAACAAACAAATATTCGTTTATATATATATATATATCTTCAACTCACGGTAACGTAAGGATTCCAACGTGGGGGTCATACATCTAAATCGGTACTGCCGTTGAGCTGCTACGGTGGAACAAACATACATACACCCTAAATACATTACACTCTATTTCGGGAACTCGCGTAATGAAATAAATTATTATATTAATTATTATTTATCTATAAATAATCAAACCACGAGTAGATGAAAAAAATAAACACGCGCATGCAAAATACATAATATTTATATATATTTGCGTATCACCGATATATACACACGGTGATATTAATAACCGCAGTACGTCACGCGTCACAAATTAGGAGCTTTCTTTCGAACGTTACATCGCCTCATAATTACATTCTTGATAACCAGCAATTATTCTGTCGAACTCCATATAATAAAACATCTGGAACAGTAAACGGCTATACTTCTATGCTTTCAATAATTTTATGAATTCCAGTTTTTTTTGTTTTTTTTGAGTTTAATGAGTACAAAGGAGTCCAGAGTGCAGAGCCCTCGGTTAGACGGGAAAGGCAAGTGAAGAGAGCCTCCTTGACTGTCTCAACATCCCTGATCGCGACGGGAAACGTAAGTAACCATATAGCGCTGGCGAAGACGCGACGTGTCTGCTAGATATATATATATATATATATATATATATATTCCGGTTGAAGTACAAACTTTAATGAATTGTGAACTGTGATTGTCTATCGCTGTACGTGTTGAGTTTGAACTGAACGATGATGAGCATCTGAAAACCAATTTATATACGTTTTGAAATTCCGAGTTTTAAGGGTTAAAATGGATTTTGAACTTTTCTTGGGATCCTGTTAATTTTTCAAAATCTCGGTAAAAAATGAAGAAATCAACCTGATTTTTGGTAAGAGTAACTTTCATGTCGATAAAGCAATTTTTTGATTTTAAAATTTTGAAAGAATGAGAAAGCTAAAAGAAATTTTGAAGAACGACTGTACATTTTTCCAATACCGATTGTAGTAAACGAGATATTCAGAATATTTGGGGCTCGCAAACATTCTTCGGATAAATATTTAAAAACCGTTTTCGGGGTTTTTCAATTTGGATTTTTTTTAACGGGTGCGAAGGTATATTGCGCTGTAACTCAACCGACACAGCCACTGCCACCGATACTGTACCTGTGACTGGTTCCACCTGCCTCCGGTTTCTCGACTAACATATACAATATAAAAAGATCGACCGCTACGGGGAACGCAAGTAACCAAATAGCGTGGGCAAAGCTGTGACGGGGAGCTATTAACATATATTTATGCAGTAGTGGAAATTTGCCGGTTAAAGTAGAAACTTTAATGAACTGCGAACTGTCAGTCTCTATCGCTGTGTCAGCTGGTTTTCAACTGAATCGTTCGAATCGATCGAATGAATAATATTATAAAAATAATAGAATTAAATTTACGTTGAATAAAATAAAATAATACTAAATTTTAAAAATTTCTGTTTAATAATAACGGGCTTCCCCGTTAAGACTGCGTGTGAGGCTAGAGCGGTGAGGTATGCTAGCAACTCGTGCGAGGCTACTCCGATTATCACCGTCAACTGGTAATAAACGGGGTGCCCCTGGGGCGCTATTTTGGGAGGTACAATGTGGTGCTCTTAAAATATTTCTGCAAACAATCGTCCGATTTTCAATATTCAAACGAGGTATTTGTTAAACTGAAGGCTAACTTTTGTATGAATCAGGTAAACTCTCCATCTACAAATCAAGGTTATTCGGAAACGTTTGTTATATCTTCGCAACCGAACTTGTGATTTTCAAAATTCAAACGGGGTATTTGCTAGTATAATACAAAATCACGATGGAACCAAACCGGAAAAAAATTAACCGATATATCAGAAAAATCGAGTTGTCTGCGCTACCCGGAGACAAGTTTGAGGCCGACGAGCTCCCAAAAATGATCCTTGTAGAGTTTGAGTTTGAGTACGATTACAGGTAATGATGTTGGCGTCGGATTCTACCGTTGTCGAATTTGATACTTCAAATTGGGGCAAAGTGGAATGGCGTATGCTACCGCTAATATTGTGTGGGCTGTGACGGTACATAAACTACAAGAGACTACCCTAGATAAAGCCGTCGTAGATTTGAGCACCCGTATCTTTGCCAAAGACCAGACCCTCGTAGCAATGAGACGCGTGAGGCGGTTTGAGAATTTAGTCGTAAGCTGATCCGCACGATAAAAAGTCTCCCAAGGAACTCGATCGCTTGAGAAGTCTGTAAGTTTAGAATGCAAATAACGCCGATTAAATAAATAGATTGAAACGTTTACGATTTCCTCATTTGTCTCAGTACGTATCGATAAGAAGATTTTGACCTTCAACTAAAATATTTGAATGCGATCGGGGGGCTTTTTAATATAGAATAATTCCTATTCTGAACCGTTTAATATAGGACAATTACTATTCAGAGCCCCCCCACTGCATTTAATTATTTTTGTTAAAGGACAAAATTTTCTTATCGATGAGAACCTTGTGAGAACTTAATCATTAGACAACCTTAAATGCCTGTTATTTCTACTACGTGAAAAATATATTTAAACAAATTAAAATTCTCTGGAAGTTGATCGGCAACCTATTACTTTGCATAACGATCTTTGGTTTTTTATTTTCATATTATTCCTCGTTTTCATTTTCTTTTTTTTTTTTAGTTCAATTTATATGTTTTATTTTTATTTGTTGGCAGTCTTTTTTTTTTATACAAGTCAGCGATTACTTAGTAAATTACATTATTATGATGTAGCAGCCAGTTGATTGAACGTTATGTAAATGAATCTAAATTTTCATTAAGTTCAACCAGTAAAAATTTACATGTTGTTAACTTTTTTGTCGATAAACTGTTGAATATAGCGAACAAAAATGAATAATTTTCGTTTAATTATTAAAGAATATAGATTCAATTGTGTTTTTGAAGATCAATCATTGCCGAAATTACCGTGAAAAATTACAATATTCAATTTTTTCCCTAATAATTTTTATACGTCAGTACGTTGCGATTTGTTCAACTAATGAACGATAAGCAGCCTTCCAAGGCCCAATCTGTAAATGCTGTACAGTTTCAAGCCGACTATTCCGGAAACTTGTGCTTAATTGAATCCTAACCGCCAAAGAATACCGGTATACACCGTCTAGTAACCAAATCCGTATAAAATCAAGTAACCTTTACTTCATATTTAATGAAATGGAAATCCAAAATTTAATATATAAACTAATTAAATGTTTTTGTGGAATTTTCTTTATCGATATTGTGTAGTTTGAAATTTTCACTACAAAAAAAACATATTTTTTTATTTAAATGCCGATGTCCTTGGTGAAATGGTAGCGTCTCGGCATTTCATCTCAGGTTCGAATCCCGGTCAGGTATCTCATTTTTCACAATACAAAATTCTATTTCACATCCCACACACAAGCTTCAAGCTTCTATAATGATATCATCGAGCCAAAAAAACCTATTTGCTTAAATTAATTCTTAATAAAAAAATTAAATTAAAAAAAAAAAATCAATCTTTAATTCGGAATAAATGATATTTTTTTATAAAATTATAAAAATGCGACGGTAAACGGGTTTTTTTTTCTTTTGTAAGACAAACCATAAATATAAAGATAAATTTATTCATTTTTAATTAAAACTAATTTTTAAATATTTTAGCCCGTGTAAAAGTAAATTTAGCACGTTGAATATATTGAAAATGTATGCTACAAAAGCACGAAAAGAAGTTAAATTAAGAAGGAATGAATGAATTATTTTGTGTATTATAACTGCGTAGGTTTGTTGTTTTTTTATTTTTTTTTTTTTTTGTAAATAACAAGCTTTCATTATAAAATCGATATCAGGCGACTGATTTAAAAAAAATATGAAAGAAATAATAAAAATAATATAGTTAAAAAATCCGTATTATAGAGCAGCTATTTATAGGTTAGTACAGCTTACTAGAATGTACGACTTTTATATCTATAAAAGCGAGTAAATGTATACCCTCTCATTAATTCACGCCTACATACCTTACTGAAAATATTAAATCGCTCGTATTTGAACTTAAATGAACAAATTATTATTAGTAGAATTACATACAGAAAGTCAAAAGTACGGAAACCCCTCAACAATTTTAAAACCGGTAAAAATACTTTAACTTTCAGGA
The DNA here is from genome assembly GCF_047948215.1 of Lycorma delicatula. Taxonomy (NCBI): domain Eukaryota; kingdom Metazoa; phylum Arthropoda; class Insecta; order Hemiptera; family Fulgoridae; genus Lycorma; species Lycorma delicatula. The sequence goes on from NC_134466.1 coordinate 5,823,685, forward strand.
TTGAGGATACCTTTTGACAAGAAATAGAATTTCATCCCGTTCTTGAGGGGTGGCCCGTAGGTTGTAACTCAAATATTTTAAGCGGTAACATCCTTTGTGCGATATATCATTTTAAAGATAATTTTAAGACAAGGAAAATGGTATACATAAAACAAATCGGTACGATGTCTGTATCCAAAATGGCGGGGAGATAAAGTTCAGATGTTGGAAAACATTTAAGGAACTGTTATCGCAAAAATTTATAATGATTTTCAAAAATTTCTATTATCTAATAAAGTTATTTAAAAAAAAAAAAATTCATTACGCATAACGTTTGTTTATTTACTTATATTTCATTTTAATTACGTTCTAAATGTCCTCTTTGGCAATCGGTTATAAAAGGATGATACATTATTAGATGATTCCCTAGCGATATTTTGTGCCGATTCTTGAATTTTATTTTATAAATCATCGATATGTCGGGGCTTATTATGATAGACGATACTTTTTAAACGGCCCAATAGAAAGTAATCCGACGGTGTCAAGTCGGGTGATGTCGTTGGCCATTCCACCTTTTAGGAAGAAACTCGCTTAAAATTTCACGAACCTGAAGAACGAAATGAGACGAGGGACGGTTCTGTTGAAACCACGGTTTTTTTAATTCGGAGCCACCAACAACGTTTTGAATGTTTGGAACGGTACGGTCGAGAAGCAAAGCCTTATATTTCAACGCGTTTAAATTTCCACCGATAAAAATAAGCCGTGTCAATCGTCCACCTTCCCGTACATTTAGTTTGACCGGATACTATGTATGCGCGTCACGATACCGGTGTAGATTAATATCGGTTCAGTACCGAAAATGATGGCGATTTATTTTGCCGTTTAAAAGAAACGCTAAAAATTGATTTTTAATAAATTACGATCCGCACAACTATTGTTCGTCGTAATTTCGCAGACCTCTAGTCTTCGACCGCATTCATCTTTGTTACAGCGGACCGGTTTTGAGCGGTTTGAAATTTTACCCGTTTTAATGTTTGAATCGCTGAACTTTGGTTACTGATATGTTGTCGCGCTGCTGTCGGAGTCGAGGAATGAGGATTCTCTCCGGGAATTCGGTTTTGCAAAGCAATTATTTATCGCCTAAACAATTAATCGATTAGAAGACGCGATACATGAACACACAATATCGATTCTGAACTGAAATGCGCTCTGGCTCTTCGATTGTGGCTTATTTAGTCCAAAACGTTAATGATTACACTATCGCTTTCGTTATATATATTAAGAGAAAAAAAAGCTTAAAAATCCTCCTTCAGTGTTGAAAATCTTTCGGTCGTATGATTTTGTATATATTGTGAATTATTATTCAAAGGTCGGTTGTCGAACTGCTTGACATTTATTTATATAGATGACGGTGTTTTCACGGGTAATTAACAACAACTTTCACAAAATTAAACGGTGAATTTTAATAAACTAAAACGTTGTACTTTGATGTTTTTTTTTAGACGCATGCGTTTTTCTAGAAGGGAACAACTGAACTATCGATTGTCAATTAAACTATCGACCGGCTGAGGACTCTCTTCTGTTGCTGTATAACTAGATCAGCTGACCGACACCTATTCGATTATTTAATAAGTGCTGATCGTCTGCTTTTATACTTAGTCGACTGCAGTTAATTGTTTTTAGCCGAGTAAATAGAGATTTTACAGCAAATAAATTATCGGAACGGATTCGGAAAAATATGTAGAATAAAAATGGGCCCTAGCGGACATGAGCGAATAACTATTTAATTTGTTTATTAACAAATTAAGGAAAACATTTTAATTTTACGCCAATAACGCTTTATTTTTAATCGAATGTAATAATAAAAAGCATCAATAGTTGAAAAATTATTCATAATAAAACCTACCGGGTACTTTTTTCTACGAGGAAAACTAAGGGCGCTAGCGAATTTTACAATAAGCACCGATAACACGCTATAACAAAACTCGAGGGCGCGTAATAAATAAACTTCCATAACTGTGTTGCTATTAAACATAATTAAAAAAGGTGCGGATTCATAAGACTTAATTTGGCTATAAATCAGGCCCGTTAATCCGTTTCTAATGTGAAAATTTGCATGTGAAATTATATAACAAAAAAAAATTGCAAAAAATGAAAAAGTCGACATAACATTCTGTTCTCGAGCTTACTACCTACTCGTTCTATAAGGGATATCTCTACAACTCATTTGTTTATTTATCAATATCAGTAATTTGCATTTCTTTAGAAAAAGCGGGTTTTATACGTTTGCTAACGCTCGAAACCGATCGTTATTAAATCTGTTTTTTCAAATATAGAAATATTTTAATCGTTATTTGTAAGGTAAATCGTATTCTTAAAGATGGAAGAGACGGTTTTACAAAAACTTTAATTTTTCATCGAGTTTTAGTAAGTAAATATTAGTTTACTTCGTAAACACATGACATCGACGCTATAAACTATTTTTTTTTTTAATTAATAAAATAATATCTACATGCAACTTTGTGAATTTATTAAAAAATAAGTCGTTTATATTAAACCCTAGATTTGATTGATTTTTCAAAATTTTGTAATTTTTTGTCGTTTGGGGAAAAACGTGGTGTTTTGCAAAAACATTAATTTTTCGTCAGTATTTTGTTTATTTTTAATCTTATGAAAACAATAAATACCACGAGTATTACTAAACACAATTTTGCGTAAAAAAGCTCCGGAGCAATTTTTTTTACGAGCAAAATTAAGAATTTGCTGATAAATTATTAATTTATCCGTTTAGTCGTATTGTATACGAGAGCTACCCGGTTTCTAAACTCCTCTACCGTAGCGCGAGTTTAGTGCTTATTGTTAAATTCGCTAGCGCCCTTAATTTTGTTTGTAGAAAAAAGTTCACGAGAGGTTTTTTATGAAAAATTTCCTTAACTATCTTTTTATGCTCTTTATTTTTACATGCGATTGAAAATAAAGCAGCTTTCGGTTAAAAACTAAAACGTTTTTCTTAACTTGTTAATAAACAAATAATTATTCGCTCATTTTCGCCAGGACAGGTTTTTTATTCTAAACACATTTCCGAACCCGTTTCAATAATTTATTTGCTACAGTGAATTTTTTCGAGTTAATACCTTTCTGAGTCTCTGCTGACACAGCTATTTGCGTATCCGTTTACACTCAACCGATATCTTTATAAAGAGAAACTAAATTGTTGGTCGATTATAAATCTGCCGTGTAACATCAGACTATAGAGCTAACCACACATCTAAGGAACGGTCGATTTCAGACTGTACAAGATTACACTTCATTTACGTTCTTACGTACGAGGGTTATTTTTTTTCAAGGTCCGATCAGTCACGAAATTAAAACCACAGTGAAAATAAAAAATCTTTTATTTGTAACAACTACTTACACGGTAACGCTATTTCTCTACATAGTCGCCAATCCGATTTAGACATTTGTCGTAGCACGGTACTGACTTTCCAATACCCTCGTCATAGAACAGAGCCGCCTGTGTTTTCAGCCGTGTTTCTACGCCGGTCTGCAGCTCGATATCTGTGCCAAAATGTTGTCCTCCTAGCCAGCATTTCAGGAAACGAATCGCTCAATACAGAAATATTGAACCGACGATTTTCTCGAATCGCCTCATCAACTCGCTCAACGAGATCATCGGTTGACACTCGCTTCCTTCCCTGACCGCCTGCATCATGAACATCTGTACGTCCTGCTTTAAAGTTCCTGCACCATTGTCGCACTTTGCTGTCGCTCATCGAAGTTTCACCGTACACATAACTTATTCGTCGATGAATTTCAACACATATGCGCAAAGGTTCATCCGATTTTTGGGCGGGTTTTCATTTCGCGACCGATCGGACCTTGAAAAAAAAAGTAACACACGTATATACTCGCTCACCCTCTGAAATAACACCTTACGATGGTTCCGGAGGCTAAACAGAAAAAAAGAAAGCTCTACAGAGCGATTCAAAACGGACTTCGCAACTTTTAAACGCATAAAGGTTTATTCAAATAACTTACAGATTCGATTGAGGTCTCATTTCATAAAAAAAAATATCAAGTCTGTCACCCGATGATCACTTTGCTTCGATATGGCTTCCGTTTGTAACGCGTCATACAGCCCACCTGAAGTCGATTTCATTTCAGACTGTAGTCAGCAATTCTGGCGTTACCTCTGCAGCTGAGGCGTTAATTCGAAGTCTTAGCTCGACATGATCGGCTGGCGAAGGTGGTACATTATAGGTGACAAACGCATTTCGCCATTACAAATTTTGAATAGACCAAATAAGTGTTTAATACAACAGTATTTACACCCGTTTTTTTCTAAACTGAAATAATTGTTAAGCAGTTCTTCGACAATGTCTTAGACTTTTCATTTATCTGAAAAGAAAAGTTTATAAATAGCAATGGACTGTGTATTAAAAAAATATTCATCTAAACCGTTTTTAGAAAATTAAAAACGATTTTAATTATTCTCGTTTTTTAAAACTCCTCTAAGCGTTAAAAGAAAAATCAAATTATTCATCCGTGTAATATTTTTTACTTTCACTAACTTATTTATCCAAATTATCTGAAACTGAAAAATTTCCAAGATCATTTTACTGTAAAGTCAAAAATCGGGATTGAATAGCGATTATAAAAATTCCTCACCTAACTGTATCGGTACGGATCATAAATCCAATCACCGGACTATAAAATCAAAGCTTAGTAAGTTTATAAACTTAACTTTTACTTTCCCGTCTAGATAGCGCTATAGCAGAGCTATAAAAGGGAAAATATTGTAATCGGTCCAGTTTGGACATATACGGTTTTCCCCGGATCTTGACGTTTTGACACCTAAGGAACCCAAAAAACCGGATGGAAATTTCGGTATGTTAATGTTCGCATGAAAGTGTGTCTTCGGTGTCGACTATTAAATCACTTTATATCTTCAGAACTACCGGACAGATTTTGACCAAACATGGTTATATTACTTCTATATGTGGAATACTAAATTTTCAACTTAACATGTTAGAGTGGTGAAGCTGAAGAGCAAGGTCATCCTCAGTAGCTCCAGATTTCGCCTAATTAAAGGCATATTTTTCTAAGGCGCATTTGTTAACGATTAAAAAATAATAATATCTGAAAAAAACTTTTGCAAAATCACATACCCACCCCAAAAAATGCTGTTGTAGTCGTCTGCTATGTTCTGACGTCATAGGTGAGCGGTAGAATTAAATAAATTAATAACATTTAAAGTGTAAAAAAGGAACTCGATCTGGCCGGGTCTCAAACACGATGGCCCGGTCGACTCGGTACCTGGTGCTTTCAGCCTTGCGGCTACATCAGTCTACCGACTGTACAAGCGAAATTTGTTGTATGTAAGTTGTGAAATTACATCAGTTTAGTTAGTGCCGACCATTGCCGCTAGTACCGCTACACCCGCGGGAATTAAATACGGTATGCGCGCGCACTTCAGTTAGTATAAACGAAAAAATATTATATTTAAATAAAATTACAAGTATTTTAAATTAAGTTGTGCGTGTAAGCCGTGCAATAGAAACAACCCACAGTTGCAGGACTTAAGTCGCGTTCCGGGAAAGTCCTAAAACTGTGTCGTCAGCTTCTTTTAATGAAGAACAAAAATTGTAATTTAACTTTTACTTTTAGCGTAAGTTTATTATTTATATCGGCGAACAATTTGAAACAGGAAGACTGTGAAACAGAGGAGAGATTTAAAACTTTAAAGTCGCAACAAATACAACCTTTATTAAAGTCCAATGTCAAGGCGACCACCGTAAGTTTTCAACTACCTATACACTTTAAACCTAGGGCTTCGTCGAACAGTTTTCAGATCAATTCGACTAACGTATCTCGGCAGTTCTACGTCATCCTGAAACGTCCACGCGAATAAAGTTTGGCAAATCATTTTCAGAACTCCGTATCTTTTCTATCCCGAGTCGTATGTTAACGAACGATGAAAAAAATATTTACAGTCGACTGCGGAATCTGATTATATCGTTTAATAAATCTATTAAGGAGATAATATATTTATTTTTTATTCCCGCTATGAATCGTGAGACCTTGCCGACGGTGAGGGGGCTTGAGTGCTCAGCGATACAAAGTAGCTGGACCGAAGGTGCAACCATATCGGAAAGGTATCTGTTGAGAGCCAGACTAAGAGATGATTCCTGAAAGAGAGCAGCAGCTCTTTCAGTAGTTGTTAAGGGCGTAGGTCAGGACGACTTAAACGGCCATATCAACGCCACTCAATCTTCTGATTACTGCGGAGCTAAAACAGATGGAAAACTACAGCTGTTTTTTTTTTCCCAAGAAAATGTAGCTCTCTGCATTTTCATGTAACAAATATAGAGGCGCCTTCCTTCATAAAATATTCCGCAGGCAAACGAGTCCCCTGTTTGGATCTGCAGGAGAGGACTATTAAGGAAGGGGTCACCGGAAAATTAAAAACTAACATTCTACGACTCGGAGCGTGAAATGTTAGAAGTCTAAAAAAGGACGGTAGGTTAGAAAATTTAAAGAGGGAAACGGTCAGGTTAAATGTACATGCAGTAGGAGTTAGCGAGATTCGGTGGAAACAAGAAAACGAATTTTGGTCAGCGGATTTTTAGAATAATTAACTCGGCTTCAAATAACCGCAGGCAGGAGTAGGTTTCGTAACGAACAAGAAGATAGGGAAGAGAGTAGAGTATTTCAAAGTGTATAGCGATAGAATCATCGTAATAAAGATAAAATCATTACCTAAGTCAAGAACGATTGTTAACGTGCATGATTATAACGAGGTAGAGCGGGTATACGAAGAAATCGACAAAGCAATTAAACACATAAAAGGGAATCCAAATTTAATGATAGTTGGAGATCGGAATACAAGCATCGGAAAAGACAAGGAAGGAAATGTTGTGACAAAATACAGGCTGCGCAAAAGGAATGAAAGAGAGATCGGCTTATTGAGTTTTGCACGAAGTGTAATTTATTAATTACCAACACCTAGTTTATAAATCATAATAGAAGAGTATACGCATAGAAAAAGCCGGGCGATACTGCAAGGTATCAGATAGATTATATCATAGTTAAACAGCGATTTATAAATCAACTCGTCGACTACAAAGCTTATCCTGGAGCAGACATTGATAGCGACCATAATTTTGTGATAATAAAATGTAAATTAGGGTTTAAAAACCTGAAGCAAAAGCGTCAGATGAATCGCTGTAATTTAGAAAAGCTTGAGGAAAAGGACGTAAAGAAGATTTGTAAGGAGGACATCGCAAGAGGTCTGAGTAAAAACGATAAGGTAAAAAATATAAAAGAATAACGGGAGAATGTTAAAAAGGAAATTCTTAAATCAGAAAAAGTGAACATAGGCGGAACATAGACAACTAACAGAAAACCTTGGATATCAAAGAATATATTGGAAAATGGATAAACGAAGGAAGTATAAGAATGCTAGATCTAAAGAAGGTAAAAGGAACTATTGAAAATTAAGAAACACTATGAACAAAAATTAGCGAAAGAAGAGTGGATTAAAGAAAATGTTCAGAAGTGGAAAAAAATTATCAACGTTAGAATAGATGGAGCATTCAGAAAAGTTAAGGAAAATTTTGTGTTACATAAATTAAAATCTAATAACGTGTTAAACAAAGTTGGTACGAAAGAAAAAGGTCGATAGATAGGTCGAATATATTGAACAGTTATACGGGGTAAATGAAAAAAAACTGGTGTTATAGAGGAAGAAGAGGAAGTTGAGGAGGATGAAATGGGAGAAACAATACTGAGATCTGAATTTAAGAGAGCATTAAAAGATTTGAATGGCAGAAATGCTCCTGGGATAGACGGGATACCTGCAAAATTACTACTGAATGCAGGTGAAGAAGCGATAGATGGATTATACAAACCGGTGTGTAATATTTACGAGAAAGGGTAAGTTTCAACAGACTTCAAAAAGAGTGTTATACTCATGATGAGTAGTACTCATGATACATTTGACAACGTAAACTGGAATAAAATGTTTAGAATTTTTTTAAATTTTGGGTTCAAGTATAGAGATAGAACAAAAATTGCTAAAATTTACAGGAACCGAACTGCAACAACAATAATAATCGAAGAACATAAGAAAGAAGCTGTAATAAAAAAGGGAGTCTGACAAGGATGTTCCCTACCCCCGTTACTTTTTAATCTTTACATAGAACTAGCAGTTAATGATGTTATAGAACAATTTAGATCCGGAGTAACAGTACAAGTTGAAAAGATAAAGATGCTACGATTTGTTGATGATATAGTAATTCTAGCGGAGTAAAAATTATTTAAAAAAACAATGATCGGCATGAATGAAGTCCTACGCAACAACTACCGCGTGAAAATAAATAAGAACAAAACGAAAGTAATGAAATTTAGTAGAAGAATTAATGTAGAGGATCGCTGAATATAAAAATAGGATGAGAAAACTTGACGGAGGTAGAAGAATTCTGTTTTTTGGGAAGTAGAATTACTAAAGATGGACGAAGCAGGAGCGATATAAAATGCCGAATAGCACAAGCGAAACGAGCTTTCACCCAAAAATAAAATTTGCTTACGGCAAAAATTAATTTAAACGTTAGGAAACATTTTTGAAAGTATATGTCTGGAGCGTGAAAGTGAAACTTGGACGATCGGAGTACCTGAGAAGAAAAGATTAGAAGCTTTTGAAATGCGGTGCTATAGGAAAATGTTAAAAATCAGACGGGTGGATAAAGCGACAAATGAAGAGGTATTGCGGCAAATAGGTGAAGAAAGTAGCATTTGGAAAAATATAGCTAAAAGAAGAGACAGATTGGAATGATTGGAAAAGTAGATTGGAAAAATTGTGCCGGTAGGCAACGTTTGGAATATATAAAACGAATTGTTAGAGATGTAGGATGTAGGGGGTACACCGAAATGAAACGACTGGCACTAGATAGGGAATGTTGGAGAGCTGCATCAAACCGGTCAAATGACTGAAGACATAAAAAAAAATTATTTTTTAGTTTTTTAAAAGCAAATAGAGGATAAAGATTCAAAAAATTAATTACAAAAAGATATCTCAGTGGTAATTACAGTTCGAATGTATTTTTTTTGCACGTATTGACATATTTTTCTAATCTTCTAAAAAGTTTACCTCTCATGGGATCTAAAATAGATAAAATCCAGGTCACACCGTTTTTGGACTGTATATTTTTATATAAAGTGATTCTTATGTAATATTATACATCGTAAACGTACACGTTACATAAGGGCACAGGAGTTTACTTGTTTCTTTCCGATAACTACGGAATCGATATGAAAAATTCGTCCGCTGTTTTAAAGATTACCCCTTCTCGAGTAAATTACATAACCTATCACGGATCCCTCAATTTTTCACTCTTCATGGAAATAGGTTAATAATATGAAATTAAACGATAGTCTTTTCGTGAGAGAGAATCCATCTCCATATCCTTACCCGTCCATCAAACTATGGAGTACGGTTTATAGAACCAGAAGTGTTTTAAAGATTATAAATTCCTATAACCCAACCTTTCACCTAAAGTTAAACGAGGAAAATTTGAAATATTCCCATATTTAAAGTTTTATTTTTCAAAATCAGTTTTTTTTCGAAAATACCTCGTAAGAAAAAACCGTCCAAGCCCTATACGGGTCTGTAATACCTGCCAGCCAACTTAAAAGAAACTGAAGAACTAACATAATTGGACGGTTTTTTCAAAAAATCATGTAGAAGAAAGATCTTTTGCTTCTAAAGGTCTCGTGGGGAAGATCTAAAAATCTCTCCTCTCCCCAAAGCTAAAATAATGTGATGTATAACGATATTCTTACCGTTTTTTTGTTTTTGTTGTTTTTTTTTTCAGAAATTTGTAATTCATAAAAAAATAATTACACATCTGTAATATTTTAGGGAAAAACACGGCGATTTCATTCAATGTAGTTGTTTCTTAAAGCCGTGCATAAAAATTCAAATTTATCATCATTATTTAAAAGCCATCCGTGTTCTTCCGGTGAAATGATATTTTGTAAATGAAAGGCCCTTATCTCTTCGTGTAGATGGGTTCGGCATAATTTGACCGAAGCTCAAAAATAGGCTCGTGTCAATCGGTGTAAGGAAATGCCCGAAAAATTCGACCGAGGAAATTCAAAATCCGTACATAACATCAAAACGGGAGACAAAACTTGGATATATACGGAGGATGAAACTCTTTAACTGTTGCCACGTGAGACGTAAACTTTTTGTTTTGCTTTAAAAAATGAGTGATACTAATTACGAGCGACGTTTTGCGATCGCGTTTTGCGTTAAACTCGGTGAGAAGGCTACCGAAACGTTTTCAAAACCCGATAAGGGCGTATGAAGATGACACTCTGTCACGAGCCCAAGATTTTAAGCGGTTTAAAGCATTTTCGGAAGGATGGAAATCGGTTGCGGACGATTCACGCTCTGGAAGACCGTTAACGTCAAAAAGCGACGACAATGTTGAGCGAATCGGAGAGTTAGTACGATACAACCGCCGGTTAACTGTCAGAATTATTGCGAAACAATTGAATTTGAACTTTATCACAGTCCATCAAATTTTGACAAACGAATCGAACTTAAAAACGTTTGTGCAAAATTTGTCTCAAAAAACCTCACCGTTGAACGGAAAAAGAACAGGGTGGAAGCGTGCCGCGATCTTCTTGGGCGAATTGAAACCGATCCTGATTTTCTAAAAAATGTTATTATCGGTGATGAATCTTGGATATTTGAGTAAGACTCAGAAATAAAACGTCAGAGCACGGAGTATCACGATTCAAACTCGCTGCGTCCCAAAAAAGCAAAAAGGAGCAGATCAGAAATCAAAACCACGCTAATTTGTTTCTTCGATAGTAATGGCGTTGCCTATAACGAGTTTTTGCCTAAGGAAGAAGTGTAAATCAATATTTTTACCGAGGAATTTTTGAAAGACTGTGGAAAAAGTGGCCCGCGTAAGACCGGTCATCAAAGACAACCGGATGTTGCATCGTGACGATGCACCTTGTCGCATTATACTCTCAATTAATGAGTTTCTGGCAAAGAAAAACATTCCTGTAATTCCTCGACCGCCTTATTCATCTGACTTGAGTCCCTGCGACTTTTTCCTGTCCTCGACTTTAAAAAACACCTCAAAAGATTCCATTTTGGATCGGTTTTTTTTTTTTTTTTTGTCTTCAGTCATTTGACTGGTTTGATGCAGCTCTCCAAGATTCCCTATCTAGTGCTAGTCGTTTCATTTCAGTATACCCTCTACATCCTACATCCCCAACAATTTGTTTTACATACTCCAAACGTGGCCTGCCTACACAATTTTTCCCTTCTACCTGTCCTTCCAATATTAAAGCGACTATTCCAGGATGCCTTAGTATGTGGCCTATAAGTCTGTCTCTTCTTTTAACTATATTTTTCCAAATGCTACTTTCTTCATCTATTTGCCGCAATACCTCTTCATTTGTCACTTTATCCACCCGTCTGATTTTTAACATTCTCCTATAGCACCACATTTCAAAAGCTTCTAATCTTTTCTTCTCAGATACTCCGTTCGTCCAAGTTTCACTTCCATATAAAGCGACACTCCAAACATACACTTTCAAAAATCTTTTCCTGACATTTAAATTCATTATTGATGTAAACAAATTATATTTCTTACTGAAGGCTCGTTTAGCTTGTGCTATTCGGCATTTTATATCGCTCCTGCTTCGTCCATCTTTAGTAATTTTACTTCCCAAATAACAAAATTCTTCTACCTCCGTAATCTTTTCTCCTCCTATTTTCACATTCAGCGGTCCATCTTTGTTATTTCTACTACATTTCATTACTTTTGTTTTGTTCTTGTTTATTTTCACGCGATAATTCTTGCGTAGGACTTCATCTATGCCGTTCATTGTTTCTTCTAAATCCTTTTTACTCTCGGCTAGAATTACTATATCATCAGCAAATCGTAGCATCTTTATCTTTTCACCTCTTTCTTCATCTTTGGATCGGTAGAGAACATTATAAAAAATTTAACCGACCGTCTGAAGGATATTCCGATTTCTTAGTTCCAAAACAGCTATGGAGCGGGAAAACGTTTCAAGCGTTGCGTGGCTTCCCTAGGGAACTATTTTGAACGTGACATACTCCACGTATAATTTGATTATAAATAAACGGTTTTTCTGAACCGGTTTTATTACTTTATTTACAGACTTTGTAGATACCGTATTACATTAGAACCGAAGGAAATGAGAAGGCTGAAACCCGAATAATGATGACTAAAAAATAAGCTTGTCTTATCGCTCCATCAAAAATTTTATAAATCGAAGTTTCAAGCGAAAGTTCCTGAATTATCTAAGAACTCTGTCGGAAAGAAAATCGTTTATAGCTCTAATTAATGGCGATTACATAATTCCTGACAACCCTCGAAGGAATCTGTGACATCTTTAGGATGACCGCCTTGCATAATATCCTTGCAACTCCTGTATGCGTATCTTATTTTTAGAAGTGAAGGTTCTGTTTTGAACCGGGCACATTTAAGCGTACGCAAGGAACCGATCGATTATAGAAAGATGTCTGATGGAATAAAGAAAATAAACTTTATAAAAAAATTAAAACGCATAATGTTGTCTAGAAGTTTATCCCCCTAAAAATTTCTCCATTTCGTTTTAATTTAGAACTGAAATCGTGGTTATTGAATCCGTTTCTTCCAAATTCAATCTTTTTTGTTTGGGTACCGATAAAAACTTTTTACTGAGAAGTGTTTAGTCGGTCGTATTAAAATAAGAACGGCTTAGACGTTTTACCGCAATATTAAATTCGTAGTATACTCGACGTTATATATAAAATTATGCGGGTCGTACTAGACGCGGATCCAGAAACTGAATTTTGGCGGGGTCATTGGGGACAAGCGGTCAAATTTTCCTACTCCCTTCTAATCGGATCGGGTATATAATATTTCATACACTTTTACTAGATGCATACTATATTCTGAACTATTCTTAAACGCGAAAAATAGTTTAAACGATCGTTCGTATTTTTATAAAAGAGGTAAAAAGGAACGGTTTCAGCTAAACCAAAAAAAATGCTCAAGTTTCTTCAAGTTTATTTAGATTTATACAAACTAAGCTATAAGTTATTCGAAGAAACTGAATTAACCTTACGCTCGGACTGTATATTCCTAGGACCTTTAATCAAAAAATAATACGATAATATAAGACGGCAAAAAAAGTAAGATGAAGATTTAAATCGGTTGATTTTTATTTCGGTATTTATAATTAATCCATTACGATCCAAAATTTTACACGTTTTATATCGTACAATAATTTATTTAAAAAATAAATTCACTCGATGATTACGCAACTTAACATATGGATCTATATCGATTTGCACGTCGTTACGAATACGCATTATAGAGCGAGTGACGTCAGCCTCTCTTAATTACACAGTAAGAAAACGGAAACATTCAAGTTATTTTGACGATACATTATCGGTGAAATGTTTCGATTCTTTTGAACCGGGTTTTCAAAACGCAAGGCCTTCGGGCCTTTGGATCCGCCACTAGGCCGTAGTGAAGAAGGTTCGCGGCACTGTACCGTACAATAAAATGCTTTTTTTACGACAAGGTCGTCAAGAGTTCGGTAAACAATCTTAAAATACAAACGCACAGAAAGGATTATCCGACGTAAATTTAAAATATAGGCTAACGATATTAATGCGATGTAGTAAACGGCTTACTTCTCTATACCGTTACAAAAAAAGGAAGAAAACTATCGGTCATTCTTTACGTCGTCGGTATAACTTCAAACACCTACTTACAAAAATAAAATAAAAGATCGCTTAACAGACAACCTTTTTATGAATATCCGTATACTGTGTTTGCATTTATTTCTGTTTTGTGTGTTTTCCTTACGAATAATTTAACAGAAATAATGACAGTAAAGAAGCGACTTCAACGAGAATAACGGTATACATTGTATTAAAGGGCGGCTACGGTAGGTTACAGTTAAAAACATGTGTTTATAAGAGGCTTGAGATAACCCATAAAAGAAATAATTAATCGGTGTCAATCGACAAAAACACTGCAGTTGTACAAACACAACTGGTATCGATTACAATGTTTGTAAATGAATGCGCTCAACCGCTCCGACATAGTATTCCTCTTTTTTTCTACTTCATTCGTTATTTTTTTTTATTCCGATATATAAGTCTCTCGTATTTATATATAAAATTTTAAATTGTTAAACGTGCTTTTTTAAAAGTTTATAAAACTTTGTCAAACACCGTCACCAAGAAATCGATATAAAACCGGTTTATGCCGAGTAGGAGTAGCCCGATGATCAAAGTTTCAAAAAATATTTCGGCCAAAATTTATTCAAAACCGGGTACTTTATTTATTTCAAGCTGCACGGCCTAAACAAAATGTATATCTCAAACAATCTACGTAAAAAAAAAAACGAATTGACAGATATATAACATAGTCTGAATTTTTATCCGTTATTTTTTTTTTTTAACAAAATTTCTCTAGCACTTCGGAAAAAATATATTTAAAATTCTCAGACTGCCGCTTTACATTTTCTTTTTAAATTAATCAAAAATGGGCAAAAAAGTCGATAATCTTTTTTAAATACTAAAATAAATTTCAAATAGAAACGGTTAAATACAAATGAATGAAAGCTGAAACCGTGTTAGTAATATTTGAAACGCTGAATACTTACACTTGAACACCGATATTTATTGCGCAAGGCAAAAGGCAAAAGGCGCCTCCGAATACACGGTTTATGTTCTGATAAAATACAACAAGTTGATGGAAACGGACACGATTTATTTTATCTGTCGATAAAACAAACGATTCGAATACATTCGCAGGAAGATCCGTACGATGCCGAATCGTAATTATTTCAACGGTGACAATAACCGTACAACACTGCTCGAATAACTACGATGTACTACCGATTTAACGTATATAAAACGATCCGAATAATAGTACCCGCAGGGCGATGGTGTAATCAAACGATTACGAGAACGATTGCAATAGTCGATAATAAAAATTATAAATGCGCTAATTTCTTGGCGGTCTTAAAATTAGGCGGGAATGAAGGCGACCTGGAATAATACATTTCGTTATTAGTCTTTTATACGCGCAACAATAAATATAATACTCGCGGTGTAATTACTGAAAGACCGGCTGGAGGATAATGTAGGACGGATCTTTTTATTTAGCGGGTTAAAAAAAATATTTGTTAAATGCAATTTAAAATCTAAGAATCAAAATGGCGTGCTGATAAAGTGCCGTCAACCGATAAGATTTTTAGGAGATAACTGAAAGTAATTACGTTTAAACTATTCCGACCGATCGTCGGTCGAGATCAACAGAATATTTTTTATCCGTTCCGTTATCTGTTTATACTATTAAAAAAGTATATTTCATTATTTTTTCAAAAAAAAATTTTTAATATATAAATTATAAATGTCTGTTTAATTTTTATTTTCAGTAATACAAGTAAAATTCAAAATAAATAATCGATAATGTAAAAAAAGTGGAAATTGGCCGATAATCTACGTAAATCTACGCGACTCTATGTACATATTAATCCGTAAAAACATACATATGATTATCACGTATGTTATGCGAAAAGAGTCGAGTAGTTTTCGCGGTTTCGAGTTTTAAATACCGATTACTTAATTATTAACCGATCAAATCATTCGTAAAATAGAAAATCGAAACGATTTCTACAGATCGTTTTTAAAGGCTTTAGCGATATTTCACAAGTGATAAAATCCGGGGGACGAAAGGCAGGTGGACTTACAGGATAATTCGTGATATTAGCAGATGGATCGCGAAACCCCGTGGCCGGCTCGTCGGATATTTACCTCGCTCAGATGCTGACGAGCCGTGCGGACTTCAGGGCGTATTTATATCGTTTTGAACTAGACCGCGCGGAAACCTGCCCTTATTGCGAAACGGAAGAAACGAGGCGGCAGGTTTTTCTTTGAGCGTCTTCGCTTCGCTACTGAGAGACGCGAAACGCTTGAACTCCCCGGTTTTATTCCCGCCTGAGAGGCTTAAAGACTTCGTGCCGGCCAAAGAAGGCTTCCTGCGGCCAGGTATTCTACAGCAGTAACGGAGAGGTTTCGGATGACGGAAAAAACAAGGAAGGCAAACAGATGCCTGAAAGCTGTGGTGCGGAGGATAGAGCTGCGGGTGAATGTTAAGAAGGCCTTCCGAACCTGTGGGGGTCGCCTGAATCCGGTGAATCCGCGATCGCTCTGATGTTCGGTGCAGGAAGGTAAACTTCCCTTTCTGAAGTAATGCCGCACAGCAGTTTCCATAAAGGGGAAGACTATCGGTGATGGAGGTCAGTCGGTAGGGCGTATAAGCACACATACGCATTCGATAACATCTTGCGGAACTTGTTAGCGAGTCCGACGCTTTGTACGTATACGGTATTCCTCCCCTCTATAAAAGAAAGTGATAAAAGCTGAAGAATGTAACGCGTTTACCTAATGTAATTTTTACGTATCGGATTTGACTTCAAAACGTTTTTGCCACAAATATAAATAACGATCGACAAAATTAATTAAATCGAATACAAATTTTAGTTTAATACAAATTTTTAAAAACAAGAAAATAAAAAATAGATCTGACAAAAAAGTCGTAATAGTTTCCTCGGATTTATTCTTATATAGTGGAAATAGCAGGTGAAAATTTTTAAACAATTCAAAGAATCGATATTTTTCTTTTCGATCGACTCCCGTACCCCAATATTGCCCCGAAAGTATTTTCTTGGGGGCCACATGCGCAACTACTGATGCTTTAGGAAGAAAAAAAATATTTTGATTAAAAAATAAGCGATAAATAAAAAGATAGCTTTTTTCGATTTTGAGCAAAGTGAAAATTTGGGGGCAATTTTTATTTTAAACGGTAAAATAAGCACGTTCACACCTACTGAGCTTAATATAAAGCGGGATTAAGTATGCAAAATTGATCCCAGAAAAACTATTTATTCCACCTTCTGGAGATATCGATCCAAAACATTTACGAACAAATTGTCTCGTGTAAACGAGTCTCTGTACCGAATTTCATCAAAATCAGTTTATCCGATCGTAAGTTATTAAGCTACACACGTACGTACGAACATTACAACCCTCCCCCGCTTTTTTCTTTTTGGGATCCGTGGATAAAAATCGAAAAGAAGATGCGGAATTCGATTGTTAGACGATCATCTTCTGTAGGTATAGACGAATCGGTAGATATAAATACAACAAAAAATAAAAGATCGATAATAATATAGAATAGGGCTTCATATCTCTTTCGAAAAAACTGAACTGACGGCCGTAGATCCTCTGGTTATAGAGCGCATTACGGTAAACGATCAGAAAATTAAAATAGTAAAACGATTTAAATATCTAGGGGAAATAATACCTTATAATATAATTGAAAAAGCGACACGGCAAAACAGGACAAATAAAATGATTAAATTCCAAAAATTAACTCGGTCAACGTATAACAAAAAATGCCTTTTTTCGACTAATACAAAACTTAAACGTTATAAAACTGTAGTTCAGCCAGGAGTCACCTAGAAAGCGAGACCCTTTTCAAAATCACTCGGAAAACCGAATCGATAAAATTCTGAAAATAGAGAGGAGAGGAGAATTGTCAGAACGTGTATCGATAAAAAACACCAAAAAGAAGGCCGACGGTGGATTTTGCCAAACGAGGTGGTGTATCGAGAAATAGAGCCTGTTACTGATACTATGCGGAAAAAAAGAATCTCTTTCTTCGGTCGTCTCATAACGACACCGGAAACAAGACTGGATCGAAGAAATTAGAGAAGATATGAAAGAATTGGGAATTTTCCTGACCGACCTGTAGAATAAAACTGGAAAAATTACAAAGACAAAAACATTAGATTTAAACAAAAGACAGACAAACGACAAAATACAACGAAGAGGGTGTTTACAGTTGAAGAAAAGAAAGCAAGATCTGAACGGATGAAGAAATAACACGCTTTTCTCAGAAAAGATCTAACTAAAATTGATTTAAGTGGTCCCATGTTGGCCGTAAAAGCATAATAATAATATAGAATAAAAACTAAAAACCGTAAGAAGGAGGAGTACTTCTACAAGTATTATTTATAAAGTAAAAATTAATAAATTTACTGTAGAATAAAATTGTCGTTTTTTAGACGATCCAAATCGAAACCGGAAACGTTACATTAATATAATCTAAAACCACAAACTCCTCCGGTCGTACCGATCGATAAAATGCACTAATTCAGTTATTTCCTAGGAAAAAACCTTAAATCAATTTTACTAGTCAAAAGCGGGAATCCATCTTAACCTTACCGTTCTTCACCTTATTCCAAGCGAAAAGAAACCTCACGAAAACGCGACTAAATCCAGACGACACAGACAAAATAATTTAAGATAAATATCGGGATCTTTATAAATAGATAAAATTTAGTATAATTAGAATATATGATAATCGAAAACAATAAGTTTTTCGCTCGCTTCGACTGGTATATCAAATTATTTTTTCCGTTATTATTAACAGATATGAAAGTTTGGGTTTTAATTACGGATGCAAGCAATAGTGTTTTACGAAACGCATATAAATTTGGATTTTAAAATATATCTTTTCAAAGATCATTTCGATATGTAAATGTGACTTGCGTAATTTTTAAAAGTATTAATGTAAACGCATTTATAGTGAATAATAATAAATTTATGCGATACGTGAACTCCGAATTGTCTTCTTTTTTTTTAAACAAACCCGACAAATTGACCGTAGTGTTAATTCAATTAGTTTTTAAATTCGATCGATCTATGCGAATTTTCATCTAATTTTTCGCAAGCGAAGCCACGATTAATACACGTGTACGTATAATATATATATATAGCGTACCCCGTCACGACTTCGCTCACAATATAGGTGTACCTCGCAACACTTTTTTAATAGCAAACGTATTTTTTTATAAATAAAAAATATTTAATCGACAATATTATATTTAGATTTTCATTAAATCCTGATAAAACGGTAAACAAAAGTTTTTATGAAAAATACTGAAGGAATATACGATAAAGAATGAATTGTTGCCCAAAACTTAAATAAAGGAAAACAAAAAAGGAAGATAAGAAAATTGAACGATATTTGTTAGACCGATCCATTTTACGAACGAAATAAAATAGTTCAATATAAAAGTCCAATAAAGATAAACAAAAAATTTATTACAATCCCAAATGAGCACCCCCATCACGGCTTCGGCGTGCTCTACGGTTACTTGCGCTTCCCGTCACGATTAGAGGATCGTGGCTCGCTTCGCTCTCCCGTTTCGCTTTCCTTCTCCCGTTTCTGTTTCACTTCCCATTCCCATTCCTCTTCCCACATTTCCCTTTCCCCTTCCTCTTTTCCCTTTCCATTTCCTTTTCCCGTTTTTCGTTTTCCCTTTTTTTCTTTTTTCCGTTTTCTCTTTCTTCCCTTTTTACCTTTTTCGATTTTTCCCTTTCTCCCTTCTTCCCCGCGCGTAAATCGATCCAGTAGTTTTTTTAGTCTATAGCGGCTACACATATCGGAACATCGCAATGGAATCGTAAAATATTTAGTATAGCGTATGTTGCTTTTACATCCAACAGATTTACATTTACAGCCAACACGAAATTTAGTTTTTTTTTCGATTTGAATCCCTTAAAATCAAAATTTCGAAGAATCCTTTCTTATTGCACGCCTACTTAAAGATACGAAGGTACCCTGAAAATTTCAAGTCTCTACCTACAATAGTTTTGGTTGTACGTTGATTATGAGTCGGTGAATCTGTCAGGACATTCTCTTAGAATAGATATATATTTTTTATTCATATTAACGGATGCACAATAATATGTTTTTTCGAAAAATTAGACTAATCCTTGAATATTTATTTTTTTTATCACCCGAAAATTTAAAAATCTACTTGAAATCATAAAAACAAAAATTTCAAATTAAAAAAAAAATTAATTAGTAACAATCGATTTAAATTTGTAAATCCAACGATTTTTTGCAGAGGTATTATAAGAAAACCTCATCGCAACTCACAAAATAGTATCCCAGGGGCACCCCGTTTTTCACCGGTTGGTGACGATCGGTATAGCCTCACACAAGGTGCTCACATACCTCACCACTTTAGCCTCACACACGCAGTTCCCGCGGGAAGTCCAATATTAGTACACATTTTTTTTTTTTAAATTTATTTAATATTAATGTATTCTATTTAACGAAAATTTTATTTTATTATTTTTGTACTCGCAATTCATTAATTCAATTAATTAATTGTAATGACACTCCCGGTAACGTAAGAATTTCAACAAGGGTTATACATCTAAATCGGTTCAGCCGATGAGCTAGTACGGTGAAATGAACATACACCGTAAATAAATAACACTTTTTTTGGGGCAGTCGTGAAAAAAAAGAAAGAATTTTATTAAAATAATCAAGATTTGTTTAATTTCAAAATAATGTTCGATTTTGTCAAAGATTAATAATTTCAACAGCTATAATCGTAAAAAAAATTGATTTTAAATATGATTAAAGGTATAAGAAATGATGTAATTTCAAAATTTTAAAGATTAAATAAAAAGGCTTTTTGAAAACTTCAGTAAAACTAGACTAACAACTATTGGATTAATGAATCTCCAAAATTAAACATTTTTATCTCGATTTTTTTTAGTACGGAGGGCTGGCTTTCGAGTTTTTACAAAACCAATGAAAGAAAAGGTTTTTAGCGCAAATCGTTTTGTCGTCTCTCAAAATATTCGTCTTTAGGATTTATATACTTTTACATACGTTCGAATCAATCCTCGAAACAATTTTTCCACTTTGGAATTGGTACTTTAAAAACACGGTTTTGTAAGGTTTCAGCAGCTTATTGAGGCGATGAAAATCGCTGTCCACACATTTTTTGTTTGACATTTGGAAGGTGATAAATCAGGTGAATACTATAAGTATTATGTAGTATTAAAAGTATTATATATATTTTCTATTAGAATACTGAAAAAAAATTTGATTTTTGTTTTTAGCTTAATATTTGAAATCCCCGCTTTAAAATGATGTAAAAACGATGTTCCTATGACGATTATAAATATATTTTTTTAATTTTTAAAAATTCTTTGTCTTCTCTCAAACCACCGGTTTCACCTTCGCCAAGATCGATACAATGATCACCAGATGTACCTCCGTGTAGAAAACTCCGTGTAGAAAACAACGTGTAGAAAACTTTGTAAAACTTCAACGTCAAATGCCGTTCTAGAGCTGAAAGTCGAGATCTTTGCGGTAGATGGCTCCTGGCAAAAAAGAAGTCATACCTCTCTAAATGGAGTCGTTTCTCTAACGACCGTTGATACCGGCAAGGTTTTAGATGTTTCAGTAACGTCAAAGTTACGTAAACGCACCCGGAGGTCGACTAATACGCATTTAGATGATCGTAAAGCCAATTTTGGTGCGAGTGGCGGCACGGAAATAGCACGGAAGGGCTCTTGATATGTTTCAACGGTCAGAAGAAATATACAACGTTAGGTACGTTGATTATTTAGGAGAGCGTTATAATGCGTATGTGTGAGGCCCTGATATTCAAACAGCAAAATTAGAATGCATCGGTTAGATTAAAAAAATTCCTTTTTCTCAGCGTCCATTGAAGATAGAGAAATAAAATTTTTATTACTATACACTTTGCGTGTGTAGAGATTTTAAAAAAAATTAAATATCAGCCGAGAAAAAATTATTTTAAAAACATTTTCGTATCCGAATGTTAGCCTCCTGCAATTTCGTCTGCAAAAAATATATCTGACCTTGTATGACAGTTTACTATACAAAAAACGCGTAAAAACAACGAAATTTAATATGAAACTCAGGATTATATCTATTATACTCTTGAAAAAAGGTACAAACGTTAATCCGGTGTAAATAAGGATACGGACTCCGTAAATTTTTACAGAGTCTTTACACGGTACTATTTCAAATTTAAATTACGAACAATCTATACCTCTTTGTTGCGATAACTTACAATTTTTTTTTCAGACCGCCAGAAATGTTTCTTTGAATATCGGTCCGCCTATTTCGTTTTGCGATTAAAACCGACCCCGTTTTTTGCCATTTTTTAACCGTATATGCTACTCTTTTCTAGAACTGGCATTTGGAAATTTTTCCACAAGTATTTGACGCGTTTCGTGAAAGGATACGTAACGCACAAAGTTTCCGCTGTAGCAACCCTTTTGTCGATCGAACAAGTAATTTTAGAAAAAGAATGAGACCGTACTGCACTGAAGCGCGAACAATTTACAACTGTTACGTACGGGGACTTATAAAAAATTTAATTTACAGAAGAAATGGAAAAATCGTTTTAACGATTACACTTTTCCATGATTTCAACAAAAAAATCGAGAAAAGATTTTTATTGCGTATGTTTTTTAAATAACGGTATTTATCTTTTACGTTCAAAAAGACGAATTTACTATTCATTTTTAACAATAAAATAATTATTCTGTAGACGGTCAAATTTGCTTACGAGTATTTAAACGCGATCCAGATAATAAGAAGTTTATTTTTTACATAAATATCAATACAGATTTAAATATATTAATACGCGATGTATAAACTATTTTTAATATAAAATCGACATTTCTTTAAGGAAATACTTTACACAGTAACCACATCCTTAATGTAATAATGGAACTAATAAACTTTAACGGCTTAGAAATATTTTACTGTCGTTTATCAAATCGTAAAAAAAGCACCGCAAAGAATCAATATATATTTTTATTTTAATCGCTTTACTTAATGAAAAAAGAAAAATTTACACCGCAATAAACTTTGAATTTTTCTCCTTTATCGTTGTGAATGGATGTCCCTGAAATTCATTTAAACGGTGTCAAAATACCTTATGCCAGTAAAGTAAGGTAAACGAGCTTTTACCTTGATCACCGTCTAATTTGGAGAGATCGTGTTAAGGGAGAAAAGAAAGCTGCTTGACGGTTTAAAAAGAGGTCCTGGATATTGGATAAGGGAACTCAATTTTCTTTATCCGACGAGATTCTGCTTTGCAAGGATTTCTTGAAGCCGATATGGACTTACGGAATTGAACTCCTGGGCACAACCGGTATCAGCGATGTGGAGCTCTTCGGCTGTTTCAGAATAAAATACTACGGACCATAACCCGTTTTCGTTTTCGTTTTACGTTTTCGTTTTACGCCCCTCACTTTTTTAGCATTTTTTCACGTAAAAATTACTTAACGTAGCATGTTTTATAACGATCGATGAATAAAACGTTAGAGAAAACACACTAACAAGCTGTTTTATACCGGTAATTTTAAACATATTTTACATATTAGTCAAGGTTATCGAGCGAAGCGAGCGTAATTTAATGTCAAGTGAAGCTATAACGGATTGGAAAATTTACCTGAGAAAGGTGTGTATGTGCCAATCATTTATTAAAAAGGCGGTCCAGGAATGACGGTAGAAACAGACAAGTACTGATTTTCAAAAAAAGTATACTAGAGGCAGAATTCTTCCAAATCGGTGGGTATTTGCAGGGAAATAAATAAATATAATCTAATTTTTTCTTGTATAGCATCCGGGAATCACCGTCACATATTACTTAAGAAGATAATATATGTACGAGTGTAGTCTTGTACGGTCTCAGGTCAACCGTTTCTGAGATGTGCGGTTAATTGAAACCCGACCACCAAGCACCTTAACCCACCTGGTTGGTCTAGTGGTGAACGCGTCTTCCCAAATCAGCTGATTTGGAAGTCGAGAGTTCCAGCGTTGAAGTCCGGTAAACCCACTTATTTTTACACGGATTTGAACACTAGATCGTGGATACCGGTGTTCTTTAGCGGTTTGGTTTCAATTAACAACACATCTCAGGAACGGTAGAACTGAGACTGTACAAGACTACACTTCATTTACACTCGTACATATCATCCTCTGAAATGTTATCTGAAAGGTAATTACCGGAGGCTAAACAGGAAAAAGAAAAAACCACCAAACACCGGTATACACGATCTAGATTCAAATCCATATAAAATTAACCGCCTTTACTAGGATTTGAACGTCGGAACTCTCGATTTCGAAATCACCTGATTTGCGAAGACGCTTTCACCATTATATCTACCCGAGGTTTATATCGGGATAATCCTCGGTGGGTTTAAAACCCGGTAGATCTATAACGGGACCACCGTCGGGTATCGCTTAAGAGGACGAGATGGATGACAATGTAGCGTGTGAAAATGCCATGCCTGACCGGGATTCGAATCCGGGACCTCCGGATGAAAGGTCGAGACGCTACTACTAGCGCCAAGGAAGCCGGCCTATAAATATAATCTAACCAAACTTACGCTCGCTTCGCTGGCTAGCGTTGGCTAACGGTAATGTAATCGACTAACAGTAACGTTTTGATTATTTAAGTAATAAATTCAGTACCCGTCGGGTCGGTCTAGCGGTGAACGTGTCTTCGCAAATCACCCGATTTGGAAATCGAGAGTTCTAGCGTTCAAGTCCTAGAAGAGTCAGTTATATTTACACGGATTTGAATACTAGATCGTGAATACCGGTGTTCTATGGCGGTCGGGTCTCAATTAATCACACATGTTAGGAACGGTCGAACTGAGACTGTACAAGACTACACTTCATTCACACTCATACATATCATCCTCTGAAGTATTATCTGAAAGGTAATTACCGGAGGCTAAACAGGAAAGAGAAAGTAATAAATTCAGTAATTATTGCAATTATTTATTATGTATTTCAAAATAAATTAAATAAATGAATTATTTATTATTAGAGTACTTCAAAACGCATAGCGATAGAATCATTGTAATAAGGATAAAATCAAAACCTAAACCGACAACGATTGTTAACGTCTATATGCCTACAAGCGCCCATGATGATGATGAGGTAGAGTGTGTATACGAAGAGATTGGAAGCAATTAAACACGTAAAAGGAGATGAAAATTTAATAATAGTTGGAGATTGGAATGCAAGCATTGGAAAAGGCAAGGAAGGAAATATAGTGGGTGAATACGGGCTGGGCAAAAGGAATGAAAGAGGGGACCGACTTATAGAGTTTTGCACGAAGTATAATTTAGTAATTGCCAACACCCAATTTAAAAGTCGTAATAGAAGAATATACACTTGGAAAAAGCCAGGCGATACTGCAAGGTATCAGATAGATTACATCATGGTTAAGCAAAGATCTAGAAATCAACTCGTCGACTGCAAAACTTACCCTGGAGCAGACATTGATAGCGACCATAATTTGGTGATAATGAAATGTAGATTTGGGTTTAAAAGCCTGAAGAAAACATGTCAGATGAATCGGTGGAATTTAGAGAAGCTTGAGGAAGAGGAGGTAAAGAATATTTTTGAGGAGGACATCGCAAGAGGTATGAGTAAAAAAGATAAGGTAGAAAATGTAGAAGAAGAATGGGAGAATGTTAAAAAGGAAATTCTTAAATCAGCAGAAGCAAACTTAGGCGGAGTAAAGAGAACCGGTAGAAAACCTTGGGTTTCAGACGATACATTGCAGCTGATGGATGAACGTAGAAAATATAAGAATGCCAGTGATGAAGAAAGTAAAAGGAACTATCGGCAATTAAGAAATGCTATAAACAGGAAGTGCAAACTGGCGAAAGAAGAGTGGATTAAAGAAAAGTGTTCAGAAGTGGAAAGAGAAATGAACATCGGTAAAATAGACGGAGCATACAGGAAAGTTAAGGAAAATTTTGGGGTACATAAATTAAAATCTAATAATGTGTTAAACAAAGATGGTACACCAATATATAATACGAAAGGTAAAGTCGATAGATAGGTGGAATATATTGAAGAGTTATACGGAGGAAATGAATTAGAAAATGATGTTATAGAGGAAGAAGAGGAAGTTGAGGAGGATGAAATGGGAGAAACAATACTGAGATCTGAATTTAAGAGAGCATTAAAAGATTTTAAAAGAGCATAAAATCTTCATAATCTATAGTTTTTGCAAACTCTGGCGCTTTTTCTTTTATTGTAGCGTCTGATATGGGAATACTTATCTCACGAATCACTACAGACCGTTTTAAAACAGCTTCGTCGGCATTTGAAACACGCATTGCCGTAATCTGTTCTTTAATTAAATAAAACCTTCATCAGACTGCTTTTTAATTGTTTCGCGATTTGACAAAATCGTCGATAATGAAATTAAGTACAATATTACAGTATACAAACTAAAAAACAAAAAACTAAGGATAACCCGTCTGTTACGAAATTCACACAAACTGTTACACACAGAGATTAAACACGCGCTACCCGTAAACGCTAACCGTGCAGTAAACGAACACGGACTACCTAACAATCACGTAGCTGCTGTCGTCAAGGACGTAGCACGCTGTATAGTTTATAGCAGGTGCTGTTCATCGTAATAAGAGCTACGTAAAACTAATTCACAACAAACAAAAAAAAAAATTTAACTTTTATTATGCCCAAAAAATTCGTTATACAGAAATCATTTGTTCGTTGAACGGAAGTAAATATACGCACAAAATTCCCTAAAAATCAAGGTTTTGGGAAAAATTTCGTACTATAGAGAAATTCGTAAAAGAGAAGTTACTTATACAGAGGTTCGACTGTAGTTTCAAGTACGGTTCTGTAATACCTTTTAAATAGTTTCTCAATAGCGAAACTATAAAAAAATAAATTTCGCAGATACTCGTGTACCTCAAGACGATCTCTATTTCGTTATGAAATCGCCGGAGGTTTTCTGGAAACCATTAAATTTCGTAAATGCTATTGAAAAATGATTTTTATCAGGTATAAAATTTTTTTCACGGAATGGTTTTCAGAAACCTTTTAAAAAAACTTTCGATCTTTCGTTTCGAATAACCATAGTCACGTAATATCTTTGCCGATGAGTTTAAACCTTTATTAACATATATTTGCAGTAGAATTTAAAAATCATTTTATTCTATTTACCGATCGGTTTTCTGTATAAAAGACCAACCGTCCTTTTGACCGTTGATGAATACTATACGAGGTATAATAAACCTTTATCTTGAGAAATTAAAAGGAACAGTTTTATTAAACTAATTAAGTTCTCTGAATTTCAAAAATAAGTATTTTTAATTAAGTATAAATATTCTCTAAGAAATGGGGGTCTAATACTTAAAATAAAATCTGCATTAAGGTGAATTTTGAATTTTTGTTTTAATAAGAAAAAATTCCCTTTCGGTATGCCGGAAGGCGGACGTAGATTTTTTACCGGTGCTAAGTAGGGGATAAAAAATATTACCACCTTAAAGTTAAGAAAAACATGAAATTTACAATACTACAATGGTTGCGCGTGAAAAAAGTATCACATGTTTAGCATACGACAAGTCCCAACTTCTTACAATTCCAGCAACGTTTTTGCCATCCCTTGTCGTAAGGGTTGGTCATATCAAAAATTGTTTCAGACAGAAGTTTTAGCTAATGTTTAGAGGACTAAATATCACTTTAAACCGATTTGATACTGTGCCTATTAAGGAAGGTATGATTTTGTTTTTCTTTGAAAACCCATTTTTTCCACCCCCTGGGCAAATGGTTGGTGATATAAAAATACTTTACTCATATACGTTTTAGGGTCTTATCCAAAGAATAGTAGGAACTTTAAACGAATTCGATATTTTTCTTAATAAGAAAGTTATAGTAATATTTTGTTTTTTTTCGAAAAAGCCCCCCATTTCCAGCCTCGTGGTCCGATTTTGCCCATTAAAGAACCCAACCGAAATTTTGGGTCGTTATATTTTATGTTATCAATTTCAAAGTGATTGGCGCAAAATTACGGCAGTTATCGTATCCACAAGAAAGTGATATATATATATATATGTAAAGGTATATATAAACTTTTGAGCT
This sequence comes from Lycorma delicatula, assembly GCF_047948215.1. NCBI lineage: Eukaryota > Metazoa > Arthropoda > Insecta > Hemiptera > Fulgoridae > Lycorma > Lycorma delicatula. The sequence continues at coordinate 5,851,557 of NC_134466.1, forward strand.
GACAGTGGTTTTGGGATCTGAGGGATGTGAAACATGAAGATATGTCAAAATTTTCCGGTAACTGGTAACCATGTTTTTCGATAATCGTGGTCCCATTACAATAGGTAGCTTTCTACCTGAAAGTCATTAAAAAAAAAAAATTAATCGTAGTAATTACTCTGTTATAGAACATTCTAAAAATTACAGGTTATGTATTAATAAAATTAAAATTAATTGACTTAATCTTACCTTAAATTATAATGTAATTAAAAAGAAGCTGAGTAAATTGCAAACTTAAACACCCGGTAACAGATGTTTTATTACTATTAACACGTACAGTCGCAAACTGTTGAGTTATTGTAGACGTTTAAATAAACACTGCGTTATATCAGTAAATATCAAACTAACACTGCAATATTATCATATCTTAACTGAAAAAAATCGGTTGTAATAATATAACAATTACTAAATTAAAACGTTGTTTATAATATATAAAACACAGTTATCATTGATTTAATACATGATAACACTTCGAAGAATAAACGCTTACTTGTGTCGGTTGTAAAGGACAGATTCCACAACCACATAGATCGTTAAAACGAACCGACGAGTTGTTCAGCTGTCGAAAACAGCTTACAGTTATACCACCAACCCTTCGATGCGCACATTACTAAATTTCCCTATAAATAATAAAAATTCCCTTTATAAGGGAGTATTATTTTTTAACGTTATTTTATTTACGATAAAATTACGTTATTGAAATTAATATTGAAAAAAATTGATTAAAGAAAATTTCTAACGGAAAAAATCAATGAAATTATATTAATCTATTTAACTTTATTATTCGTCATTATCGTTAACGCTTTTTTATTAACTAACTAGAACGTAATAAATTTGATCGATTCGATAAAAGAAACCTCTCATTAAAAGACACTTTACCGTGATGTAGTCTATATTATGATGTTACACCTTTTTCTCATCAGTCATTTGACTTATTTGATGATCTTATTTATTAATTATAATACATTTTTTTTTTTCACCTCAAAACATAATTATACTTTACTCGTACATCCATAATTAACTATTTTACATATATATAATTTTCATCTTCATTTTTTTTTTAGATTGAATTTTCCCTTATTAATGAGTTCATGCCGTTTGTCGCATTAAATAATTTTTATGTTTATTAAAAAGAATCCTCTTGAACCGTATTTTATAATTTTTATTTTACGTCAGATTTTAATTTTTTGAAAAGAATAATATACAGGTGTCCAACAAAGAAAAGAGAAACTTTCACGACATATTCTACTGATGAAAATAATGAAAAACGTTCATATAAACATAAGAGTAGAAATGCACTGTTTTCAAGTTACGGCTAACGAAAGATTTCGCCCGGATTTCAGCTTTTAGTTCGTCAATCGTGCGTGATCTGTTACGATACACCGCTTGTTTTGCTGTCCGTCACAAAAAGTAATCTGGAGGCGTCAGATCGGGCGATCGTACGGGTCACAAAACCCCTCGAAATGATTCGTTTACTAGACATTTCGTAAAAACGTCATCGACTGTTAGATCTTGTTGGAACCAGCCCTGATTGATTTCCACTTTTTTAACCGACTAATGAAGTTTGTTAAAAGAGCACAATAACCGTCACTATTAACTGTATTTTAAAAAAAGAGATTGGATACAGACCCCAATTTTTGTTTCGTGTAATTAATGGGAATTAGTTTTCGTCTACAGTCGTGTATATTGAAAATTAATATACCCTCCCAAATGAAACTAGCTTCATCTGTAAAAAAAGGAATGCGGAGGATGCCTACCGAATTTGGTCAATAAAGCGTTTAAACCGTTGACAATAATTTAGTCTTTTGGCATGATCTGAAGGTTTAAGTTCTTGACGCACATTACTTTATAGGGGAAAAGTTTAAGTTCTTTTCTTACAGTTTTATATGCGGTAGCGACCTGCTTCGCATCGACTTTGATGGACTTTCGGCCATAGCATCCGAAATATCAAGCAGCTTCTGTTCGTTTAGTTTAGGCGGTCTTCCGCTTCGATCGGTGTCTTCAACGAATTCTCTTTCCCGAAAGTTTTCGATAAGAGTTCAAGTTGGATTACGGTGAGGAACAGGCGTTCTTAGAAACTTTTCAGAAAACTTGTGTTTCACTCGATCGGTATATTTGTTACCTTCACGAAATACCTGTTTAACGAGAAAAATGCGTTCTCTATCGAAAGAACCGTAACGTTTCTTGCAACTACAGATTCCGATAAGCGAGACAACACAAAACGAAACGAAGTACCTTTAACAGTCTAAAATCCGGCAGCTGATTTCTGCAGGTATCTTTTTTTTGGTTTTTTTTAATGAAACTCTAAGTGAATGATTAATGATAATTTAATACACTACTGCCGGGCTGCCTAGCAAAAATTAAATATATTTTAATTAATTTATTGTGACGAATCGCAAATATATATAATTTTTAAGCGAATTAAACGTCATTTGAAAGAAAATGAAGTGAAGAATGTAAAAAAAAAAAATTGTTACCAATTCCCAGTCAGCCGCAACCTCCAAGCTGCCAGGTATGTTAATTATTTACGCTCATCGTGTTTTTTTCAAGAAAATTATGTACTAAATTGAAGTTTTATTTCTTAGTTTAATTTCTTCTGTACACGGTAGTCGCGCTGCGCTCTTGTTTACAACTTGAAACAGCGCGTGCATTCCTTCTCTCTCGTTTACACTCATCCAGACTGAAATAATTAGTTCAACGGCAACCACTACTTGCGGCCATTTTTTTACAGGTAAAACATGTGTTATCGTGTACAGAAAAGATTAAAATTAAACTTAACACATAATTTTTTTGAAAAAACCATAAGCGTAAAAAACTAACGATTACATACCTGTTCACACCTGGCGACTAGATTGCGGCTGACTGAGAACTGGCAACCGTTTTTTTTTTACGTTCTTCACATCATTTCCTTTCAAATGTCGTTTATTCACTTAAAAAAATATATTTGTGATTCGTTACAATAAATTAATTAAAATATATTTAATTTTTGCTAGGCGACCCGGCAGTAATGTATTTAAATCGTTTCATTAAAAAAGACCAGATACCTGCAGAAATCAGCTGCCGGATCTTGTACTATAATCGCGACCCGACAACTGACGTCTTGATTTATTACCGAGTAACGCTCAACAAACCCACAGGGCAGCCGAAAAACAGTTTTTTTTTAAACCTCAGGGACCACCTTTATGTATTGTTTCAGAGGATGGGATGAATGACTTGTAGCGTATGAAGATGCCACCGGGATTCAAACCCGGGGCCTCCGGATGAAAGGCCGAGACGGTACCACTCGCGCCACGGAGGTCGGAAGTTTATACTTGTATTAATCGATTATTATTATTATACTCCCTCCACCGTATGATACTTTATTCGTATGTTTTTTTGAGTTTTTATGTTGTGAATCTTGTTTGACAACGGCAGAATTTAAATCATCGTATGACATTTAGGTATCGCATATTTATATATTTTATTTATTACAATTTTTTTTTGATTTGGGTGGGTGGATGGTGGGCGGTTAGTAGAATAATCGACAAATTTAAGATGATATTTATTGTACGTGTTTTTTATGATAAGAATAAAACGCTCCGTATAAATCACGTGAAACAGTTAATAATGTACACGATTTTGTGAAGAAGGAAACTATAAAGTTAAAAACATTAGAAGACGTCAAACATTTAATACGCATTTAAAAATGTGCAGAAAGAACCGCTGGATCTTGTGGGATGTCAAAATCGCAAGTTCAAAAACTTAAAAAAAAAAGCAGGAACTTCTTAAATGTGAATCGCAATTGTGCTCATTCGGCGCACCAAAAAAGTGTAAAAAACGTTCAAAACCGGTTAGCGGTTGAGATAATTTTCACCAAGGTTTTGTAAGACTAACAGCTAACGAGTTTCACGCAAAACATAATGAATGAACTGCCTACATTAAATGCGAGAAGAACTTCAAAAGCGTGTTCAATTTAAAAGTTCTGGAACTAGACTAGGAACTACCCTAAAAAGAGTTAGGCTTTGCGGTGTAAAACTAACGCGATGAAATTCAAGTCAAAGTCGGGTGGTCGAGTTATCATAAAACGAAGAAAGCTATTAGAAAGAAAACGGGTAGACGACTACGGCTAAAGAAAGGCGGTCGTTTGAAATAGAAACGTGGAGAAAAGAAATCTTAGATTCCGTATCGTACATTCACTGTACGACTACACTAGGGCTTAAAGTGACAGGCGCGGTGTCTTTGATCTTCCGCGAATAAGCTTTTAGCTTAGTTCCTGAGGGCAACGCGGTAGCGTTAGGTGTCAGCTGTCTTCTTCGGAAGGCAGAACTCATTACTATCTTTCGTGGCGGATTACTGATGTAGATGTCCCTCGGGGCATCTGTGGCATCTCACGTGGCCGGGCTGAACACTGTGGAATGTGATCAGTTTGAGGGCAAGCAGATGTCCTCCGTTAAAACCCATTGCCGGCAAGGAACGGAGGGGGCGGTGTAGCGACCTGACACACTACGAGGCGGGATCTTCTCCCCTCGGGGGGGGGGGGGGGATTTAGATGTACGACTACACTGTTCCTCTAAAGGAACCAGGACTAAATTTCGTTGTTGCGATCAAAATTTATGGTGGTACGTTGTGTTTTATTTTGCCTCGACTTTCGAGACATTCACGAAATCGGTTCATAACAAGTAGAACTGGGCGCGGGGTTCGCGCTTCCGCGAGCTCGGTTAGCTAGTTCAGAGGGTGGCGATGTAGGACTTTCAAGATGTCCGGACGAGGCCTACAGCGAAGATAATAAGCGGAGTCATTATAAATTACCGATGCAAATGTCTATCGAGGCATTTGCATCGGTGGCATGCCAACGAGGCCAGGTTTATTAATATGAGATGTAAAAAGTCAGAGTGCGATAGACGACTCCCGTTAAAAGCAAACAGGGTAAGGAATGGGGGGGGGGGTGGCGACCGGAACGTCACTAGCAGGGTGTCTTCCCCTACGCCCGCCCCTACGTCCGCGAAGGATTTTTTAGTAAAAAACTAGAAGCGTTTTCATGCGAGACGCATTTCCGAAAAGTCAATGGAAAAACGAAAGCTATAGTAAAGTTAGATGTTTTCAAAAGATCTGGCATTCATTGGATCTGCTATAAGAAACGTGACGATAAAGTTGATCGTTTTGACAGTATTAAAAACATAACTCACCGGGTCGGTCTAGTGGTGAATTCGTCATCGCGAATCGGCTGATATCGAAGTCGACAGTTCTAAGGTTCCTAAGTTCTAGTAAAGGCAGTTACTTTTATACGAATTTGAATGCTATATCGTGGGGACTGGTGTTCTTTAACGGTCGGGTTTTCAATTAACCGCACATCTCAAGAACGGTCCACCTGGGACCGTAAAAGACTACATACACATCATCCTCATTCATCCTTTGAATCGATACCTTACAGCGGTTCCGCAGGCTAAACAGAAAAGAAAACATTAGAAACGTACCTATACCGAGCGAGTCGATAAAATATGTTGCTGTCAACATCGATATAAATTATAATTACATCAAACCAACGACGATGCGATTTGCGATTACTTGTGTGTGATATGTTAGAAGATGAAATTTAAAAACTGTAAGCAGTTAGGAACAGTAGCTTATTGGAATTACATTTATTTATTTCTAATTGTAAAAAGTCATGGCGAACTCTTAATCGTTCAGCGGTTCAGCACCGTCGGCTCAATAATCACCCACCGATTCTTTCCGGAATTACAACTATCACCCGGTCAACGGAAATTAGGTTTGCAGGAGATAATGACAGGCAATAGCACACCCGATGTTGTAGACGGTGTAAGCAACAAGTTTACATGCGCGCGAGAAGTTAAGATGGATGAGAATAAAAATATTACTTCGGTAATAAATAAACAAATCGTAGCGATACCTACTGGTTATTCGAAGTTGGAATATATAATTATATATATACTAGCTCTACCCGCCACGCTTCGCTGTGGCACATTGTGGTTGCACGGATGAGAAATGAGAAACAAAACAAAGCATACGTTTCATAAAAGTTTAATTTTGCAATACTTTTGGATATACAATATTTTTTTGTTTTTCCACTGTCTGCGTAGATATAAAGGCTATCTGGTTTGCCGACTCGGGAACACGCAACATACAGTTACCCGTGTGAGAAGCAATCCGCATCTAAATCTAAACCACACAATTCTAAAGATTGACCTTGAGCTTTATCGAATCTGATTGCAAATGCCGATCGAATTGGGAATTACAATCTTTTCAATTAAAATGGTGTATCGGTCGGGATCATGGGAATTCGAGGAATGAGGACATCTTCACCTTTGAAAGGCCCCGTTAAAATCGTTCCTTCCACTACGTTATTCGTCAATTTCTTAACAGCAAGTCGCGTGCCGTTGCAGAGTTTTGGCTGATTAATATTCCGCAACAGGACAATTGTCATTTTTCGATCGAACCGTTTCTAGAATCAATCTAATGAGGAATGTTTTCCCAGTTCCTCCTGGCGCATCCAAGAAGAAGGTCCCCCCAACTCCGTCATTTATCATTCGCATTATGCGATCGTAAATGCCTTTCTGTTCACGCGTTAATTTGGGAATGTTTGATCGGACATATGACTGAAGATCACCGATGTTGTAACTCTGTTCACGGCGTAAATCCACATCAAATGAAGCAATCGCAGCTCGTGTCGGTGCTGGCATTCCCGATCGACTAAGAACTTTATTTGCAATAGCTAAGCACTTGTCTTCAATATTTATCGATGCTTCGTTGTAAATGCCTTCTGTAAATTTCACGGTCATATTGCTATTTTCTAGGCGTACTCTATGCAAAATATCCTCAGCCATATGCGATCGATATCTTTCCCGTAACTCTGTGGGAGATGAAGGGAAGCAAGCGGTCAATATAATAGTAATTATAGTCCGTATAAAATTGGTCTGACACACAACGCCATATTGGTAAGTCGTGTTTTTATTCGGCTCCTAACGAATATGTCCTCCTCTATGAATCATGAGACCTTGCCGTTGGTGAGGGGGCTTGAGTGCTCAGGGATACAGAGTAGCTGGACCGAAGGTGCGACCATATCGGAGAGGTATCTGTTGAGAGCCAGACTAAGGAATGATTCCTGAAAGAGAGCAGCAGCTCTTTCAGTAGTTGTCAAGGGCGTGTACAAGACTACACTTCATTTACACTCGTACATATCATCCTCTGAAGTATTATCTGAAAGGTAATTACCGGAGGCTAAACAGGAAAGAGAAAGTAATAAATTCAGTAATTATTGCAATTATTTATTATGTATTTCAAAATAAATTAAATAAATTAATTATTTATTATTAGAGTACTTCAAAACGCATAGCGGTAGAATCATTGTAATAAGGATAAAATCAAAACCTAAACCGACAACGATTGTTAACGTCTATATGCCTACAAGCGCCCATGATGATGATGAGGTAGAGTGTGTATACGAAGAGATTGATGAAGCAATTAAACACGTAAAAGGAGATGAAAATTTAATAATAGTTGGAGATTGGAATGCAAGCATTGGAAAAGGCAAGGACGGAAATATAGTGGGTGAATATGGGCTGGGAAAAAGGAATGAAAGAGGGGACCGACTTATAGAGTTTTGCACGAAGTATAATTTAGTAATTGCCAACACCCAATTTAAAAATCATAATAGAAGAATATACACTTGGAAAAAGCCAGGCGATACTGCAAGGTATCAGATAGATTACATCATGGTTAAGCAAAGATCTAGAAATCAACTCGTCGACTGCAAAACTTACCCTGGAGCAGACATTGATAGCGACCATAATTTGGTGATAATGAAATGTAGATTGGGGTTTAAAAGCCTGAAGAAAACATGTCAGATGAATCGGTGGAATTTAGAGAAGCTTGAGGAAGAGGAGGTAAAGAATATTTTTGAGGAGGACATCGCAAGAGGTATGAGTAAAAAAGATAAGGTAGAAAATGTAGAAGAAGAATGGGAGAATGTTAAAAAGGAAATTCTTAAATCAGCAGAAGCAAACTTAGGCGGAGTAAAGAGAACCGGTAGAAAACCTTGGGTTTCAGACGATACATTGCAGCTGATGGATGAACGTAGAAAATATAAGAATGCTAGTGATGAAGAAAGGAAAAGGAACTATCGGCAATTAAGAAATGCTATAAACAGGAAGAGCAAACCGGCGAAAGAAGAGTGGATTAAAGAAACGTGTTTAGAAGTGGAAAGAGAAATGAACATTGGTAAAATAGACGGAGCATACAGGAAAGTTAAGGAAAATTTTGGGGTACATAAATTAAAATCTAATAATGTGTTAAACAAAGATGGTACACCAATATATAATACGAAAGGTAAAGTCGATAGATGGGTGGAATATATTGAAGAGTTATACGGTGGAAATTAATTAGAAAATGGTGTTATAGAGGAAGAAGAGGAAGTTGAGGAGGATGAAATGGGAGAAACAATACTGAGATCTGAATTTAAGAGAGCATTAAAAGATTTAAATGGCAGAAAGGCTCCTGGAATAGACGGAATACCTGTAGAATTACTGCGCAGTGCAGGTGAGGAAGCGATTGATAGATTATACAAACTGGTGTGTAATATTTATGAAAAAGGGGAATTTCCTTCAGACTTCAAAAAAAGTGTTATAGTCATGATACCAAAGAAAGCAGGGGCAGATAAATGTGAAGAATACAGAACAATTAGTTTAACTAATCATGCATCAAAAATCTTCTATACAGAAGAATTGAGAGGAGAGTGGAAGAAGTGTTAGGATAAGACCGATTTGGTTTCAGGAAACGTATAGGGACAAGGGAAGCAATTTTAGGCCTCAGATTTATAGTAGAAGGAAGATTAAAGAAAAAACAAACCAACATACTTGGCGTTTATAGACCTAGAAAAGGCATTCGATAACGTAGACTGGAATAAAATGTTCAGCATTTAAAAAAAAATTAGGGTTCAAATACAGAGATAGAAGAACAATTGCTAACATGTACAGGAACCAAACAGCAACAGTAATAATCGAAGAATATAAGAAAGAAGCCGTAATAAGAAAGGGAGTCCGACAAGGATGTTCCCTATCTCCGTTACTTTTTAATCTTTACATGGATAGATTTACAGTTAATGATGTTAAAGAACAATTTAGATTCGGAGTAACAGTAAAAGGTGAAAAGATAAAGATGCTACGATTTGCTGATGATATAGTAATTCTAGCCGAGAGTAAAAAGGATTTAGAAGAAACAATAAACGGCATAGATGAAGTCCTACGCAAGAACTATCGCATGAAAATAAACAAGAAGAAAACAAAAGTAATGAAATGTAGTAGAAATAACAAAAATGGACCGCTGAATGTGAAAATAGGAGGAGAAAAGATTATGGAGGTAGAAGAATTTTGTTATTTGGGAAGTAGAATTACTAAAGATGGACGAAGCAGGAGCGATATAAATTGCCGAATAGCACAAGCTAAACGAGCCTTCAGTAAGAAATATAATTTGTTTACATCAAAAATTAATTTAAATGCCAGGAAAAGATTTTTGAAAGTGTATGTTTGGAGTGTCGCTTTATATGGAAGTGAAACTTGGACAATCGGAGTATCTGAGAAGAAAAGATTCTAATCTTTTCTTCTCTAGGGATGTAGGATGTAGAAGATATACTGAAATGAAACGACTGGCACTAGATAGGGAATCTTGGAGAGCTGCATCAAACCAGTCAAATGACTGAAGACAAAAAAAAAACGAATATGTTTGCCTGCCTCCGTGTAGCGGCGAGTGGTAACGTCTCGGACTTTAATCCGGTGGTTCCGAGTTGGAATCCCGGTCAGGCATGACATTTTCATACGCTATAAATCATTCATATCATCATCTGAAGCAATGCATAACGGTGCTTTCGGAGGTTAGAAAAAACAAAAAAAAAAACGAATACTTAGTTGTGTGGTTTCAGTGTTACTATTTGTGAATTTTGTTCTTTGCTTGTACATAGCAAAGAACGCTAAATGACCAAAAAACGATTGTTTGGTCATATATATGTAAAAAAATAACCTAACAAAGGATTTTTTGGTCGTTATGTAGGGATATTATTTTCTGTGTATTTGGTTATTTCGATTTTTTTGTTTGGATAGTCTTAAGTCTATCTGGGCTGTAAGAAAGTCGGGTGTTTTAATTTATTTACTGTAAGTCATCCTTCTTGGTGGCTTTTCTTTTTGTTTTGGGGTTTTTTTTTTATAAAATACAGATGTTTTAGCTGTTAAATATAATTCAAAGAAATTTGTTACTTAATCAGTTGTGATTTTGTTTACATTGGCAACGGCCATACGGGCTCTTTGTGATTGGTCGTTGTGTTTGACAGCAGCCATCTTGCATCGGTCTGATTGGTTTTCCTTTGTTTACATTTCCATCTGATTTATTAACCTCTTATTTATGAAAAAACTGTACAAATTAAAAATAGATAGATAGATTTTTAAAAATAGATGAAAACAATTTGATGCGGGTTATATATCGTGCTAAAATTTGAGCTCAATTTGAGCAGAACATTTTGAGTTTTTGAAGCCGTACACAAACGAACTTAACATTTTTATATATATAGATTTGATTATAATCAAATCAAACCGTAAGAGCTAGGTGTCTTCATGTCGTTAAAAGCCAACAAGAAACCGCTGCGGTCCGAATTAAAATCTACCGTTCGGGTGGATGCAACTGATAAAAACAGTATAGGATATATGCAGGGTCTCAATCCAAAACTGATGGCGCTAAACCTAACGCACACATCTAAAAACCCAGCCTGTGAATGTAATTTTTTGTTAGGTGCAGTACCATACGCGGTAGTTACGCTAATTGCCGACAAGCTCGGATGCCGCAAGAGTTTCCTCCGGCAGGAGATCCTGACGATATGATTGAAGAGATGCCGTAGAATCCAATCTACCTGCCAGTCTCGTTGAGCGTTTGATTAATGATATCGAAATACAACTGACTTACGACAACGATCGTTTATTAAATCTACGCAACGAACCCGTGACCTGGCGACTGTAGTTGAAGAGGCCGGGATCATGAGTAAACCTTTGTCGTTTTAATATTTTCAAACGTAATAAAGTACGAGATGTTGATATTCGATTACCGTAAAATTGCACGGAAACCTACAGCGGCATTAACCTGAAAGAAGACGCTGGCTTCTGATCTAGAGGAATACCATACATATATCGCTACCATCCGACGGAAAACTTAAATAGACGACATTATGTGTCCGCTTTCGATTGAACAAACATACTATCGTGACGAGTCACTGAATTACAAATATCAGTTATTCACTGTACGGAACTACTACTGTTTGGTACAGATATCCTGTAGAATGAAAACGGACGGTTTTATGCCGATGAGATTTGAGGAATTTTACAAGAGCGTCACCGGGTCTTTGAAACAAGAAGCGGTATAGATCAGAGCAAGCAGCAGTGCTAACTCGGTATTGGCAAATGAAGCAAATCGTAGATCCAAATTCGCCCGAAAAAGAAGTCTCAATGTCGAGTACTGTTTACCTTTCTTAGCTTCAATCTTTTATCACACGTTGACGCGTTTCGGAACCGATCCGTTGTCAAAACTTATTGTTCTCGTACTTTTAAATTTCTGTTAATCTTTATATAGAGTTTATTCAATGCACCTCTCTTTACTTGACGTCATGCCTTTTCCGGTCTTCTTCTTTCAAGAAGACAAGAATATTTCTGCAAACACTGTTGCATACGGGTGGTTATTCACGAGACGTTGGTAAAATACACATCGCCGACTGGAGACGTGTAAACAACGAATTAAAAAATATATATACATGCATATCTCTTCTTTTTTGGTAAAACCTACAGCTCGCACTTTAATCGCTTATTCGTCTGACAGTATATTCGGATAAGATGAGGCGAAACGTTTCCATAATATTATTATGAAAATATTTCATTCCAAACGTTTCAAAGTTTATTCTGCCGAATCTTATTTTTCTAGCGAACCTATTGCAAGCGAAATATTTATTACCTTTAAAGAAGTACAGCGAGCCATCTGAAAATCAAAAAGCTGATTGAATTGTTTTAGGAATAACAAGGAATAGATCGGATAGAAAACTTTTTTTTTTATCGTAAATCTACAGTAATCATCATACAAAACAAACGTTTGTCCCGTGTTAAGTGTTGAAAACCGCTTGGAATTTGTTCGATGATGAAAGTCCAGTAGACACTAAAGAATGGAAGCGGGCGATCATTTGCAGTGTATTAATACCAAATATATAAATGTTGTCGGTAAACACCACATCACTCTTCATTCGCTGATAAACGCTCTTGATTTTGAATTCTCCAGGTAGAAATCTAAACAATACACTCAACAGGACCATTTTCACAATACAAACGGCCTACATATTGGTAAATCGAAGGTAAACTGTTTCACACGTAACCGGTACGCTCTCGATTAACCGGATCAAGGCTATTGTAATTTTGCAGTTGCACTGTACAAGGCTTCGAAAGATCGTTTTATTGTAGGTATCACACACACACACACACACTGTGATAATTACTTGTGGTAGTAAAATGTAGCGAAACCACCTCACAAAGCTACTGTATTTAATCCTTTACTGCACGAGTCCTTTGAAAAAAGAAAACTTTGTCGTATTTTCATACTAGCAATTTTTTAAATCAAAATTGTTTCATTACAATTAAAATTTCACGTCTCCAAAACTTATATGTGAAAGGAAATACTTATAAAACGTTTAAAGATGACCGAAATTTAACTTTAATGTCGAAACGGTGATAAACACTAAAAAATAGTTCTTTTTACTCTACGTATAGAAGAAAGAACTGTATTCTCATAAACCGATCATTTTTCCTCAGATTGACAACTACGTTAAAACAGATAACGTTTTATACCGTCGATCCTAAAGAATCCCAACGTTTTGGGCTTAATGTTTCCCACTTTTAGTGTCGAAGGGCATGTCAGAAAATAGCCAATTCCACCGGGATTCGCCTGTTTAGATCTTTCATCAAAATAAATCAGCAATCAGCTATCGCCACAAATAATCGACAAACCTAAACGAGTATAAACATAACGCTCCCTCTTTTTATTAATTTATAAAAAAAAAATTACGCGACTGGCTGCTTACGGATACCATCCAATCGTAAAAATGAATGCAGCTGTATAAATAAAGTAATCAACCGCAAGTTTACTTTGAATTAAATATTTTACTTACGATTTATTTCTAAAACCGTAACGAAACGTAGTTGTAACGTATTATCAAAAGCTAAAGAAAAAACTCATTTTTGAAGAGTTATCATTTAAAAAATCATACGATTGAAAAAAGTTAAGTTTTATACCGTGTTTAAAAAGGTTCTTTTCTGTTAATGCCGAGTTTCAATTTAGCTAAAGAAAATCTTAATGTTATTATTCTGAAGAATTGTAATAAATTACACAGAAAATCCGTTTATCGGCTGTTTTGCTAAGCAAAACGTTTAAAGGAAATTTTAATGTAAGAGTTTTTAAAAAAATAATTATTTAATATGCTGAAGAACAACTATTTTTATCATTTAAGTCTCTCTCTTTTTTTCCTGTTTAGCCTCCGGTAACTACCGTTTAGATAATTCTTCAGAGGATGAATGAGGATGATATGTATGAGTGTAAATGAAGTGTAAGTCTTGTACAATCTCAGTTCGACCATTCCTGAGATGTGTGGTTAATTGAAACCCAACCACCAAAGAACACAGAAGAATCTAGTATCCACGATCTAGTATTCAAATCCATGTAAAAATAACTGGCTTTACTAGGACTTGAACGCTGTAACTTTCGACTTCCAAATCAGCTGATTTGGAAGTCGAAAGTTATCATTTAAGTCTAAAAAAGTTTCTCCGAACGTCTGTTTCAACGTTGCGGCAATTTTCTTTTGCTATTTCGGCTGTCGGCAAAGACAGAACTTTTTTCGGCAATGTAGCAAATAATCATTATATGAAGTAATTTTTCACCTCGTATAGATGGGCGGTATACATACGGTCTCTTTCTAGACGTAAGGACGTTGGGAATCACCTCGTGGATTAACTCGGACCGGCATATGACTCGGTTCCTCGATCCCTGACATAACGGGTCATTACCCTGACCTCTAACGACATCCACCACCACTTTTTTTGGGGCGCGCGGGAAATTTTTTTCTCGCGTACGTGATTTTTTTTGCGCACGTGTCGGGCGGATGTAACCTTGTTTATTAGTTTTAAAGTTATCTCGACGGCGAGGTCAACTTACAAGTATAAATAGGCGCCAAATTTTCACTGGAATTCATACCGATAATTTCCGTTTTGTTATCTTGATTTACAATCGATAATCTGCGTACGTAATTTTTATCTGCTATATTATTTTCATTTAGGCAAGTTAAACTGTATTTAAATATAATTAATTTAAATTTTGTAGAATTTAAATTGAAATAAAAACTATATTGCATGTAGAACTAACGCTACGTAAGGAAATTAAAATTATTAATGAATGTTGTAGAACGCGACAAAATTGTTGAAGAAAAAAAATAATATGTATTTTTTTATTTTCCAGAATAAAATATCGATCAAAAGCTAGCGCAGTTGATAACTGTTTTTTCTGCAAAAAAATCATCGTAAGTATAATTAACTTTAGCTTAAAGAAATCGGTTGTGATGCGATTTTGATGGATTTTTTTTGTTATAGTTATTTCAGTCAGATATGGACCTACATTATCTGGAATTAACCGCCGGAGAGACAGCGGCATTGATCTATAGTAATTTAAGGAACGATAGAGTTTTTCCTTCGCTTATTATTAAACAATTAAACCGGTATTATTTCGGCAGATTAATCTTATTAACTCGCATATCCACTTTAAGACGCTTTCAATTGTAAAGGAATGGATGAGAGAGATTTTTGTAAGACTGAAAACTCCTACTATAGTGTAATAAATGGAGCAACCGTATATTTTAATGAATCTTTGTACGGAATGAAAAGAGAAGTTAACTGTTTACAGTTGTTAGCTTGCGCCTGCTTGCCGATATGCTCTAAATATTATGAAGCGTATCAGTATAGTATTTTACGGTAATAAGGTAAACTGATGATGCTTATTGTATTAGCGATTTAACAGAGTATGAAATAAAAGTTTTGGATTGTTTAAGATGGAAAACATAGGTAATTGGACCGAATCGGTTTGTTATCCATTTATTATGGAAAAATGATTATATTAAGAGAAACGACAGCCGCCTAACAATTAAATCTTTATCTGACCGTGCTAATAAGTTAATCGCAAATTGTCTTTGTAAAGATAAGTTTTAAAGTACACCTTTTTTCTAGTTGGCAGATGTCTGCATATACGGTTAGCCTGTTTATTCCAGAAAATGAAACGAGATCTTTTTACGATTAACTCTGTCGTATTGTTAAGTCTGACGTAGTAGTTGTATTCAATATAACGTTAAAAGAGATGTTTTTCTACAGATGTATAAATCTTTAAGAACCGACGCGAGGTAATCAAATATCAACCTTCATCCCGGTAGAAAGGAGGCAACCTCTTCTAGAGGAAATCGATATCGAGTCTCGACCGGGTCCTTCAGAGCTTCAACAAGCAAGTTCTATACAAATTCTATATCGATCTTCTTCAGGTGACGAGCATGAATCGCACGCGACTGAAATCAATTCAACAGACGTAAGTTTACAAGACGTGATATTAACGTATTGCACGAAGAGACTTACGTCTGTTGAGTTGTGGCACGAGGCGATGGGAAGAGCGGTAGGAAAAGCTCTTTCCCGTGAATCGTTATCGTTGCCGACTACGTTTCAAATTTTAAAAGTTTTCGCTAAAGAGTAAGATTTTGTTATCGGTTGCGATGGAAAACAATACGATAAACGAACCGGATTCGCCGCTGATGTACACGCCTTTGACTGGATTTATATCGTCGACGCCGGATGACGACCAACCCGTTGTGAAAATTTCATATTTTTCCGACTTCCTCAGCGAAAAAGCATTTTTCATCGTCGGAAGTCACGCTGCGATTCTCACCCTTTCTTTTTTTGTTTAACCTCCGGAACCACCGTAAGGTATTACTTCAGAGGATGATATCTGTGAAGTGTAGTCTTGTACAGTCTCAGGTCGACCGTTCCTGAGACGTGTGGTTAATTGAAACCCGATGACCAAAGAACACCGGTATCCACGATCTAGTATTCCAATCCGTATAAAAGTAAACCGCCTTTACTAGGATTTGAACCTTAGAACTCTCGACTTTGAAATCAGCTGATTTGCGATGACGTGTTAACCACTGGACCGGCAAGGTGGGCGCGTTTTTTACCCTGTCAACTTCCTGTCCCGCTATTTCGTATCGGAATTCATCGAAAAGAAACGCGCTGAAATTATTACATAATTTATTGTGGGGAACGGGGATTCTTATCTCGTCGCCGTTATTAAAAGTCGTAGCCGCATAAGTGTAATGAGTGTGGTATTCCTTACCCGTAATGGTTTCATTGAACACCCCGTTCGCAGCATCTACATTTATTATTTGTCCACTCGTCGTTGCAAGACTGTGAAACCTACAGATTCTAGAAAAAACGACTCTCTGGTGAAGAGACTGCGGGAGGGGATTTATATATTTTCCATCGTAGATGAAAATCAACCCCGTCGTTTCGTCGTCTCAGATACAACCTCACGGTAACTTCCTCGTCTCCGAAGTTTATCGGTTCCTATTCTTTGTTGCCCACCCGCACGGTTATATACCGTACGGTATTGGTGTTGACCGGCAGATAAATGACGCTGTGAGGCGCTTCAGTTATATCCCCGCCCGACGCTACCAAAGAATTCGTAGATTATGTGACCTTCTTCTCCATCCACGTACGAACCCCGGACGATGTTGCAGGTTATGCTTATAGCGTTTACAGGTGAAATACTGACCTGCCTCTAAGATATGTGCCTTAAGTACGAGGTAGATTCACCTCGTCGAATCCCAAAAGAGTGTGAATCGAGTACGGTTTTCTAAAATCTACTTTTTCACAGTAAAAAAGCCGCGAATGCGTAGATGTAGGTTGGACCGCGATTTTCACTACACATTTCGACGATTTTTTCTTACTGCGCTGTGGCTTCTTCCATTTTTCATCATCGGTTTCGTTCAGATCCGCATTCTCTTTGCCTTTACCGTCCTGGCAACCGCCCATCAGATGTTTCAGTTTCACTCTCGGATTTTTGATTTCATACAATCTCGGAATAAGCCTTATTGCCGTAATAAAACGTGTTGTTTTTTCCCCTTTTGCACGTTCGGGATGTTGTTGTAAGACATGAAATCGACGAGGCCGATCTCCCACGCAGTATCACCGAGTTCTATCGGAGGAAAAAATCCGAAGATAGCACGGACGATTTACCATTTAGGCAGAACATATCAAAAACGTCAAACACAGATGTCCGCGGACGACTGAATCGAATCCTTATCTGCGGTCTAAATTATACTTAACGTTGACTTTCTTTCCGGTATATCTAAGATAACGGGCTAACTCTTTTTTAAAGGCTCAAATTTCCTTAACTATCGAAATAAACCGCGTTCGCACCTCGTCTTTTATAACATATCCACCGGGTACCTGAATCGATGGGCGCTGTCTAGGTTCACTATTCCCGATTCGGTTTCGTTTATTCTAGCCGGTAGAGTATCGCGCATGAAAACAACTCTGAAGTGAGGTATTTCCACTTGGCGCGCGAACCGCATCAGCTGTACATCCGAAAAAGTACGATCGGATAGCTTGTGCGGTAATTATACGCCTTTCTTTGCCTTGACGACTGCGATGCTGTTTGCGGCCTGCGGGTTGGCGTTTTTATACCCCGCATCCGATCTTTGGACGGTACGGTTTGAGGTAAACGCCTTCCCTTTTTTCTTATCGACCTGAGCTCTCCGTCGAGAACCGCTGTATATGCTGTACGCTACACGGTGCGCTTTTCAAGCTTCAGCGAGCGGATTTATCCCCTGATCGCCTGTCCGCAATCTTTTTTTCTATTTTGGTCCCGGAACCGTAGTACTGGTATTCCGGTAGGCGGGTTTCAAAAGGGATCAGATCATTCCCCGATCGAGCACGATTCTTGCAATGTCACTTGCGACGGCTAGTGTTTTACCTGGAACACTGGCGATAGGACTTATCAAGCCGCGTCCTCTTTTCTCACAGATCCGCTTGTTCGCTTTCTTCGTTTTATATTCGACTAAAATTCTTCTGAAGATTCATCCGTTTTATATCTGATATTTCTTCAGTCCGGGTTCCTGCGTCTTTCTCGATCCCGCTTTTCAATAGGGAGACGGTATCATCCGATCGCTGTCGAACGGTGAAGTCGATCGTATTTTTGTCGGCGAAAGAAATTTGTGTTTTTCCGATCGTACGTTCAACTTTGGCGACGACTCATCGAATTTTTGCCGGATGAGAAACCGCATATATCTCATCGTTATCAGATCGTTTTCGTCGTCTGGATGAGCGGCGTTTTTAGCGCGGCCTCCTTTAAAATCTACGATTTTGAAACTATTCCGCTCCTCGCACGCTAAAATACAGCGATCTTCGACGTACTGGTCGATGAAAAACAAGCAGTCATCCACGTCGACGGCGTCATCATAATTTTCTGCGCGCGCCAGATTACACATTCTTTTTTCGCGAGCGTCGATATCGCCTTCATCGGTGATCCCGAACAGGATCCTTGAGCCGAATTCAGACTGATCTAACCTGCCGATTATCATGTTGAATGAATCGACTACAGTGCGCTTTCTCTTCTGTCGACCCTCGTTCTTTTAGTTCTTCGATTATCGATACTATTTTGTTATCGTGAGCCGTATTGCCGGCCTTCTTAGATGCGATCAGCAGTTTTAACCTCTCGCAGATTTCGTTGCGGTCATCAAAATAAACGTTTTCGACTTTACGATCCTCGCGCAGTCATCTCAGAAGGAACCGGTCTTTTCCTCGTTTTTTTTAGAATCGCCGGACGGAAAAAGCTGCTTATTATCTCTACGTATTTGTATCCCGGTCGGTCTTCACTCATTCACTTCCTTCGGAGTTGTTTCTCGTGAGCGTGTTTATGGCGATCAGATTTTTTTAATATTCTTCCAAATCTTCTTCCGCGTATAACTTAGGTTTTTTCATAAAAATCAATTTGAATAGTTCTCGACTCGCGAGATATGTCACTTCTCTAATGAGGATATTGCTGTCCGTATAGAAGTCTAGGATCGCATCGCCGATCTTCAGTTCGTTTCCGTCAAAGTGAACGCCGTACACGCTGACCGTTCGAGCATATACTCTTGCGCCAACCCTTTTCGAATGCTAGTCCTGAAAGTCACGCTCGCTCTCATCTTCCCGTCGGGCGGATGCAGCAGCTGTTGGTGGAGGGTTCAGACTCTTTGGCCTCTTTTTTGGCACCGGGACGAGCCATGTAAATGATAAATCTGTGTGCAGTTTGCCGCTGCCTCGCTCCTGAGGTGGCGTATCGGCCGTATCGGACGGCGGAGTCAGTCCTAGAGAAAGCTTTAGGTGCTTTTCCACCAGAGTAAGCGCATTCGGCAATTATGCCCGGTTGTAGTTTCGTACGTACGCGGGTTGATTTGTAAGTAATTTTGGATGCTCTGGTACGGTAGGTCGAAATTGCGAGTTGCGAAAACGTTTTGACGGTATGAAATTAATTTTTGTTGTAAACCAATTTGTACATCTTTATCGGCGATCGGTTTTTTGATTCGGTGAGTTTGAAAAAATTTTTTGTTAGTCGGTGGATTTCAAAACCGATGGAAACGTCTTTCGAGAATTTTGAATCGGTGCTGTACTGATCGCTGAAATATGTAATCGGGTATCGGGGATGTAGAAGATGACCTCCGGTAAAACCCATCAGAGCTAGGAGCGAAGGGGTGGTGTGGCGACCGAGATCGTCACAAGGCGGGTGTCTTCACCTATCGGGTCAGGACGGTCGGTAATTTTTCACCTAAAATATTTATAAGTTAATTAAAGAAGAAATATCCTTCTCCGAGAAAGAATTGAATACGACTTTAAACGCACATTATATTTTACAGTTTGATAACCGTTACGTTATAAGAATCGGTCTTTATCTGTACGTATTAATTTAAAATCGGGTTGAATTTTCAACGTATAAAAACGTTTAACGACAACAAAAACAGAAGTCTGAGTAGGAGTTATTTCGAATCAAATCGACCGGTAATAATATATTACGTTAGGTGAATGGAGCTGCTGCAATCCGCATTCCTATGAGTTTAAGGAAAACGCAACAGGTGTCGATAAAACGAATAGGAAAAGGGCGACGAGCGGTAAGGTTAGCGGTTATACTAGCCTGCATTGATGAGTTGTATCGAATCGATGGTGGGAGTAAAAAAGGGTGAGGTTACGAACATACAGAAAACCGGCTGCGTGCGCACACTCAAATAACTGACGTCATTTGTCGATGAGCATGCGCGTCTTGTATACTATTAACAAATCAATAAAACAATACATAGTTCATAGGAAAAACCGTCTTTATACAAGTACACGTTTATTTATTTTCGAGCAGACAAAACTCACACCGCTCGCAAACTAACGTAAGATATATTTGTAGCGTTAGGCGCAATAGAAGCTGAATTACCGTCGAGCAAATATCCGAAAATTATTAAACGATAAAAGCGTAAGGAAATCGGTTTAAAATGAAAAAAAACATTAAACAATTTAATGTAAATTTTAATAAAACCTTAAATTAATGTTAATTTTATTTTTAAATTACGGCGCAACGAACGGGCTATTTCTGTTAAGTCCCGTTTCTTTTATTTTACAAATAAGAGTGGTACCTCCTATTCTTCTTAATTCTGGAATCGTCAGAATCGAAATCGCAGTGTTAAAAAAAATAACTTTCTGCGGTTCACAGTAAAGAGTTCATCCGTGTTTAACCGAGTATAAATTATTTTAGATTAATACATTTTATTTTAACGAACCGCAGTAATAAAATATTGAAATTACATCCGATCAAACACTGAAACGTACTTTGAGTAAAACTATAAGGACGGTTGTTTAGAGGATAGTAATCTATTACGAGCCGAAGCGATTCCTCTCCTATCTATTTTATTAGAATCGGCACCGTCTAAAATGGATCAACCGTCGCTCTAATACCGCGTTTAATCCTTGACGTAACTGGTGCTCAATGATTTTTATTTTTGGGGACAAAAATACTTTCGCGTTATCATCGCGAAAAGTAACAAAAAGCCCCTTCTCGGATATTAAAATATTAATAAAATAAGGTTAAAACTAAGATAGTATTAAAACTAAAATAATAAAAAAAGTAACCGTCAGGATAAAATGTGTAACACGAATAACAAAATGAAAATTTACCGTTAAATATTACCGAATATATTAATTCTTCTTAGAAGTAACAATACCCGGTCTAGTATGTCCTAATCGCAATCGGCACAGGACCGCTTCATCTCGGCGAATTTTTCTGAATGAAGAGTCCCACGGTAACACCGTATCTTTGATGTGCCGGATTTTATTACTTGTTGTAGCAATCCAGTCGCTTTGCCGCCTTCTTCGAAGCGAATGTTTAATGGAATTAATTAAGTCGTAACTCGAATAGTGAAACACGGTCGGCTACGTGCATCTTTAGCGGCGGAATCCGCACGTTCATTACCTAGGATTCTCACGCGGTTAGGGATCTAGCAGAAATTCATCTGTGTGTCGGGGCTTAATAATATGGAAATTCACTGTCCAAGGATTCTTTATCCGGAGGACGGATAAAATGTCTTAATTAGCGATCGAGTTACCAACCGGTTAAACTAGGCTTCTGCTCCTAGAATCTAAAATACGAGGGAAGTCGATTATTAATCGCAGTGTAGTTATAAATTTTATCGCAATACCAATAGGAAACTTACATGTACATCATTTCCAACATAGTCCCCTTGCATTTCAACGCGCTTGGTCCATCGTTGCACAAGCTTCTTGAAGCCCTCGTAAAATAAGGTTTTCGGTCGAGCTGCGAGCCAGGAATGTACCGCTTCTTTCAGTGTTTTGTCCGAGGTAAATCGACGGCCCCTTAATGTCTCTTTGAGTGTACCAAACATGTGGTAGTCGGAAGGGGCAAGATCAGGACTATACGGAGGACGAGCCGGTACTTCAAAGTTCAGTTTCTGGAGCGTTTCAGCAGTGCGGGCAGAGTATGTGAGCGAACACCTTTCGACAGCAGTCCTCGGCGTTTGCTTCGAATCGCAGGCTTCAGCTCGGCAGTAAGCGTCTCACTGTAACGCGCACTGTTTATTGTCGTGCCCCTTTCCTCATAATGTTCCAGTACTGAGCCTTGCGAGCCCTAAAAAACCGTAACCGTCAGTTTTCCTGCGGACGGTCGGGTCTTGAACATTTTTTTGAAGGGGGAATTTGGATGTTTCCATTCCACACTCTGCCGTTTACTCTCCTGCTCGTAACGATGGACCCGTGTTTCGTCACCGGTGATGATTCTGTCTAAGAAGATTCCCGTTCGTTACCGTAGCGATCCAAATGTTTTTGGCAGATGTCCAAGCGCGTTTGTTTATGCGACTGTGCGAGTCGTTTTGGGACCCGTCTTGCACAGACTTTATGAAACCCAAGTCTGTTGCGGACGATTTCGTAGGCAGAACCGTGACTAATTTGCAGACGATGTGCCGCTTCATCGATAGTTACTCGTCCGTCCAAGAAAATCATGTCGCGTGCACGCTCAATGTTTTCCTCATTTGTGACTGTAAACTGTCGTCCGGCTCCTTCGTCGTCCGTAACACTTGTGCGACCGTTTTTGAATTTTTCAATCCGTTCGTAGACACTCCGTTGCGGCAACATACTGTTCTCGTACTCTTCCGAAAGTCTTCGATGAATTTCGGCCCCTGGTACACCTTTTGACCGCAAAAAACGGATCGCTGAACGTCGCTCTTCTTTTGTGCAAACAGAAAGCGGAGCGGCCACGGTTAACAGCAAGGCAACAATAATGAAACTAAGCTAGCAGCATCAAACTTGCACAAATATAACAACAATTAAACCACGCGTGCGTCATCTACGCAACGCGACAGTAGTACCAATATAAACAAAAATATAACTAAATTGCGAATAATAATTGACTTACCCTCGAATATCAAATATTTTTTTTATACCGCTTCAACACAAGAAACTTTAAGAATTTTATATATATCCGTATGAAAAATACAATATCCGGACTAGAATATGAAACCGAAAGCTTTCAGATAAAAGAAAAATAACTATTTTTCGAGCGGCTTTGGTTGCTGTGGTCATTAGTCTTCAATAAATACTAGTAGCATAATGTTTTTTGACTCTACTTACATGTCGTTTGTGAAGCGGTTTTTATTAATATTTAACTTCAGCAGTCGTCTTAATCTTGTATTTTTTATCCCCAAAATTCACCGAATAAATTTTACTAATCTTAGCATTTGTATCGGCAATAGTACTTGTTTTGTCGTACAATAAATTTATAAATTATTACAATCTGAAATTTTATTACAAAGGATTTTAACCGTATTTTTCCTTTTTTTTTTTTGAGAAAAACAATTTGAAAACTTCACAAAATAATATTTCAGTAAAAGTATATTAAAAATAAGAGCGTATACGAGACAGAAACATCTAATATATGATGGTGAAAGGCATCTACCGCTTGATTGTACAACAAATTGTGAGTATTCACGTTCATACGAGCTAATCGTGACTTAGTTGTAAACTCTGTGCTTGAATTAGTTATGTCAAATTACACAGGTAATTTTCATCAAAGATAAGCCTGATCGGTCTCTTAATACTGTTTCTGTGGAATAGAAAATACAGAGTGTCCCGCGAAGAAACTTTCAGGACACGTTCTACTGGTGAAAATAATGAAAAAAACTGATATAAATATAAGTCTGGAAACATTTGTTTTCGAGTTACGGCTAGCGAAATATTTCGCCCGGATTTCAGCTCTTTTAATAAAAAGAAACCCTTCTGTAATTTTTGAAACCGAAATTAAATATTAAGGTTGGTGGTTTCTTATGTAATTTGAGTTGGAAAATAGGATAGGTCCCAGAACTGTAACTCAGGTAGTTTTTAAGATATTCTACGTAAAACACAAAATTCTATGTCGAAAAACAAGTTTTTTTAGGTTTGTAATGCAAAAGAGTTGTTAAATGCGGATGATTTAGTAACATAACTTGTAGAGAACTTAATTCTGAGAAAATTAATGTAAATGCAGCCAATAAAGCGGATAAAATTCGTTTTTTTACTGAAACAAAACAGACAAAAAATAAACAGAAAATCGTATTATACTTTCTGTATCTAATAAAGATTCTTCAGAGTATCAGCATTTACGAACGAAAGGGTCACTTTTAACGCGTTCGTTTTCTGTTGCAACCCAAGTAAATCATCGTGTGATTCAGCCCGGCCCGAGCGCTAGAACAAAGCGAATTTCATATCGCAATGGTTTGTCAAAAAACAAAGGATGCCTCATCCTACGGAAAGAAAACCTTTATCCTTTCTGTCAGTAGAAGGTTTAAAATTTGTGGCCAACAGATTACTAGGTGTATGAGAAAAGTAATGAGATAGGCAACACTGCGAGCGATCTGGCAACGCTGTGTCTACCGGTCTGTTGTAGACCGGTTTGTTCATCCCTTCCACATGCTCAGTACGAGTTTCAACTCCGTCCAGCCAACACGTTATTTTTGACAGCGCTATCAGTGAAGTTCTGTTTTACGAAAATGGAGCATCGGAATTTAGAGCGACGTTGTGCGATCAAGTTTTGCGTTAAACTTGGAGAATCCGCGAGTGTGACCTTTGAAAAGTCGAAACAGGCCTACGAGGAACATTACTTACAAGAGCACAAGTTTTCCGCCGGCACAAATCATTTTTGGAAGGCCGAGAACACGTCGAAGATCAACCTCGCTTAGGGAGATCTTCGACTTCAAAAGCCGACGAAAACGTTGAGCGTGTGAGGGTTCTTGTAAGATCAAACGATAAGGATGATGAGTGAACGGTTAAATTTAAACGCTTTCACCGTACGTCAAATTTTGACAGACGATTTGGACATGCGAAAGGTTTGTGCGAAATTGGTGCCAAAGACCTCACGACGGAACAGAAGCGCAATCGAAGAAACGCGTGCGTTGATCTTCTTGAGAGGATTGACAACGACCAAGAATTCTTCAATCGTGTGATAACAGGTGATGAATCCTGTATATTTGAGTACGATCCTGAAACAAAGCGAAGAGCGGTACACTCTGTCATCTCCTCGACCGGAAAAATGTCGAATGAGCAAATCTAAGATCAAAACCGTGCCGATTTGTTTTTTCGACAGCAGGGGTATCGTGGGTAAAGAATTTGTTCCTCCAGGACAAACTGTCGACCAAGTGTTTTACAAAGGTGTCCTTGAAAGGCTCAGGAAAAGAGTGATTCTCGTGAGACCAGACATTACAAACAAATGGATGCTTCATCGTGACAATACCCCTTGTCACACGGCCATTTCCATCAGGGAATTTTTGACCTCAAACGCATTCCTACGCTTCCTCAATCCCCCTATTCACCTGACTTGAGTCCTTGTGTCATTTTTCTTTTCCCGAAGTTGAAACGTGTCTTAAAAGGACAACATCTTTGAACTCTGGAGAACATTCAAAAGACTGTAACCGACCGGTTAAAACCCCTACCGGTTGAAGCTTTCCAGCGCTGCTACCAGGAGTGGGAACTACGATTCCGCCGATGTATAGCTGCCCAAGGGAACTATTTTGAAGGGGATAATATTGTTGTTTGAAAAAAATAAAAATTTTGATAAGTAAAAAGTCAATCTCATTACTTTTCTCACACATCTCGTACCCCCGGGGATTAAAGTTGTGTCATTGGTTTCCAGACTACGCCGATAAGGTAAATCAATTTTATTTACCGATGGAGCTACTTTTATGAGTCTTCGATTCTAAAAATAACCCGTTTACGGAGCGAAGACAATCTATACGGTACTGTGGAAACTAGTTTACAACAAAAATTTTACATTAATGTTTGGTGCGTGACATTATTTATGACAAAATTCTGGGACCGTTTGTTTTCGACGAAAACCTTTTGGGAGATGCATACGTTCAGTTCTTCAGAAATCATTTTCCGGCTCTTTTGGATGACGTACCTTTACAAACGAGACCGCTAATGATTTTCCAGGATGACCCGGTGCACCAATCGATTGGCCGCTAGATTACTTCATTTGGGACTTAAGAAAAGTATACCGAAGACAAGTTAATACAAAAAAAAATTCACTCGTTAAAATACGAAACGTTATTGAATTTATACGAAACCATCCTGAGATGAAACGGATAGGCACCGAAAATATTTTACGTCGGGCAGAGTGCTGTGTACATTGTGAACGAGGGAATTTAGAACAATTACTGAAACTGACGTTTGTTATTTATAGTTTCATTTTGCCGTATTAAGAATGATGTTTTTTAGGCACAGAAAGAATAATATACGATTTTCTCTCTACATTTCGTTTTTTTTATTTAAATAAAAACCGATTTTTAACAGTTTTTATTTCCTTTTTTCGACTGTAATTACATTAATCTTTTCAGAATTAAACTTTCTAAAGGTTTTGTTACTAAATTTTCCGCATTTATTAGTCGTTTAACAAAACTACTGCATTATAAACCTAAAAAAACTTGTTTTTCGAAACCGAATTTCGTGTTTTATGTCAGATAACTTAAAAACTACTGGAGTTACAGTTCTGGGACCTATTTTATCTTATTTCCCGGCTCAAATAAGAAACAACCACTTCTACTCCTTAATTTTGGTCCCAAAAATTGCAGTACCGTTTCTTTTTATTAGAAGATCTGAAATCTATTGCTAGCCGTAACTGAAAAACAAAGTGTTTCCAGACCTATATTTATATAAATGTTTTTCATTATTTTCACCGGTAGAGCATTTCCTAAAAGTATTTTTGATAGACAAGGCATATGTTTTTTTTTATTCTTTTCATAACTAAAAAAAATAGAATCGGCGAATGTAGTAAATAAAGTCTAGATAACTCTAATTAGAGAAGTTGTATTTAAGGAAACTGTACTCCTATATTATACAGCAAATACTTATTTTGGACCGAGTAAGCTTGTGCTAAATCATCAAGTGGAAACTAAAAAAGCAAGAGTAATCTTAAAGCGATCACAAATGAAGCTTTTGAACACTATTAATAAATTCTAATTAAATAGTGAACACTAACATTTTATTCTTTCACAGACATGTTTGATCCAAATCTGACTATCAGAGTACTTCCTGAGCATAACATATAAATGCTAGTAATTTTTTTTTTTTTGTATCGCTTACTTACCGCTGGTACATTGAGACTAGTGTACTCTTTTCTGTTTATAAAGAAAATACCACGCTGTGTTGGTTTCTTGATTTCAATATGACTTTAACCTACGGCACAATATTATGACGGTTAGAATTTGTATTTAGCCGTTATTTAAGAGCATATTTAATTTTTACATTAACTGTAATTTTATTACAAAAGATCTCCGTTCTTGTTTGAATGCGCAATTATACGGACAATTTCTTTCTTTTTTTTATATTCAAACTTGAAAATTTTATAAAATATTTGAACGGGGGGTGTAAAAAGATCAAAACGTGCAAAATGAGATAGGTGCAATTATTAACAGGGAAATTAATTGTCACCGACTTTCTCTGTAACATTTTCCAGCACGGCATCAATATTTTTACAAATTGTGATTCGGTGGACTCCAAAATCTTCAGCGATCCCGCTTAACCGTTGTCAATCAAATAAGCGTCGGAAGATTTCATCTTCTGTAAACCGTTTAGAGCACCTCTTATAGTTCCATAGGTATGAACCAAAAAAAAATGTCTCTATTAAAAAGAGTATAGAGTTCTTTTCGAATTGAAATAATTATTTGCATTCGGTAGAACTAATATTTCTTCATTTTGATGTACATTAAAAGACCAAAGCCCGTTTTACCCTTAAAAGTTAAGTCGTTGAAATTAGTAAATTGATTATTTTTAGAGATCGCTTCCTCTATAGAGATCCAGAGAAGCTGAGAAATCCCTTTACAGTCTCGGTTTCAACGGTGGTGAAATCCTGACGTTCACCACCCCACAGTAGAAAGGGGGCGACAACGGCTGTTTATAGCACGTTGTTATGTGCAGGCGGCAAATGAATTAAGGGACCAAGTATCTTCCGGAATAAGATCTCCTCTATCAAATGTCAACAGCTTCTTTGAGGGTGGATGAGCGTGTAGAGGTTAGGGCGCTCTAATGAAGGTCAACGACACTAGGATGCAGAAGGCAACAGGAAACCACCGCTTAAAGATCCTGAAGGATATTCCTTTGAGTTCAGATGGCACAGGTCTGTTAGGAGTGGACTGCCAACCTCCGTTAAGAAGGCACTTACATTTATCAACAGTTTTTAAGCGTTAATTAGAAATTATAAAAATTTTTTTCTGTTTTTAAATGAACAATGGAAAATCCAGAGAAGACCAAACTTCCTTTAGTGAATTCCTAAACGACTAATAAAATTTTATTTGCCTTAATAAACACCAGCAGAAAATGATTTGTTTGTTTTCGGTATTTAATTCACTTCACTAATTTCTTTACAAAAATTTTGATTTTGAAACGTAATCGTTTTATAAATTTTAACGTTTGAAAATTAAATACATTTTCTAATAAGTAGAGTATATAATAATTAATAATATAAAAACAACATTTTTAAAAATCATAACGGGTAATAAACATTTTCTTTTATAGACGACGGTTTTTTGAAAGTCGGTAATTTAATACGATGTTTTAAAAGTTTTAACAAACAAAATATATTTTTAATTTATACCTTTATTTGGTAATATTAATTCCTTATAATTATAGTCGTTTATATATTATAATGACCCGTTTTATAAAAGATATAATTTATCCGCGTTCGATTAGTCGCAAGTAGTTGCGAGTTGTACTTGTTTGGCTTAATAGTTGTGTTTTGTCGTACGATCTTCTATCATAATGAAATAAAGTTAAAGATTATAATAGTCGCGTAGAATTTCTCATCGCTGTGGATACCAACTTGTGGCCGTGAAATTCTTTTCCGAACAAGGACATGGGATCAGTAGAATCGGTTCGGTAATCAAGTTACAGTATATATTAGTTGTGATAGAATACTTCGCCGCTGGATTCAAACTATTATTTTGGAAGTCTGCCAAGAATTCAAAAGTCAAAGGTCCTCTTGATTTACTGCTAGGCTGAGTCAAATGTCGATAAAATTTTACAAAGAAGAGCTCAAAATCCACAAGGGTTGATACTCTTTTTTTGTTTAGCCTCCGGAACCGTGTAAGGTATTACTGCAGAGGATGATATATATGAATATAAATAAAGTGTAGTCTTGTAAATTCTCAGGTCGACTTTTCCTGAGAAATGTAGTTAATTGAAACCCGACCGCCGAATATCCGCAATCTAGTATTCAAATCTGTATAAAAGTAACTGTCCCTAGTAAGATTTGAAACTTTGATTTGAACTCTCGACTTCGAAATCGGTTGATTTGTGATGACAAGTTTAACGACGACCGACCTGATTGGTTAACAAAAATGATTCAACAAATTACATGCACCACGAAAATACAGGGTTATCATAAAAGAATGGTGCGGTTTCAGTAATTCATAGGAAGATTGTAGGGAAATTTCTAGATGTTATACCGGTATCCCTGAAAGCCTCCGACCCAAAAGTTTGTTTATCAGCAGTTGTAACCGCAACGTCAGTTCTTGTATTGCTGTTGTTGTTGCGGTGAGTTTAGCGAGTTACTATGTTCTCTGATAAAGACAAAGCAAAGTGTGTTTTATTGATGGCCGAATTAAAATCCGTAATTTTAGTTCAACGTGCGTTTCGACGTGAATTCGGAAGAGATCCGCCGCACAAAAATAAAATAACGCGTCGGTTCAAACGATTCGAAGAAACCGGATCGGTTAAGAAACAGAAATCAACCGGCAGACCAAGCGTACCGGACGAAACTATTGAACTAATTAGACGATCGGCAATCAGAAGTCCTAGGAAGTCCATTCCCCGTCGAAGCGTCGAATTAGGTATTCCAAAATCGACAGTTCACATAGTTTTACATAAAAACTAAAATTTCACGCTTATATGATCCAGATACTGCAGGAATTGAAACCAGATGATGGTGTAAAACGTTACGATTTCGCTGTTGAAATGTCGGACAGAATAAGTGAAAACGAATCGTTTTTAGACGATATAATTTTTACAGACGAAGCTACATTCCGTGAGAATGGATGCGTTAACAGACCCGATTCACGAATACGGGGCTCGGAAAACCCACACGCAATTATCGAGAAACAACGCGATTCGCCTAAAGTTAATGTTCGGTGTGGCGCGATGAAAAATCGTGTAATAGGGCCTTTCTTCTTCGCTGAAAAAACAATTAATGGAGTCGCGTATCTCGACATGTTAACCGATTATTGCTTTCCTCAGCCGGATGAACTCGAAAACGTTCATCGACTTCATTTCCAACAAGATGGTGCTCCCCCGCACTTCAATGCGTCGGTCGCGGACGCTTTGAAAGAAAAATTTGGAGATCGATGGATAGGCCGGCTAGGACCCGTACTTTGGCCTCCAAGGAGTTCAGACCTGACTGACACCTTGCGATTTTTTCTTGCGGGGTACATCAAAAACGTTGTTTATACGCAAAAAATTCGGGACCTAAACCGCTTAAAAAACAGGATTAATGAAGCGATGACAACCGTTAACGAAGAAATGTTAACTGATGTTTGGAGAGAAGTCGAGTATCGTTTGGACATTTGTCGAGCGACTAAGGGCGCACATATTGAAATTGATTAATTATGTAAAAAAATGTTTGAGACGACAAATTTGAAAAATAAAAAACATAAACTGTAAGTAATTCTGTTTTAATTTAAACCACGTTCAAAATCGCACCGTTCTTTTATGATAAACCTGTATAATAAAATGTAAAATATTTACCACAGGAACAATGTTCAACTGTTGAAATCAATGAAAGCCTATTTTCTAATCGAAAACCAACTTGAGCATTTTCCACCGCAACGAGGCTATTGTAGAGAATTGATTATTTTCATATGAATATCCGGAAGTCTCCAGATATCCCGTTCAGCTTTCTGGATTCGGGGCCCGTAGGCAGCCGTGTCCTTGTTTGTGACGTGCAAGTGAGTTGTCTTATACGGACTCACGCTGACCATACCCGAGATGTACGCTACAAAAATTAAAATGTGACTATCAAAGTGCCAAAACACTGCTATTAATTATAATACGATAATGAACTCGGCTTTAATAAAACATCTTACAATATTACAACATTTTATACCCGGTTAAATTAGTAAAACGGTCAACCAAATAAATAATGCTGTAGAATCACCTATACAATCTATGCGGTTCACTTCATAAGCAGTGAACAGGTTTCCTCAACAAGTGCGAGTTAATTTTCCTATTAAATAATACAAATTTAACTAATTACTGATTTAAAACAACGAAAAAATTTAATCTTGCTGCTAAACGGTTAAGTTTTGAAAAGACTGCAATGTGGACCTTTAGATACAGAATTATCAAAATTCTAACTGTTCGGTTTGGAGCGCAGTATTCTACAGATGGAGTCAAATCATACAAACGGTCAGCAAAAAGATTTAGGATATTAGAAACATGGCTTAAGAAATGAATGAAGTAAAAAAAAATAATAAGTAAGTAGAATAAATGTAATAAGTAAGTAAGATAAATCACAGCACAAAAAAGTCGACTATCGTGATTGGGGGACACACTGAGATGCCTGCAGAGGGACATGGGGGTGAGGGACAGCCCCCTACGGAGCTACACTTCATCTGTGCTTGCACGGACGGGCAGTAGTGATGAGGTATGGGGACTCCTGAACCCCCACATGTGGAAAAAACTGAGGTCCAGCGGGGATGCCCCTTCGGGGATATCTCCAATTGAGGCACGGGCATCAAGCTGAGTCCCGGCTTCTGGGGTGGTGCCCAGGAACCATAGTCAGACCTGGTTACACGTTCCGGCTGCTTCAGCCAGACAAGAAAAATAAGATCCGACCGGCAGGCCGACCTGTCATGCCGGTAGGCGGGAAGGCCCGTTAAGAGTTTTATGGGCACTCCCCTGGGCTGAATTATACTTGATCGTAAGTCCGGCCCAGAGTAGGTATAAAAAATAAAAAGTAGGATAAATGTTACAAAAGTGTTAAAGAGATAGGGAAAGAAGGAAAATATAGAAAATTATTAAAAAAGAAAGAAAGGAAGAAAAAACTAGGTAACATACTACACAAGAAAAGTATTTACTTATACTTGAGGAAGTGAGATTACTGGGCAACAGGTACTAGCGACTGAAAAGAATAAATAAATAATAAACTTTAACCTTTAAACAAACAAAGAAATAAGAAAAAAACATAAACTGTCAAGTGATGAAAGATATAAAATATACAAAGAATGAAACTTTATGCATTTTTATTTTATTTTCTGACAAATTTATATAATCTCTTTTAATTCGAGCATATTTTTGTATGTATAAATAAATCTAATAATATGAGCATTTGTTTTTCTGATAGATATCTTTTTTTTCAATAATACTTGATTCAATATTTTACTTAAAGCTACAAATATTAATTAAAATAAAATTAATGGACGATAATCAAACTACTGGACGACAAATATAAACATTTTAAAAACAACTTAACTAAAATACTTATATGTGCATATGTATTATGCATCATAAAAAACATATATTTAACCCAAAATATTATTTATAAAAGAATTAAAATTCATTGTATGATGAACGTGCTATTTTTTTTGTTTATTAAATAATCTGACCGATTCTGTCTGAGTATTCAATCAAATAAATACAATAACAAGTAAATACAAGACCTTATTATAATTTACGCTATGTTTTTATTCAATTATGTACAAAATATAAACTGCTTAAATAAGTATATAGACTTTTTTATCTAGTTAGTACAAAATCAGAATCTTTAAGGAAAAAATAAAAGTAACAACAGATATTTGTACTAAATAATAGAATTTCATTAAAAGAATAGAATGTAATTGTACAAATAACTACTGTACTAAGAAACCTCTTCAAAAAACACACTGATTTCCAGTCGAATCAGTATTGCAAAAGGAAAGCGTGCAATCTCTACTGAGATATAACAGAAAGTGATTTGGTATTAGGCGACAGATAGATGTTGTTTGCAAATAACAGTTTACTTCTGGAAAAAGAAAGGAAGAGGTTAAAAAAAAATTAAAGAATGGAATACACAAATATTAAAAAGCCAGGGATGGAAATTACTTTCAGAAAAGAAACGTGTCGGTAGAATTACACAATGCATTTGGAAAGTTGCTCTGCGCTGGAATTATAAAAGCGTAATGATGATACTTTCTTAATTATTACTTTGTATTTTTATTTCATTATTTTAGAGAAACTGATATTACAATAACCGGAATAGTTTATAAAAGGTGTAGAAAATGACCTCCTCCAATATCAATACAATACTGCATGTTTCAATTTTTTTTCAAAACACTTTAACCGGCTGATATACTGGAAGGTATCTTATATATGCT
Source organism: Lycorma delicatula (assembly GCF_047948215.1). NCBI lineage: Eukaryota > Metazoa > Arthropoda > Insecta > Hemiptera > Fulgoridae > Lycorma > Lycorma delicatula. Next base: position 5,885,089 of record NC_134466.1, read on the forward strand.
GTTATTGTGGATTTTATTTTAGTCTGTCACACTGTCGCAATACACTGTTTGTTTCACTTCTTTTCTTACACCTTTATGTGCAGTAGCAAGTTCGATATCTTGCTGCGATGCTAACTTATGCATTTAGTTTAGTTTAGGCGGGCTTCCGCTTTGATTAGTATCTTCAACAGAGCCTGTTGCCCACAATTTTTCGATAGAGTTCAAACCACACTGCGGTGAGGAACAGGAGTAATTGGAAACTTTTCAGAAAACTTGTGCTTCGCTAAATCAGTATATTTGTTACCAAGAAACATGCGTTCAATGATATAAATATGTTCCTCTACTGAAAGTACCGTTACATTTCTCGCAACTATTGTTTTCGATAAATGAAAAAACACAAAATGAAACGAAGCATATCGCTGAGCAATGTCCAATGAACCCAACCTAATGCCGAAGAACAGAATGCACCACATAATTCTAGAACATACTGCAGTGACATTTTGAACGCACTGTACAATGTAAACGGAGAGTTAAGTGTGAAATTATTACCGTTTAATGTATGCGAAGCGATTTACTTACTGGTGGACTACACTCACAGAGGATGACTAAATATAAGATGAAGTGGGTACAAGATTTCAGAAGGCATATAGTTTACGGCTGAAGCCTGTATCGGTTAAGGAACCGGCAACATAGTACTTATCGCACTACTAAGCTTTATAAAACTTTACTCGCCGATCCTTATGCATGCAGAAATATGAACTGAACAAAATGTAAACAATACAAATGAAATTTCTGGAGAAAACTGCAAAAGATGTAATCAAAAATGGAAGGTATGGATATGTAGAGTGCTAGATGGGATGTTAGGATACTATTTGGAGCGAAGAGGAAGCACTCTTTAAAAAAAACATTAGTTTGAATAAACGAGATAGTTTGAATGATGCGTGGTTTTTTTAGTTTGCATTAAGTAGGAAATTAAATGAAGTATCAAAAAATCAGTCGTATCATGAAGTTATCAATGAATTGATAAATTTAAAAAGCAATAAAAAATTGAAATCATTGTTTGAGTAAACCGAGGGGCTACACATATCAATTTCAGATTCCAAGATGTCCTTTGGGATATTTTATATATATCCTAAAAGTGTATCCTGAGGATATAACCTGAACTGGATATTATTATATCCAGAGAATGTCCTTAAAATTTCACAGGAGTTGTTAGGAAACAATCCAATCCAAGATAAGTTGAGGATATTGTCATGCGGTGCACGTCTATCAATTCATTTAATCTATCATTATTTTTACATTAAACTTACAGCAGAATAAACCAACAATATGTTATTAATTTCTGGAGTTTTACAACCCTGAAAATTAAATGTAAAAGGTACAATTTGATAAAATCCTAATCTAACATAATTAAATGGAATTTCATTTTAGCAAAATTTAAACGGTGAACGTTCAGACAGAATTTATATCAAAATTTATGAAAGCGGTATATATAATAAAATACATAAGTAATGATTTAAAAAGTGTTTATCAGCAGTACCGATAAAATGAATTTTATGTCAAATACACATAATATAATTGTTCAATTAATAACTAATCACAGGAAAAATAATAAATACAAGTATAATAATCATAATAACAAATATTAATTATTATTATTATAATTACATAAATATAAAAATACATATATTATATCAATCCATTAACGTATAACTACAGAATTTATATTGTGTATATAAATATAACAGTATTATTTATATATATATATATATATATATATGTGTGTATATATATATATATATATATATTACAATTATGATTATAAAACTACAAACTTAATTACTCGACTAGTATAGAAAATTATAATGATCATAATAATAATATATTAATACGTATAATATTAATTAATTATAATTTGGCAAACGCTATACTATGATTGATAAAAATCATATATTATATAATATACATAAATTACTACAAATTGTAATGATTGATTTATTTTTCATCACATTACTTCCTAATTTGGAAGCAATTAAATAAAAATATTTATGATATTATGAAACCACTAGAAACCTATCTCATTTAACAGTCAAAAAATACTTATAAATAAATCTACTTTATATACAAAAAAAAAACAGTAAAATATACTTTATCGTCAAATTAAAGGATCCGGTGATGAAAAATAATATTCTGAAAGTATGGAATGATAGCAGTAATTTGTATTTTATATTTAGGAATCTTAAATGGATGGAACTGGAGAAATGTAACTGGAAAGCAGATAAGGATCAAATAATTAATATTAAATTACTATATAATGATGTAAACATAAAGTACCAAATGCGTACAGTAGAAGAATTATGATAGTATTTCATCAACATTTTGGCTCATTAATATAAAATCACTGATAAAAAGCAGCTCCATGTATTATATATACAGGAAACATGCAGTATTTACCAGGCTTGTGATGTGATAAATATAGTAACGATAATGTAAGTAGAACACTAAAATCATATGTAGTAAAAATAAATCAGTGGAGAAATAAATATTACTTCATTGCCTTAAATGAACTTAGCAAGTTTTAATATAAACCACCACAAAAACGTATTCAGTGAGTTTCTGTTTATTTATTTTGATATACAACATTTTTGTATTAGTGAAATACCACTTTCAAAATGTATTTAATATCACTTAATAGTAAATAAAGTTCATTTTTTAACCGGGTTTTCAATATAATTATACTTTTATTATTTTTTATTCTTTAAATAAAATTTACACCTATTTGAAGACCGACTCGATTCAATTTTGAAGATAATGTTTTCAGGCCAAGGAAAATATCTAATCAGGTGTAAAAATTAAAAAAAAGTAATATTCACAATTTCGGCTATTGTCGACAATTTTTCTTAGTATATAAATATGATACCTTACGAGCATGTTATCTGCTAATTCATAACTGTTTAAAGTAGTATGAGACATAAAGTGAATAATAAAAAAAACAAACTAGACAAATTATATTTAAGTGACGATATCTGTAGTAAAATAATTCAGTCCGTGTATCATTCTACAAACAATTTTCAAAACATTTCAGAGATTACAAATACTAGAAAGTAATAATCCCTCGTTGAGAGCTTTTCAACTATGTATCATAAATGGTATTTATTTTCATCGGTTCCAGAGTTTTAAAGGTGGTATAAAATTGGTAATGATTAAAATAATTAGTTTAGAAATGAACGGTATGAATATATGCCTTTCAGATATCACAAACATCAGATGCGTTAATATATATGATTACTTTTAGAGGACTGAAAATACTTTAAAAAACATTAAAAAAATAATCTAATAATACAAAAAAATGATGAAATGGTGTTTCAAAAATAAGAAATTTGCACCATCATGTAAACCTAAACAGATAAGGAAAAAGACTAACAAGAGGTCAAATCCTTAGAATGTGAAGCGGGTGAGATATCTAGAACTACAAGTAGAAAGAGAAAAGAGTATACACTAGTTTCATTATATCATATACTATATAAGTTTGAAATTTAATAATTTTTTCACAACAAATAAAAAAATCAACAGTCCCAGATCACATTTCATTAATGGAATTCTTCAAAAAACTAAAAAGTATCCTTTTTTGACTATTTTGAAAACAACTTTATACCCGAGTGAAAAACACATAAAAAAATGATAAAAATACATCTCATTTACCGCCTGATAACCTGATAACTAAACTAATCTTTTCTCATTATACTCAACAGATTTGGGCATTTTGGGACCAGTAATTTCAGAGTTATCAGTAATTTTCAAAGAAACAGCCATTTCAGTAAGGATAAATTATTTTATGTAATTTTAAAAAATGGCATGTTCGTGTCAATAAACCGAAGAAAAAGACAACATAATAGTGATTAATTAAATTTGACTACTATATCAACAGAGATGAAAGATTATCTGAAAAAAAAAATTAATTATTGCTATAGAGAGTTCTATAATCATCATATAACAACATAGACTACAAAGAACATCATGTGGGTTGTTCATAAGACAAGCTGGATGATAATTTTCTCAAAAGTAACACATCACTCGCATTTGCGGAGAATATAATATTTAATTAAATACATATTTATAATAATCAATTCATTTGCGACATAGTAACAGTTTTTTTATTATTATATAATTTTCTTATTCACTACCAAAAGCAAAACTATGACTTTAAATACCAAAAAAACTACTGTGTAATGAATACAAAAATTTTCAAAGAAAGTTATTCCGAATGTCACCTTATACTCCAGGGTATTTTATAAATGTCATGCTGTATGAAAGCCACACATTGAATTTATGGTACAATGCCTTACAGACACTGCTGAAAATCAGCAGAGATTAATATATTATAAAAAACAAAAGTTAAATTATGAAGAACTGAAAATAGTTTTAATAATTTTCTTTTTGCCCAATTAATTTTCTAAATATATTTGTAGAACACCATGTAATAACTTAGCCGTTCGATAATTTTCATTTATTAATTTTTCTACACGGATATATATTTAAGCAAGGCGTATATGTTTAAGCAAGTTTTTTTTTTAATATTTTCATTTTCCCAAAGATAACAACAATTTTTTTAAATTTATATTTCAGTTCTGGTTTATTTACAGTAAAATTTTTACAAAACCGTGGAAATTTTAAACAAAATGAACAACCATATTTCACTACAAATATAAAATACCATTTTAAATCAACACATACACTAAAATTAAAAAAAAAAAATATAGTATAGATTGAAAATTTGGACTTATCATCGTAAGGAGTAAATACTTTGTGTATCTGTAGAATTCGGTTAATTAGTATATTGTCACAATAATTTAATTTTATTTATGAGGAAAATTTCTGTTAATTATGTGAAATAAGCATCAAAGTCCTATTTCAACATACGCATTGAGATGAGCCAGGATTTTCAATACGTTATTTTACTTTTAAAATTTGGTGATGCGGATGATAAATGTACAAGTAAACATGAATTATTGTGAGTGTTTTGTGTGAATGTGCGTGTATGTGTTTACAAGTAAGTAAAACAGAAAAAATATACATATATTAACTACAAATTAAATCTAAAATCTTGGAATGAATATAAATATAGAAATAGTTTCTAATTATTTAATAAATTTATACAATTAATAACTAGCTTTAATAAAACAAATATGTTATTTTAAAAAAATCCAATTAATCTTAAAAAAATTTCTCGCATACAAAGTACTCATTTATTAAGATCACAGTTAGATTTTCAGTTGTTTTTTTTTCTTTTAAAAATATATTATACAAATACGGAAATCTCTTCTTTATTTAAAAAAAAATTAAATAAAGTTTTGAAAAACCAAAATAAAATGTATTATAGTTATGAATTTAACAATGATAAAAGTCCTACAAAGTTACAGTCACTTAAATCGCATTATAGCTTTACTTATAATTTAAAGCTTAATAATACACTGTAAAAAGTTAGGAACGGTCCTGTATTATTGTCTAGTATTTTTTCTGTTAATCTATCAAATTTAATTCATGATCAAAATTTTTTTGAAAAACAATGAAGAAAAGTAACTTTTTTGACTATTTTATGACTTAACCTTATACTCGTATGAATTGTGGAAAAAATCCTGAAAATGTGTGGCTGCTCTCACAATGTCCTCGCCAAATGTAGGCATTTTTAGCCACGGCTTTTCGGTTATCAGATATTTTCAAGTAATAATTATTTTAATCGATAATAGTTATATTTAAAAACAAATTCTTTAAATTTATTGACTCGTTTGATATTCTGGAAGTCTCCAGATATCTAGAGAAGTCTTAATCCAGGGCCCATACACAATTGTATAAACCAATCATGAGATGAGTGTAGCTATAATGTTTTCCATCCATGAATTGCCACAACAGGATGCATTTTTATATGAACTAAACAACAGAATGATGGTCAAGGAGTTTTTTGTTAAAATATAATTGGTTTGATTAAGCTTCAAATTATCAATGTCCCACACATTAGAAAGTTAGCATTAATTGACTGCACCGCTTTTTAAAACTGGTATGTATGTTTTAGTAAGCGGAATAAGAAAACGCGTATAAAAAAAATAATAATAAACATTATTATATAATGAACCGAGTATTATTTGAAATTGAAAATCTAATTAAATATTTTATATCTAAATGATCAACAGTAATTCTTCCATAAAAGTGCGGCTCAGATATCTGAACAGCACTCCACAAGATTGAAACTACATATTATGTGAACAAAATCTTCTTTATAAAATTTCCTATAACTTTCATTTTCAATTAACGTTTAATTTTCAAATTAACTTTTAATTTTTCAGTTAAATCTCAGCTAATTATTTGTAGTTCACATTAGGCTCGTTTACACGTAACTCCGATAAGTGCTGAGAATTTTTTTTTTGTTGGAATAGTGAGAGTACAAGTATAAATTACTCTGTTGATAAATTATTTCTTTAACGTTCTTCAAAAATAAAGACCAAATAAAAATGAACTGTACTGTAAATTAATAAAAAAACGTACTGATTATTAACCGATTAAAAAATAAATAATGCAATAACATAGACTACATTGTTGGTGTTGTGAGATGCTGATCATAAGACAAGACAATGACCGACCATTTTCTTGTATAAATTACTGTACATCATACGTAACGGTATAAAATATTCGAGTGCAACATTTTTATTTACAAATATCAATCGCATGATATGCAGTGTTGTAAAGGTTGTTTTTAATTACTTAATACGTTTATTTGATGGTTGTGCCAAAAATACGGGGAACTAGGGTATAAGTTGACCCGGTCCTTACTGATCACAGATACTTCAAGGCATACTTGTGCGTGAAGACGCCGAGACCCTCCACGGATTGCGATTACTGCAAGGAACAAACAGTGTTTGCATGCAATCAGTTTCTGCAACATAGGAAAACATGAAGCATAGGGAACATATGAAAAGTGGACATTTGGCGTGCTTACCACAGAGGACATCATTCAGACCGAATGATCGTGGCCACATGGTGTCCACTAGGTCGGTTAAGATTATCCAAACCAAGTTGGCAAAAGATGTTCAGGAGTAAATAGTCATCTCTCTCTTGTGGTCTCTCAAGGGGCAGGTTCCTGGCCCAAGGAGGTTGAAGTCTAAAATAAAACCTGCAGGATCCCAACAAGTTCGAGGCAAGGGACCGGCAATGGAGGCGCGGAAGAAGATAAGACACATGGGGTGCTGTGATAATACCATATGGTTGGCCTGGGATCCCATATTATAGAGGGGCAGAAGTTTTAACAGGTAGGCTTGCAAGGAAGAGTCCCACATTACTATGAGGTATGAGACTGCATGGTGCCTGTCTGTAAAAGGTTTCCCTCCTCCGACAAAAAAAACTGTTAAGTTATTTTAATGAACATACTAATTTATTTTTTAATTAAAAAAAACTATTCCTGATTGAAATAGACATTATTTAAAAATACTGACCATCAGTAAAAAATTATCTTCTAATAATATTCAAGTTAGGTAAGGACAACGAGAAAAAATTAGTTCAGATAATTTACATGGTGCATACTTTTAGAATATTTTATAAATTTCATGCAGATAAAAATTCAAATTAGATGAAAAATGAAAAAAAGAATATTCTTCTTTAATTTTATAAAGAAAAATTTCATCAACAAAACATTTTTGATAGGTCCAACAACTTGTGGAAAAGGCAAGATCCTTGATTTTGTACAGTAATAATAAAGTAAGTTACTAATCTTTGAACTCATCTGCAAAGATATAAGTACTGTGATATATAAGTACTGTGACATGCTATTCCTAAATTTATCAGACTGGCAGTCTTCCTAGCAAATTCCTAATGCATTGTAATTTGCATTATTTAATAATAAAAGAGGATTTTCATATAAAACATTTGAGTATTATACGAATATTGTACCACTTTTTTTGTATTTTTTTAAAAGGAATTATTTTCAAGCAAGTAAAAACATTTGTTTTATTATAAATGATAAAAATATTTATATTATCATAGATATTAAAATTGTAGAACAGTTTCTCCATGAAATTTAGCCAAATGTAAAATGAGTTATATGCAAATAATTTAATTCTAAGGACTTCCACAAACCTCTCATTCCATTTCTTATATCACATTAATGTGTACATTTCTTTAAGATCTGTTTTCAACTATTGTTTCATAAATAAATTTTGAAGAAATCAATTATATTTTTATAAAAGACTTACTACACACTTTACATATTCTTATTCCAAAATATTATACCCCAAAAAAGTGTAATAGACGTGAGCAATTTTTTTGCAATTTTAGTGATTTATTTGATATTGATAATTTGTTTGATAAGATTCTGTGGTGTGCTCATGTTACTGTAATTCCTGATGAAATTAGAATGATTGTATTTAACAGTGGAATTACCATCCCATGATATGCTGTTCTCATCAATTTGCCATCACCAAGCCTTCAAAATAACCTTACAGAAAAGATACTTTTATTTTAGCAAATATAATTTACATGCTGGTTCCAAGAGGTTTTGATAGATCATTGAACTCAAGAACTCCACTAGTGAAAACTGTTCTACAGCATTACTGCTTTTGCATTGCTAATATTATTTTCTTCTGTTTTATCTTTACATTTAAAGCTGATAAAGTCGAATTTACTTTTAATAATCACAGAATCACACAGAATGAGATGTTTAATAGCCATGTATATATATCTCTATAAAAGTATTTATCACAGATGTATTTATATAAGCAGTATTTATAAGTGTAATAATATCATCTGCATAAAAAACTTAAATTTCTTGAAAATGGACCCAGTGGTATATTTTAATAAAATAATTAAAAGTAATTAATAAGCGAAATATTCACTTTACCGGCAAATAAAATCCACCTTATTTGCTGGTAAGGTGGATATATCACTTATTAATTATTTTAAAAAGTAACTTATTGCTTGAATCTTCTTAATTATTATTAACGGTAGCTCACTGATATTCATTAAAATAAAGTCAGGCCTAGTAATAAACCTTGTGGAATTCAAGCTACATGTGGACATTGATTCATAGGATTATGAAAAAGCAGTCGAGCAAGTAAAATTCTCATTATAATAAATAGTAAATGGGACACAGTGCTCGGTGTAACTGTAGAATAAATATAAACTTCAGGCATATTTCATTTTACACGATTAAAAATTATAAATTATAATAAAATAATTATAAACAAATAAAATTACAAAATTTACATTGAAAAATTTGACTTTTTAAAAATAGATTAACGTTTACAAGAATCATCAGTCAATTATTATAATAATTTTCAATAATTATTATTTATTTTATTCACGCCTGATTTCTTAATCTTGCATCTGTTGTGAGCAATCAAGTCACAGTAAATGTTAGATAAATATGTTTTTATTAATCTTAAAACCACAAGAAAACTATCATTATATGTAGATTTACAAAAAAAAATCCTTTTTAGTAAGTACTTTGTATACGAGAAAACAAAAATATAAATTAATATAGAAATCGATGAATAATTTAAAGAAATATATAATTACATAATACAATTTTAACTTATTTACTAATATAATTAATTATATCAACTGCTATTACATAAAATGACTAGTAAATATATATCTTATATATATTCTTTTGCTACAAATTATTTGCAGTTTATAAACCTCAACTTAGTATTTCTAACAGTATATTAATCATATTTACATAATGATTTATTTCTTATCTACTTTCTAAAAAAAAAATACTGTATGATAAAAACTGATTAGTCATATTTTGATTATTAAATAACTGATTATTTATCTGTATGTATATATATATATATATATATATAAATTTAATAATAATTTATTTCTGTAATTATCATACAATAAGAATTACAAAGGTCCAAGAAACACATAATTTTGTTAGATTTTAAAAAACCTCATGATGCAGTAAGTATTTTGAAAATGAAAGAAGGTACAGTTATGAAAAAAGTTTGAAGATGATTATAGTCATATTTAATAAAACAATAGATGTACATCACTGAAATGAAAGAATGCTAGATCCAATTTCTCTTCAAATGGGTAATAATAGTATTTATCATGAAAGAAAAGTTCCCTTAGAAAAAACTTAAATCTTTCGATCTATTGAATGAAAAAAAAAATATAGTTTTTACATTTCTGTATAGTGAAATGACAGATGATGAATGTGTTTGGAAATATACTTAAAAATTAATATTTTATATTAGCTCTTTAAAAACGTAATGGAAGGTTAAAATTATATTACCGAGAAAACAGGCAAAAAACAATATAATATGTATGTTTACTTTTAAGTTTTGTTTTTCAAATAAATTTTTACTCATAAGAAGAGCTCGGATAGAACATGTTTTAAAAATCATGTAAACTCAATTATTTTTCATCATGATACTGCTGTTCAAAGACAAACCTCTTTCGTGACAATTACTATACATTACTGACAATTAATGTTTCGTGATCATCAAAGAAAAAATTGAATAATGAAAAACAATACTAGTCCTAAAATCCTTAATTAAAAGTACTCATACAACTGCAGTACAGTAACACGGCTTTTACACACCTGCATATAAGCAGCACATGGACATACATCTGAGGGACAATCAGAAAGTAAGTTACACCCTCTCTATGAAACAAACACATATTTATAAGACAATTTTTTTTTTATTGAAGAAAACCTACATATTTTTATCTATTTTTCGACATAATCACCAAGTTTTTCTAAACATTTTTCATACCTTGTGACAAGTTTTACAATTCCACTCTCATAAAGATTTCGTCCAATTTCTTTCAACCATTTAAGGATCACTTCCTTCATCATCATTAGCAAAACACTCCCCTCCCAGGTCTCACTTGAGAGAACCAAACAGGTGGTAGTCGCAGGGTGCTACGTCAGGGCAGTAAGGCAGATGAGATCACACTTCCCACTTGAATTTTTACAGTTACTCCATTGTCACAAGAGCTGAATAAGGAGTAGTTGTAGTGAAGAAAAACGACCCCATCGCTCGATCTTTAATGGCTTTACGCAATTTTTTTAGTTTCACAGTAAGATTCAACATTGATTCTTGATCTTCAGGACATAAATTTACTGTAAACAACTTCCTCAGAATCGAAAAAGACCTTTAACCTTTCGAATATGTAGGGATGTTTTCACTTTTTTGGCTGCGGTGAATTTTTGTGTCTCCACTCATGTGATGATTGTTGTATGCTAAGGAGTATAATGAAGCACCCTACTCTCATCCCATGTAATGATGTTACAAAAACTGTGGACCAGTCCTGGATTAACATTGAAGAACAGAAAGAGTAGACGCAAAACATTGATGTTTGTGATCGTCAGTCAACAGATGTGGCACCATTGTGCACACATCTTACAGTAACCAAGCTGATCGTCAATAATCACAAACACACTACATAAGTGATGTTAATTTCACTCGCAGTCTCTCTAATTTTAATGTGCCAGTTACTCATGATCATTTCATTCACACGTTCCGCATTACCCATCATATCTACAGTTGAAGGATACCCAGAACACAGTTTCATTCACATTTGTTCTTCCGTTTCTAAACATTTGGCACCATTCTGTGATCATGGGGTGTGACATTGCATTCTCACCGTATACCTCAACAATTTGGCGATGAATTTCACAAAAATTGTAATTTTTTGCCCACAAAATCGGACTACTGAATGCACTTATATGCTGGATGAAACCTCTAGAGGACACGCCATATTGACAACAACACTACATATGTACTGAATGTCTCACAGAATTGCTGCTGGGGGAGTGTGAAGACAACAACACAACCGGTGCTGCCACCACAAGATATTAGTATATCTCTTTCAGTTCAAGAACATGGCAAGGATGTAACTTATATTTTGATCCACCTCTTGTACTTATTTTATAAAAATTAATTAATGGATGCACTCGCTCGCTCGCATGCACACGCGCGCGCGCGCGCGCGCGCGCGTGTGCGTACACACACACACACACCTGTACTAAAAAAATATATTATTAATAAGGAATGTATTGTAATATCTATAGTAATTAACAGATTAAAGCAATATAATAGTTGCAGTAATTCCCTACCCCCAAAAAAATAAAGATATTCACAGATATAAATCACATTAGATGAAACTATGTCTATTCAAAAATTAATTTATGACTATCTGCTGAAAGTTGTCACAGCAAAATTGCATATGCACAGTAATTATTAGAAATTCATCATCTTGTCATATACCTGCCAAATGTTGTCCTTTCTATTCAGTGCTGCTAAAGCTGCAATGATGAAATGTGAAAATTATAACCTTTACTTCTACCGATTGTGAGGCGTTTGCTGTAATTAAAATCCTTAAAAATCTAACAACACAGTTATTTCAAGGCCTGTCAACGACTGAATCATGATTATGGGTATCGATTTCATGAAGAAATTTTTTTAAGTGGCAAAGAAGCGAGAGATGGCAGAAATTTGGACAAAGGAACATAGATGTACATGATGAGGGAAAAGATTCAAGCAGGCATTATCAAAATAACGGTTATAATATTTTAAGACTGTATGAGAATTTTGCTAGAATCCGGGAACCACAAGAACATTAGAAATTTATAGTGAAATGCTGAAAAGTTTCCACAGTCAATTCAAAACAAACAGCACTTGATACTAAAAAATGTTCTTGATGTGGCATTTTGTGATGCTTCATTATACAGATTACACAACTTATGCATATATATATATAAAAATATATGTACACATGGGATATAATTCTATAATTTTTTTCAATTTAATTCAAAAAATATAATTCTACATTTGCTCCATATGTGCCTTTTTAATAGCCAATCAAAAGTTGATTTCAGAATATCCTTGCACAATAGAAACAGAATAAAAACAGCAATTTAAAAATCATATGGAAAGATTACACTCATGCTATAAAAAAGTAAATGATCAAAAAATGATATGTTCTCTTTGTGTAGTTGAATTTATTTCTGATTGTAAAAAAAGCTGCCTAAATTCTTTCAAAAAATTCTATATCCTTTCATTTTTTTTCTTTTAGACAGAACAGCACTTTTTTGTTTGTAACAGTTAGAAATGGGAATATAATTTTTTTTTATTAAAGAAATGTAAAGAAAAATATAACAATTCATTTTTTAAATAAATGATTAAATATAAAATTACTTGTTTGATTAAATTTAATTTTTTAAGTCAAGATTCTCAACAAACTAAAACAATAATCAACATTTTTAATATCAGTATAATAAGATCACAATTTTGAAAAATATTTTTTCAAAATATTTGGAAAATTTGGAGGCTAATGCATCAGGGTTTTTTAATGTTTAAAATATTTACTTAAATTGATTTTAAATAAATTAAAATCAAAATTAAATTTAGCAGCTCCCCATTAGGGGAGGATATTAAGTTATTTGAATGAATTTATTGTTTAAAAAAATATGTTTTGAGTGTTAAATATTTGAAACTGCAAAAGTTTTTTTTTTTTCATTTTGTGGGCTCACATACTCAAGGGGAAGCATTTGTGTAAAATTATTTTTTAAGAAAATAATCCCTAAGTGGTGATAATAAATTAAAAAATAACTTTTTAAAATTGTTTAAAATATAAACAAAGTTGTAATTTTCAAAGGGATGAAAATTTCTGATTAATTTTTTTTCAAAATAAAATTAAAACTTTGTAATTATTTATTTTTTCAAGAAATATTAAACAATAAGGGATAATCAAAAAAATTAGGATTTTTACATTTTAAATGCAATAGGTAACTTGCAAGATGGATTTATATTTAAAACAAACTTTTTTTAAATTTTGTTACCACAAGCCATTTGAAGTGGATGGACAAAATCTTTGTAGCGGTTTGAAGGCATATTGATGTAGAAAATATAAATTAAAAAAACTGCTATTTACTAACTCCTTTCCTGAAGTAAGATACAGCTAAAATAATATATATAGTCATTTTTTGGGGAGGAGGAAATATTAAATAAAACGTTTTAGTAATCTGTGATCTTGATAAAAAAACTTCAACTTTCATAAGAAAGTATTTTTGCAGAAGTACCTCAGTAAATATTTGAAATTTTATTTCAACCCAAATACCCTCGTACCTTTTACCAATTTTTGCAAAAATGTAATACTTTCTTTCCTTCCTAAAGATAGTACCCGTCTACTATGTTTGAAAACAATCAGTCAACAGGGTTCAGAGTCATAACACCAAATACAGGACTAACAAATGTATACCAAATACATATGTACATAAATTCTAACAAAAATACAATTTTTTTGAATTGGGAGTATCGGCATAAATTTTTTTTTTAGATTATTTACAATTTATTTAAATCTAGTTTTTCCGTTAAATTTTTTTAATGTCTCCTTAAGGGACAAAACTTAAGAAAAGACCAATTTTTTTTAGTTTTTTTTTTTACCAATCTATATACTTTCCCGTTACAGTTGTAGCTACTAAAGTAGCATATATCACTATAGCTGGGAAAGTAATAAATACAGTTAAGTATCGTTTATAGTGACATCGGATATAGTGACCAAAAACTTTTCTCTTGATTAGTTTGGTATGCTGTTAATACATAAATACATGTATATTGTTTATAATTACATCGGTTGTAGTGACATATCTGTTATTATGACTACTGCGATGCAATTTCATCGCTTATAATGACGGATGGAAGTGACTCGTCAATAATGTAGTATATCTACATTGTAGCTATGGAAATATTTTGATGGTTAAAATGAATCACCTTTTCCGTTTTACCTGCATATGTACTATAGTTCTTATTTTTCTTATCTTCTTCCTGTACCAGATGATTGTAAACTGAAGCGGCCACATTCGGTTGTTATTAATCTTTTGCCGTGAGCGTATCATATCGTTTGGGTACAGGATTTTATTTTACAAATCCTGTGTAATTAATTTAATAGCGATTTAATTATGACTTTTCGAAAAACATTCACGATAGGAAAAGGCGCATATTATCTGGCAGCTAGAGAATAGTGAAACTAATAAGAACATTCCCCAAGAATTAGGCATAGATCATTAGACAATACCGGTGAAATGGAAGAACCGTGAAAAAATTAAGAAAACATTTGAAGCAAATTTTACGCAATCAAAAAAATTACAGCCTAGTCAACATAATGATGTAGATCAAGTACTGTTAAAATGGTTTAAATACAAGAGGGCTACTGATATCCCTACTAGCAGCCCTACATTGCAAACTAAGGCGAACAATTTTTCTGAAAACTTCAGTAAACTACATGAAATAACTTCAGCTGGATACGACGGTTCCGTCAGCATCATGATATTGTGTCTGTCAGGGAGAATAAGCGGCGAGGCCGCAAGAGCTCCAACCGGTGTGTCAGAAAATGGCTAGGAACCATTGGCCAAAATTAAAAGAGGGCAATTCGGACGAAAAAGTCTATAATACAGATGAATCCAGTCTTTTTCTTTTTAAACTGACGCCACAAAGAAGCCTTTGGTTTATAGATGAAATATGTTTGGAGGGAAAATTATCAAAAGAAAAAGTAACGGTATTAATTGTTACAAATATGACTGGAACTGACAAAAAAACTTCTGCTTATAGGGAAAAGTGCTAAACCCCAATGTTTTAAAAGTTTAAAATTGCTGAAAAGTAACAAGAAAGCTTGGATGACAAGTGATATCTTTACATCTTGATTACAAAAATGGAGCCGTGAATTAAAGACTGAGAATGGCTAAATACTGCTGCTCATTGACACTGTCTGGCTCATCCACACGTTAAAAATCTTTCGTGTATAAAGTTACTGTTCTTACCACTGAAAACAACAGCAGTCTTATAGCCCTTAGATCAAGGTGCGATCAAATTAGTTAAAGTTCACTACACAAAACACCTAATTTTAAAAATGATACAGGTTTTAGATAAAAAAAAGAAGGAAACAGAAATAACTATTCCGGATGCTATAATTATGTTACAAAGATCATGGAATGAGGTTTCTTCACTGACTAAAAAATTACTTTCAACTTGCAGGATTTTTTCCACAGGCTGGCAAAGTTACTGATGTCACATGTAAAGAAGAATCTTTACCAGAATAGGGAAATAGTCTGCAAAACCAATAGTTGTCAAACGCATTGTTTTAAGATTATCAAGAAGTTGACAAAGATTTAGAAACACATGAAACTGTAACAGATGATGATGTAGTGGCTTCAGTAATAGCAGAAATAGATGCGAACGTAGATAATGACAATGATGAAGACATCAACCCACCAACTCTTCCAGAAGTTTTAGCGGTAATGAAAACTGTTTGCCGGTTTCTTAGTTTTACAGAAATTGCTAATGAAGAAACAAAGAGTGTTTGTTTTGATTTAGAAAAGAACCTTCAAAAACTGTATTACAACATGAAATGTTCAAAACAAAGCAAAATAACAAAATTTTTGCAGAAAAAGTAATTTTTTCAATTTTCTCTATCTTCTTTTACCCTACCGTATTTGTATTTATTATTGCATGTTTTTTTTTTTTTTTATATTATTTTATTACGGAAATAAATTATTTTGTATTAAAAAATCTGTGTAGATGACATATTAAAGTAGTACCGCTAAGCTACCTAAACACTGGTTATTGTGACTATTGGTTATAATGACCTAAAATCATCGGTCCTTATATGTCACTATAAACAATATTTACTATATATGTTATACTTATATATATATATATATATATATACGTATATATACATATATATATATATATATGTACATTTTTACTAATCAGATGTAATAAAATTTGCTCAGTGAAATGTAAAATGATTAACTAAAATGTAAATGAAAATGGAAAATTAGAAATGAACTCTACAAAAAAATATATTTCTAAAAAATGCAATGTTTTTCACAAGATCAACTATTATCCATGAACATTTGAATCATAAGGTTTTGAAATCATGAATATAGTGCTATTTTATAAATCTCTAATATATTCAATAGCGTACACTATGCATACAGTGCTGCTTCTGTACGATAAACAACACTTTCAATAAAGAAGTAAAAATCATGCTCCCAACGTTCCACATAAATATTTTTCCTTTCAACATTGTGCACCATAAAAACAGGATTATAACATTGTAGGCTGTGATTATTGTCATAAAGATTCTAATCATTAATGAATCATTTAAACGATGGCAACTCAATAATAACTGTAAAATAAGCCTAGTTCCTAAAAGAAAGTTAAATTAACAAGTTGTTCTAAATGTGATCTTTTTTCATTTAATTTTATTATTTTGCAATAAAGTTTATACTTTTTTAAACTTTATTTAAAAAAAAAAAATATATATATATATATATTAAAGTGAGATATGAATAATTTAATAATACAAATTAACAATTAAAACTTAAAGTGTCAGGCTAATAATTTGGGTATTTAATATTCAAGATGTTCAAATAATTGAAAATTTTAACTATTTGAAATAAGAATTAAAATAACCAAAAATAAAAATAAGAACACTTTGAATTCATGTTATACTCAGGTTTCAGGAATTCTTTGAATTCAGGTTTGAGATCAGGTTATACTGAAATTCAAGAAAATTTACGTTCATCCCATCACTAATTATTACCACACAAGCTAATCTCGTCATTAATGCTGTACTGACACACCTGACATTATGACTTCATACAATGTACTATTTCACACATATTATGGTCATATATAACCAACCTAATATTTATAATCATAAATATTCTTACAATGTAACTAAATTTAATTTGCATTTTGTTATATCAATATCATTTAACAAATTATTTTGTATTTTCTTTTCAGATAACCGATTGACTCTCTCTATTCTATTAAAATGAGCATTAATGATTAAAAAATTTTTGTACACACCACACTTATATCTTTATAAATATAACGTTAGTTTCAGTTTCACTGGTGTGACCGTAAAATATAATATAAATCCTACATAACATTGGCAAATTGTACTAAATCTAAAATAAACAAGGGAGGAAAATTTTTTTTTTCTTCATTTCACATAAAAGGTTTTTGGTAATGGCTGATTTATTAACTAAGAAAAGAAGTATAAATGAAAAATACCACCTCTTCTGACTATTTACAAATCAAAAGAGTGATCGTCCAAGGAACTGAGTGACAATATTAAATAGTAAACAGTAACGCTAACCTATTTTTCTCCAGTAACACTGTATATAAAAAAAAAATAAACTTAGCAGCCAATTTTACAACATGTTCATAATTAGAAACTAACTTTATCAGAATCACATCAATGTATTATTCTACAATTATTTCATTAAAGGATATCTTCGAAGCATAAGTAATTAGAAAAAGTGCTTTACAAAGTTGGAAATATGAACTAGAAAAGATTTTTTCCGATATATTATTGTATAGTATTATTATTGAACAATATATTCAAAAAAGTCCTGTTTACGACAAAGAACATCATTTTATGATATTGAAATGATTGTCAATCGTAACATATGAGAATAATAATGATATTTTCCCGTATAATTATGTAAAATATGAAAGAGCTGTAACTCCTGAACCTATCATGCATAGTTAATAAAGGATATATTAAAAATAATATTACATAGATAATTATTTATATGTAAACAGTGAAACATGATTAATTTGAAATTTTCACTTGTTTATTCCAATCAATTTAATAAGACTGTGTGCTTTCACTATGTATTTCACGTGACAAAACTATTAAGGTCATATCAGGTACCAAAAATAACATTAAAAAAAAAATCAATACAAATATTATTTACTTGTGAATATCCAATTAATTGAAAACCTCAAATATTAAGAACATGTATGAGATTTAAGTTCTCAAATATAATGCTGCCATATAATAAAATCTATCTAAAAAAAACAGTGGATTTTCTAAACTGAACAGAGAAGTGCAAAAACTATGCTACCAAAACATTTTTGAATAAAAGAAAATCAGAATTCTCATTTAAAGGAATTATCTTTAAAATATTCATGCTGAATTAACAGGTTATTCTGATCAACTCTGGTTTACAAAACTTCTGAATGTATTGGAAATTATTTTATGAAAAAACACCGTGCCTGATAGGAATTCAAATCCAGAATTTTCCAGATGTAAAGAGGAAATGCTATCATTTTATCACAGAGTCAATAAAATTCTTATTTATTATTAAACTTACTTATTTATCAAAAGCAGCCCAAAATTAATTTTCTCTAATATATATGTTTTTTTTCTGATTTTATTAACTTTATTGTAGTACGTCAAAGGTTCTCCATTATTCAAAATTTCCAGTATCCAATCTAGCTATTTCCTCCTGATTAGCTTTATTAGGAAAGTTTCTACAGCAGATTTAAAAAATTTTTCTGTTCAATAAGATGTACATAACAATATTAAAATATTAAAATAAATAAGCTAATATAACATAACTGTGTATTAATAAACTCTAAAAACAATACAGATATAAAAATCACATAATTCTAATACATTTTCAACTTACTTTGGTTACTCAAAGGTTACTTGATTTACTTTATCTCATATAAATAGGATTTCACTATTTGTCAGCTGCTTTAAATAAAATAATATAAATTATAAAATGGCAAGAAATACATAATAAAGTATCAGCGACATTTTATATACCTATGAAATTTTTCACAAATAATGTAACAAACTCAATTATGGTTCCAAATTGATAAAAATAATTTTTTAAAGTAAAATTCGTTACTTTTTGTTGTTATATTTTCAACTCTCTCCTGTAACTCATAATCCCCATTATAGAAATACAAAGTAAAGCCGCAAAACATTTTCATTGATTAAAGACATAATATAATATTATATCTTCTGTTAGAATGGTAACATATCATAAACCACATTTTATGGAGAATTTTATAAGTGCTATAATACCAAAACATCGAAGGATGTGCATTTAGGAAAGAACACCAACAATTAAATCCTCATTCAAAAACTGAAGTTCCTATAGATCAATTAAGTTAAAAAAAAAGTTGGGGATACAGATAAATTGTAAATTATTACAGCTAAATTATAATATTGGTATTTACTGCATTATTTATTTATCATTTACACAACAACAACAACAACAACAGACTTACACCCACTTATGGTTACTGATGGATGATAATAAATTTTTTTAGCCTGGAAAAATGCCATGCCTGACCAGGAATCGAACCTGGGACCTCCAGATGAAAAGTCAAGAACTACCATAGCAATAACATAGTAACTACACTACTTAAAATTACCACAAAAAAAAAAAATAAAATAAAATTTTCTTGCACTGGGCTATGTAAATGAGAATTGGTGAAAATAGGTAATCGTGATGTTACTTATAATATATACTATCAGCCTGTGCTTACCAAGGGAAAATTAGACTAGAAAAAAAATTGTAAGGATATCTCTTTAATTTTCTTATTAATTAGTATTAGTAGTAACCACTTGAAAAAAAAATTACCAAATACTCTTCAGTCAAACAGCACATTATTTGTGAACAACTTATAATGGAGAATTAAAACAAAAAAAATTATTTAAAAATAAATTATCACAAAATTTTACACTTATAAACGATAAATAATAACACTTATCAATCTTGCATAATAATTAGTGAACTAACTTAAAATTGAAAAATTATGAATTAAAATTTAACGGTTTAAATCACAAAAAGAATATATAACAATACTAAGTTTTAGCAAACAAAACAATTTTTTTTTAAGTAAAATTTGTTGAATACAACAGCGATTTAGAATTTTGAAAATTTAGTGTAATATCATGCATATTTTATTTCAATTTATAACATAAATATAATACAGAAGTACTAAGAATTTTTTTATTAAAAAGAATTGTATCGCATGTAATTTTACCGAACCAGAAATTGATTACTTCTTTGTTCAAAATATTATGACTTAATGCCTTCTATTTCTTTGGCATATTATAACCAGCTATAATTTTTTAGTACAGAATTAAATAGGTAAGTATTTTATAATACCTAAACAAATTTTTTAACAGTTCTTTTCTTTTCAATACGAATAATCCAATCTTATTTTGTGATAACATTTCATTTCTATTTCAGAGCACTGAAATATCTATAACAGTACATATTTTAAGAAATCTAAATAATATGTATAAAGTGTAAGTATTTAAACGATTTGATCGTGCAGTGACATCGTTAACTACACCTCAATAAATAAATTACACAAATATAACGTTTGCATTTAAATTGAATTAAAAGTAGATTCATATTAAATTAAATCGAATTCCTCTGGCATCACAGAACTGATGGCACTGAAAATGTTATGTTTATTATACTATTATCTGAATACAAGCTCTATATGATTGCAGTATGAAGGGGATGAGCAAGATAAAAAAGTATTGGACATACTATTATCAGTAGTAGTAATACTTATATTACATAAAATGTAGGTGATGTTTTGCTTAATATCGCATACAAAATACAATAGTACATTTAACTCAATTAGTTCGGTCAGTACCGATATAAAAACAATTCTAGTAAAACCTATCTAATACAATTTGGCTGTTATTGTAATGAACTGCAAACTTCCAACTCACCAGAGCTTGTAATTGACCATTATATTATTATATATCCTTAAGATTATGCACGAAGTTGTGAGGATATTATACTGAAAAATAAACTGTCTTAGAATTATACACTCAAATAAGAAAAAATAATAATAAAATAATATAAAATGTATATGATTTAAATCTAAAATTTCCCAAAGCTGCATAACTGAGTGCTCCAAAATGTTCAACTTTTCTATGAGTTACCATAACAATTTAGAACGTAAATAATAAATGAAATACAATCATTCTGTGGTACATCAAGTTCTGAATACTTCACCAAGAGTTCTGTATCTTCATCTGGCTGTAGGCATTTTACTTACTGACTTATTCGGCAAAATTTCGCACCAAAACAAGGCATAAAAAATATATTACAAAATTCAGATAGTTTTTGTTGTAAACAAACAGAATAAAAACCTTTCAAAATAGATCTAGTTTTTAACAGTCTAGGAAATTATTCTACGATAAGCTGAAAATATCCATTTTTATAAGCTAAAAGTTTCTCAAAATTGTTAAAAAAAAAATAAGGATGACCACCCAAAATTGATATCCACCCAGAGCTACTGATTAAAATGCTTAAAACCATTACACATACAAATTCCTAAAAAAAATATGCAAAAAATAAGGCTATAGTATATTTTTTATGGCGTGTTTTCATCTCGATGCGAAATTTCAGCCAATTAGGTTTATAAATAAAAATACACTACAAAAGTGTGTCTTTGTGTGAGAGTGGATCAGTCTACTTGATTATTATTAACTATAACACTAACATCGTTAAATAATCATCATACATTGAATAATTAATGTTACTACATATAAACACCTCTAACAAAAAAAATCACTGACTTACAAAAAACATTTGTATATAATATAGCTGAAAAAATGAGCAGATTAATTACACATTATTTAGTTACTCTCATCTTTCCGCATAACTCTATGGTAAATTTCCAGCAGGATCTGTGATATTTTGTAAACGTGGTACAGAATAATTTTCCGACACACGCTGTCCACCTGATTAAAAAAAATAATAAATAAAATCAGTAATCATTATATCTTATAAATTAAATTATCAAAAGATAATGAAACCAGATTGTGCAAACTTCTGACAAACAGCAGATTTGCAACAATGTGCAAGTAACTTTGTAAGTTAAGTTTAATGGGACACCAAAACCATATACTTTTTAATAATACAAACAAGTGGATTTTTAAAAGAAAACCAATTTTCAAGTTGTTTCTTAATTTGAGAATACATCAGAATTATAAATTATACAAAGTATTAAAATTAAAATTAAAAAAAAAAAAACAGGTAAAAAGATGCATCTTTTATTAAATATTACATTAAATCCAGCCTGATATAACCAAATGAGAAAAATAACGAAAGAATGTTTGAAATAAATAATTGTAACTAATTGTCATAAAAAAATTGTTTTTTTGGTCATTATAATTAGAAATTTAAATTTAAGTTTTAAAATTTAAAAACTTAAAAAAAAGATAATAGTCTGCCATATTTACAGGTTATAAATTCCAAGACCTACTGTGAGTATCTGAAACCATACAAATGATCTGGTCTGATTATAAAAATCTAAGTTGCAACCTACATAGAATAACTGAATAGCAGTGTATACAACAATATCCTACAATTAAAATTTGCACCATATAACAATAAAATTTGTAATTTAGTCGCAAACACTTTCAATGCAGGTTAATCTTCCAACATTAGAATTAAAATGGAATAGTATTCATTTTTTATCACAATAAACGGGCTGTAAAATATATATCAAAGAGTAGACACTGATTTGACCAAAATTTAACAGTGATACACTGTAAGTTGAAACTGAAGATGATAAGAAGCAAAGGGATGGGATAGAATAAATAAGAATAATATAATGCTAAAAACTGAAAAAAATAAATAAATACTAGGTAGAAAGGTATAGGTACCAAATAACATATAGGTTTTTTTTTTGGGGGGGGGGGGGTCGAAAAAAGCTTTCGTGTTATTTTCACCTGGAACAAAACTATTGAACAAAAAAAAGTTCTTAATATAAAAGATATTAATAAAATACGATTAAAACTAAGATGAAAACTACGATAAGATTAAAACTAAAACAATAAAAGAAAATAAAAGAAACAACCATTTTTAGGATAAAATATACAACGTGAATAACAAAATAAAATCAAAATTTACGGTTTGTTAACATTAAATAATTTTATGAAGTATATTGATACTTCTCAGAAGTAACAATCCCTGGTTCCAGTACATTCTTTGCCTAGGATGTGGTGAATATCCCCTGGTAATTTAAATTTACGTAAGGCCCCATAACATATGCAATCCACAAGGATGTGGTACACAGTCAAGCGGCACTCGTATCGTACGCATAGTGGTGTGTTTTCTGATGACATCAAATACCTGTGAATAGCTCAATCGGCAAACCACTTCCTCTTTGCAAATTTTTTAAAGAGGGTTCAAAAAAAGAATAAAAGGAAAATTAATAAAGGTGCAAAACAGCAAAGGGAAAATTGTTAGTGCAGACATATAGTGAAAAAAAAAGAAAATATAACCGGGAAGGTACATGCAGCATATGATAAAAACATTAGGGAAATGAAGTCAAAATATCGTATAATAGTATCAGAAGTGTGAATGGAAAACCCGTATTAAGAAGACAAAATCTAAGAGATAATAGGTGATAGGAGTATGTGACCAAAAAAAAGAAGAAAAATGATTAAATGTGGAGTTAGAAAAAGAAAATGATGACAATGTTAGAGAATATGCAACTGACAGAGTTTTAAAAGACTTACAACTATTATAAGGCAATAGAAATAGAGCTCATAGAAAGATGGAGTAAGTGCCTAAATGTAACCGAAAATTATGTTGAAAACTAGTGTTAATTTCATACAAATAATAATTTCTCTACATCCATTTGGCTGTTTAATTATTGAACAACTCTCGTATCTAAGACAATAAGAATTAGTTAATTTGGTAACAAGGGATGTATACAGTAAAACGAAGATTGGAATTTATAAAACAGGTAACTGAGGATCTAAAACATAGTAATAACATTAAGTTATTAACACAGAAGAAAAATAATGGAGAATATCCTTAAACCAGTAAGACGACTCATGAAACAAAAAGATAACCACAATATTCACCCCAATTTTTTTAACCGTGCAAATCATGCTGCAACTTTTACTTATCTATTTTACTCATTAACTCCTTTTTAACTATTAAATAACTGCATGATATTACTGTATGTAATGTTCATATTTAAAATTACTCGGTATATGGTTGACTATGATTTATAAACTTAATATTATTTATAAATATTAATATTTTGGAATTTTAGTGCAAATAAATAAGAAAAATGTTTTCTCATCTTTGTCAGGATTAGTTCGTTATTTTTCAACAGTATCTTATATATTAAAAAAATTGAACTGAAAACCAACCTTCAGTCCATCTGGGTATCCTACTGGATGGATCAGGCTGGTTTTATTTTATTCTGCTCAGAATGACCCACAGATATGTCCATCAAGCATTATCGGATCCAAAATTTGAGTCTCCTCTGAGATTTTCTCAAAAAATTCTCATTTATTCCTTAATTGAGGAACTTTCCAAGGATATTACTGACAGGAAAAATTTTTTTTTTTAAGGTCCATCAGTGCTTCATGACATATCTGTGGACCATTTTGAGCAAAATAAAAAAAATAATCAGCCCAATCTGTGCAGTACAACATCCGGATGGATTAGAACTAGGTATGAGTACATTTTTAACATGTGATAGGAAAGAAAAGAGAAAGACAAGGGAGTTTGGGGTGACGTGTTATAAATGGAGCAGGTTTCTTAGTCGATTTTTTAAATATATAATATTACTTGTAATAATAATATTGAGAAACAGGGCAGGCCCACTGCTTTTTAGCTGATTTTTTAAAATATATAACGTTACTTGGTAATACGAGGGTTATTTTTTTTTCAAGGTCCAATCGGTCACGAAATTAAAACCACAGTGAAAATAAAAGATTTTTTATTTGTAACAAGTACTTACATAGTTATGCTATTTCTCTACATATTCGCCACTCTGATTTAGACATTTGTCATAGCGTAGTACCAACTTTCCAATACCCTCGTCATAGAACGGAGCCGCCTGTGTTTTCGGCCATGCTTTTACACTGGTCTGCAGCTCGATGTCTGTGCCAAAATGTTGTCCTCCTAGCGTTTCATGTGAGCAAAAAGGTGAAAATCGGATGGAGCCAAGTCCGGGCTGTATGGCGGGTGATCAAACACTTCCCGACGAAAACGCTGCAGCAGCTTCTTCATTACAGCTGCAGTGTGCGGCCGAGATTGTATGGGGAAAGACAATGCCTGATGACAACATTCCTCTTCGCTTATTCTGAATTGCCCTTTGTAGAAGTTGAAGAGTCACACAGTATGAGGCTGCAGTGATGGTCGTGCCACGTTCTGTGAATTCCACCAAGAGAACTCCGTTCTGGTCCCAGAACACAGTATCCATACACTTTCTGTTGAAGGTTCGCTTGAAGTTGTTTGGTTTACTGGGAGAATGAGAATGCATCCACTGTTTGGATTGTTCTTTTTGTTTCTTCAGTTTCGAAACGGACCCGTGTCTCGTCCCCTGTGACAATTTTGTTCAAAAAATCTTCTCCTTCATTGTGGTAGCGCTGGAGAAATGTTAGGGAGGCATCCATTCTCATTGTTTTGTGATGGTCGGACAGCATCTTGGGAACCCACTTGCACACAGTTTGCGGTACTGAAGTCTCTCACTCACAATGGTGTAGAGAGCCGACCTTGAATTTTCAGGAAACGAATCACTCAATACAGAAATCGTGAACCGACAATTTTCTTTAATTGCCTCATCCACTCGCTCAACGAGATCATCGGTTGACAGTCGCTTCCTTTCCTGACCGCCTGCATCATGAACATCTGTACATCCTGCTTTAGAGTTCCTGCACCATTGTCGCACTTTGCTGTCACTCATTGAAGTTTTACCGTACACATTACTTATTCGTCGACGAATTTCAACTGCATTACACCCCTCAGCCTGAAGAAATCTAATTACCACACACGCTTCACACTTGGTGTGAGATGCTATTGTTGTAAACATGTATACGTGCTAGCTGCGTGTTCACAACTAAACGAAGTGACGCGATGTGATTGAAGGCCACACTAGATACAATGTGCAACACATATGCGCAAAGGTTCATCTGATTTTTGCATGGGTTTTTATTTTGCAACCGATCAGACCTTGGAAAAAAATAACCCTCGTAATAATAACACACTGTAGCAGCAAGGGGCCACCAGTACAAATAAATTTATCAAATAATAATAGCTTTACTACATGTTTTTTATTGTTTTGCACTTGATGTTTTTAATGTAATACACTTTTTACTTTCCCAACTAGATAGCACTATAGCAGAGCTATAGCTCTATAAGGGAAAGTATTATAATCGGGCCAATTTGGGCATTTGCGGTTTTCACCAAATCTTGATGTTTTGACATCTAAGGAACCCAAAAAACCAGATGAAAATTTTCAGAATATTAATGATCGTATGTACATGTGTGTTCGATATTGGCTTCTAAATCATCTTCAGAACTACTAGACTGTTTTTGACCAAACTTGATCAGGTTACTTCTATAAATGGGGCATTGATACCATTAAATTTTCAAATTAAAAGGTCAAGGGGGTGAGGCTGTAGAGCAAAGTCACCCTCAGTAACTTGAGATTTTACCTAATTAAGGTCATAATTTTCTTAGGTACTTTTGTTAACAAATAAAAAATAACAATATCTGCAACAAAAAAATTTTGTCTGCTATGTTGTGACATCATAGGTGAGCGATAGAATTAAATAAATGAATAATAATATGTGTAAAAATGTAATTTGGTCTGGCTGGGTTTCGAACTCGCCTGGTTGACTCAATACCTGATATGTTAAGCCTTGTGGCTAGACCAGTCTGCCAACCATACAAGCAAAATTTGTTTTATGCATTTTGTGAAATTGCATTACTTAATTTTAGTGCCAACCATCGCCGCTAGTACCGCCACACCTGCATGAATTAAATATGGTATGCACATATGCTTTAGTTTAGAATCATTGAATTAAATAAACGAAAAAAATATTATATTTAAATAAAATGATAAATATTTTTAATTAAGTTACAATGTGGGTAAGCCTTGCATCAAAAACAACTGTATTGTCAATTTTTTTAATTGAAATTTCCTCTAGTCTTACAAAACATGCGTTTTGAGTATTCCAAATGTTTCATCGTACACAATTATGCAAACTGTAATACTATGAAAAATACACACAATAAGCTGAATATAACTAACTATACCTTATTCAGCAGGTGTCCCAATAATTTATATTCTATTATTACTTTAAAAAATACTTATAAAAATTAAGAAATTGAAAAATGCATACCACTATTTGATAAACTAATATCATCATGCTGTATTGATGACAAAACATTTGTGGCACTATTAGGAGTTTTAGGTGGTATAGGTGGAGGAGGTTGCGGTGCAGTTGTTCTAGGTGATAGAGCAGGAGGTAACACCCACTCTTCATACCCTGATAAATTATTAAGCTGCTCAGAGTAAAATCCTGAATCTCTAGATAAAGTACTACTACCAGCCCCATCAATGACATCATCCTGCCAAACATAAAATAAATAATCAGTACAATAAAGCAATAATAATGATAGGAAAAGCGATAATAATGATTACAAACTTTTAAACAAACATACTTACTTAGCTTCATATTAGCGGTTCAGTGAATAGCGAATTTCATGGACTTCAGATACTCCACTGAGTGTAATACAAGCAATTATTTAGACTTAGAAAAAACAATAAATAAAATAAAAATTGATATTACAGAAACTTTAAAAAAGTAATATAATAATTAATAAAAAAGTTTAATCATTCAACTGAAACCAACATTTCACTACGCTTGTGCTAGGGTCCAGATGGCTAAGTACTAACCTCTGGACCAAAAGACTCATAGTTTGAGATCTGGCTTAACCAGGCGTCCTTTAAAAATGTGGCTCCTTTATAAGGTTCTTGGCCATCATTTTGTTGTTGGATTCTAATTAAGAAAGCAGCCTGTCATGGAGATCCATGAATGAAACAATTTGCTGTTAAACTAGGTATATATAAACAAGGGATGTAGCTGCCTTTCAGCCTGATTCAAGAAAGCTGCAACCTTCAGAATAGAACAGTAGAATAAGCTGTGTTTAACATTTAATTTCAATTATACAAATATAAATATGTACTTAAAAAAACATGTATTAACATAGAATTTAAAGAATATTAATCACTGTTTAAAAAATATCTACACATATACAGACACTTTTTGATAATTCTTCCGATGAAAGTTACATGCTGGACTCACAACAGTATTAAGCAACTTAGTATGAGACATCAGTCACTTCTAAATTTCTGTTCACAAGTCACCATCTTTGTTACTGGCACTGTCAACCAGAAACACAGGGAATCGATCTATGGCCATGTGCAAAACTAAAACCGGCCTTTTTGCTCTTTGATTCTAGTCAACAGACTCATCCAAGATCATATTATAACAAATTAAAATCTCGATATTCTTTTTGTACACCCGGTATTTAAAGATATAATAAAGTGAATTTTGAAGAAACACTATTTCATCTGTTGTAATTTATCTTACTTATAATCCCTTTCCAACCTCAGTCTTAAAGAGATTACCAATTATTACACTTCAATAAAAACTTATGCTGTAATGGCAATAATTAGCTGTTTATATATAAATGTGTTTTATCCTAATATTGAAATAGATAAGTTTTTCAAGACCAAATTACAATAGAAACTGTTATTGATTTAAATTCCTGAATTTTTATCCTTCTTACATAGAAATAAATGTCATATAATTTAGCAGTATTATGAAAAACAACGAATAAACCATATTTGCCATTAGGCATGGTGTTGTTACCAGTCGGTAGGAAAAGAGATTTAGATAGACAAATGAAAATATGAGTTCCAAAAACACGTAAAGAAGTTTAGAAATTTATTTATTTTATTTATCATAAGCATAAGAAATAATCTACACCCTCCCTTTTATATTGTGACAGTACTTCATAAAAAATTAATTAAAATGATTAATAGAAAATTATTTATTGAAGCAAAGCTTCTTAATGCAGGCTTCAGGATGGGAAATCAACTGAGAAAAAAAAGCATCACGCACTAATATCGATACTGGCACACGTGTTCAGTAAGCACTCTCTCTTTCTGACTCTTATACTTGGCTTATGCATACATGCGTATTCTCTCTTTTTATAATATATGTATTTCATTGTTAGTTCATATTTCTTATTAATAAAATTTTTTTTTTTTTTTGTCTTCGGTCATTTGACTGGTTTGACACAGCACTCCAAGATTCCCTACCTAGTGCTAGTCGTTTCATTTCTGTATACCCCCTACATCCTATATTCGTAACAATTTGTTTTACATATTTCAAACGTTGCCTGCCTGCACAATTTTTTCCTTCTACCTGTCCCTCCAATATTAAAGTGACTATTCCAGTATGCTTTAATATGTGACCTATAAGTCTGTCTCTTCTTTTAACTGTATTTTTCCAAATGCTTCCTTCTTCATCAATTTTCTGCACACCTCTTCATTTGTCACTTTATCCAACCATCTGATTTTTAAAACTCTCCTGTAGCACCACATTTCAAAAGCTTCTAATCTTTTCTTTTCAGGTACTCCAATAGTCCAAGTTTCACTTCCATATAAACCTACACTCCAAACATATACTTTCAAAAATCTTTTCCTGACGTTTAAATTAATTTTTGATGTAAACAAATTATATTTCTGACTGAAGGCTCGTTTCGCCTGAGCTATTCAGCATTTTATATCGCTCCTGCTTCGTCCATCTTTAGTAATTCTACTTCCCAAATAACAAATTCTTCTACCTCCATAATCTTTTCTCTTCCTATTTTTACATTCAGTGGTCCATCTTCATTATTTCTACTACATTTCATTACTTTCGTTTTGCTCTTGTTTATTTTCATTTTTACTTATAAAACATGTTATCATTTGTGTACACTGGGTATACATTATTTTGCAACTTTAATAATTCATATAATATTCCATAAGAAGCTTCACTTCTGTAATGTGTCCATGCACCATCGCACTTGTTTTATTTTTTTTTTTATTTATTATTTTTAATTATTAGTTTCATTATTTTTTATTTATTAATTAATAAATTAATTAAAATAAATGTTATATAACAATTTTATTTAAAAATTAAATCACAAAATTTTATTTTCTAAATATTATTAACAGAGCACTAACGATTTAAATGAAAAAGAAACAAACAATACCTTTCTAGATGGAAGTCTCTTTGGGGGTGCAGGAGGCACTTCTCCGCTGTTCCTTTTATCTGGAGCTACAAAACAGTAAAATAAAGATTAATTTCATGTGAAAAAAAGACAATGTTTTTTTCTAATCCATAAGTGAACTACAAAAAAATTCCTGTGCAACATATCACAAGTTGTGACATGGTGGTTGTTGATATTCCATCACAAAATAAATAATAGTTAGTACCTTTTCACAATCCTATCACAGGTCTTTTAATTAATCATAAAGTAACAATGTTAATAAATACCTAACCATTAAAAACAAAATTCAACCAAAACAATCATATATATTAATCATAAACAGTGAAAATGCTCACTACTTTGTAAGTTTTGTTTACCTAGTAAATTTTTTTAATATAGAATTATGTTTTCAGTTACTATAACCCTTACGATAAAAACAAAAAATGCCTACATAAAAATAAAATAGTAGCTTTAAATGATGATTAATATTATATTAAAAAAAAAATTTAATTATTAAATTAAAAACATTATACAAGGGACGTTCAATAATTCACAAGACAAACTGATGTAGAAAAAAAACGGTTCATTCAATGGCAATGAAACATTTTAAGGGTCAAGTTGGCAACATTGGAAACACATTTAATCAGCAATTTGATCATAATTAATCTAAACATAGCCTCTTTTGTTGATTTCAGAATGTCAGCTCCACTTGAAACCTGTACACCAGAAGAGAAACGTTCAGCGATATGGTTTTTGCTACCAGGTGTGAAACCAATGGAAATTTACTCAAGAATGTTGAAACAGTACGGTGAAAAGTGTTTAAATCGCAGTTAATGTGTATAAGTGGGTGGGACAGTTCAATTCAGGAAAAACAAGTGTGGCTGTGTGATCTCCCACTACTCTGGAAGACCAGTTGTAGTTTCGACTACCACGCTGCGAAATCGCATAAATGATCTTATTCGCGAAGACAGGTGAGCCAAATTTTCCAAACTCCTAGTTAGTGTAATATTAGTGTTGGAACCATTCATTCAATCATTCATGATGTGGTGAATTATCGCAAAATGTGTTGAAATGTTGAGTTGAAAAGTAGAGTAAGTTTCATTAACATTGAATAAATCGTTTTTCTTTACTTCAATTTGTCTCGTTAACTATTAAACGTCCCTTGTGTTAAAATTGTTCTTCATCTTATTAATTACCTTTTAAACTTACTTTCTGAATAACCTTGCAAATAACATTTTCTTAATTTCAATGATAACAATGTAGGTAATTTTGCAACCAAAAGAAGAAATGTAGGTACCAGTTCTCTGATTAATGATTATTTACATATTGTTTAAGAAATTAAATTACTGACAAATACAAATAAAAACATCATTCTTTAAATAGAAGAATATAAAAAAATAAATAATTATATGGCAAACACAAAATATTTCACCACATATAATAAGTAATCTTTATAATTAATATGACTCTTAAAATGTAAAAAACAAATAAAAATAAACAATTACCTCTAGGTGGCAGTGGTGGTGCTTCTTCAGGTTGATTGCAACAATCCAAAGGCGCTGGTGATGGTGTTTCACGATCACTTAACCTTTGTACTTGTTGCTGTGTTCTACTCAGTGACCGTTGGTGCCGTTTTAGACTTAAATCACCATTGCTATAAAAAAAATCATCTATGCAGTACATAATATCATAAAAATGTACTATATGATTTTTATTCAAAAACAATATTAAATCATCAAATGGTTTTCCCTTTTCTAGTACATTTCTAAAGAAGTGGAATAACTAATGTTACATAAAAGTGAGAAATAATTGATCTGACAAAGTACACCGATATAGTTATGATTTATATGTAATGAATTTTAACATAAACAATTAAACATTTTTTTATCAACTATGATTTTGAAACTGAATTTGGCAATTGTTAATATTTTGAAGACATAGTTCTAGGTTTTTAGACATACAAGGGTAAGTCAATTATTATTGACAATTTAGTTATATTTTTGTTTATGTTGGTAGTACTGTCAAGTTGCGTAGGTGATGCATGTGTGGTTTAAATGTTGTTATGTCTGATGCTGCTAGGTTAGTTCCATTATCGCTGCCCTGCTGTTAACCGTGGATGCTGCGATTTCTATTTGCACCAAAGAAGAGCAACGTTCAGTAATTCGTTTTTTGTGGTCGGAAGGTGTATCAGGGGCTGAAATTCAACGAAGACTTTCAGTACAGTATGTGTTGCGCAACGGAGTGTCTACAAATGGATTGAAATTTTCAAAAATGGTCGCACAAGTGTTACGCACGATGAAGGAGCCGGACGATCGTTTACCGCCACAAATGAGGAAAACATTGAGCGTGCACGTGACATGGTTTTCATAGACGTGTAACTATTGATGAAGCGGCACATCGTTTGCAAATAGTCACGGTTCTGCCTACAAATTCATTCACAACAGACTTGGGTTTCATAAAGTCCGTGCAAGACGGGTCCCAAAACAACTCACACAGTCGTATAAACAAACGCACTTGGACATCTGCCAAAAACATTTGAATCGCTATGGTAACGAACAGGACATCTTCTTAGACAGAATCATCACCGGTGATGAAACACAGATCCATCATTATGAGCCGGAGAGTAAACGGCAGAGAATGGAATGGAAACTGGAAACATCCAAATTCACCCTGCAAAAAAGTTCAAGACCCAACCGTCTGCAGGAAAACTGACGCTTACTGTTTTTTGGGACTCACAAGGCCCAGTACTGGAACAACATGAGGAAAGAGGCACGACAATAAACAGTGCGCGTTACAGTGAAATGCTTACTGCCAAGCTGAAGCCTGGAATTCGAAGCAAACGCCGAGGACTGCTGTCGAAAGGTTTTGTGTTTTTGCACGACAATCCCTGTCCACATACTGCTGCCCCACTGCTGAAACGCTCCAGAAACTCAACTTTGAAGTACTGGCTCGTCCTCTGTATAGTCCTGATCTTGTCCCTTCTGACAACCACTTGAATGGTCCACTCAAAGAAGCATTAAGGGGTCGTCGATTTACCTCAGGACGAAACAGTGAAAGAAGCAGTGCATTCCTGGCTCGCAGCTCAACTGAAAACCTTCTTTTATGAGGGCATCAGGAAGCTTGTGCAACTATGGAGCAAGTTTCCTATTTGTATAGCAATAAAATTTATTACTACATTGCAGATAATAATTGACTTACCCTCTTATTTCGTTACATTCACAGCCTCACTTTCTTTTATTTTGAAGCAAAAAATATTGGTAATGATTTATAAATAATAACTAAACTGAGATTTATTATTAGCACAAACTGTTATAATTAAATACTTATCTTAATTAACATATGAGTCTCTATATTTTTTATGTACAAGTACTGTGACTTACTATTCTATATTTTAATGTTCTTTATCACAAATTTTCTGCCTTTTCTTTAAATTTAAGAAAATTTGTTTTTTTTATTTTAGGCAAATATTATTAAATAATTTATAATTTTTATGAAAAATAATGAATCTTAAGTTCTAACTTCTCAGTTTTATTTATTCTTATGTAATCACAATTTCTTTAACAATATTTATTAACATCTCTGACAATTGAAAAACTTTTAGAAATATAATTTGGTAACATATAGTTTCTAACAAACAGCAGTGTAGTTTGAAAGTTTTCATTCAATAACTATTAAAAGGGCTGCAACATTAAGAAAGAAAAATAAGTTTGAAATGTTATTATTAACATCTTTTCCTAAGTGTTATAGTTTATGGTGTCTATTATATGGTAAAAAATTGCAGATTTTTGTGGATTTTTACTCTTTGCTGAAAATGAACGTTTATATCAGAGATGCGACTATGAGAGAGAAATTTGTTAATCTAAATATCTGCACAATGATAATGCAGTTGTGTCGTATAATGAAACAATATCTCTACAATATTTGATTCTTTTTTCTTTTTTTTTATGATCACAATCTTGTTTGTGAAAAGACAATGTGCATATAGTAATAACATTTTGCATCAAGTTCACCAAGTTATATTATGATGCTGATTAGAGCCAAACAAAAACTGAATGGTGACGAAGATATAACTGAAAGTATTAAAATTTTACTTATGTGGATGTGCCTCAATCTGGCACCTAAGAAAAAAAAATTTCTAAATCACATCAATACTGATTCAATCATTATAATTATCTATAGATAAAGCAAAAAACTTTTACATACCTTACACGAGAAACTTCACTCACAGATGATGTATAATTTGTTGAACGGGGTCTAAGAGGAATTGCTGGTGGAGGTGAAGGCTCTCGATTATCTAACGTTTCCAATATCTCCTGAAATAAAAAACCACCAGATGACAATGTTGGTAAAGTCAACAAGAAGATTACAGAAATGATTATCCATGCATGTAGTTTACTTTAATATAATTTTTTTTAACTTTTTTTTCAACTACTTTATTATTAATGAGCCAAACCATAGCTTTCTATTTGAAATAAAAGAGAATTTTACTTGTACATTCCTTAATTAACGCAAAATAATCTTTGTTTATAATTAATCTAAATGCTTTCATGTGTGTGTGATTAAAGAAGTAAATATATTTATATTGCTTAAAGAAAAGTAGTCAGAAATTCATCATAAAATTAAATACAATGTTTTTTATAAGTATATCAATAAAAATGAAACATCTTAAAAATTCTGCATGTATATTTTTTTTATGTAAAAATTCTCCATAAAAATTCCATTGAATATTATGGTAAATATATGTCATTAATATAACACAATTCTAATTCAAAATATTTTTCTACTTGAAAGCATTAAAATTAACATTTATTACCAACAAAAAATAAATAAAATTTGTTTTAATTCCTCGCCAATAAAAAATTAGAAAAAAAATGTTTTTTTTAAGTTTAATCATAGCTTGGATCACTATTTTTTTTAAAATTATTAATTATGTAAAACAACTTTTATAAGATATAATATCTGAAAATATTTTTCAGTTTAATTTCATCAAAAAACAAATTCTGAAATATCTGTTAATACAGTCTCCCATGTAAATGCAACCCATCTATGTCAGTAGGTATGTTTAAGTAAAAAAGACATTTGTAAGTTGTTAAATTAAATATTTTATTTTCAAACTTTCCAACACCTTGGGGAAATGCTGGAAATAGCCGCCATCTTCTTAAGTACCCTTTTCACTGTGTTTCTTGCAACTGTTTTCAGAGTTTGTGGGATGATATTTAAAACAGCTTGTTGTTCAATATTGATCTTCAGTTGTTCGTGGTGTGTTGCTGTAAGCTTTTTCTTTGATTTTATTCTAAAGAAAAGAATCTGGCACAGTCAAATCTAGAGATCTTGGTGGCCATAAACCACAATCAATAACGCGATCACCAAAGAATTCATTAACGAAATCAGAAGTTGAATGAGCATAGTGCGAGTTTCACCGTCATATTCGAACCAGTCATGTAGATCTCCCTCTTCCAAGAATGCAATGAATTGCAATAAAATATCTGATATTGTTCTGTAGTAATGGTGTACTCAAGGAGAAATGGACCAATAATTTTTTTTTTGTGATATCGCACAGCACATGCCCATCATTATGGCTGCTTACGTAGTCGTCCAGATAAAACGCCTCATTGTGAAAAAAGATTGAATCCATAACATGAACACCCTCACACAGGAATTGACAAAACTAATGACAATATTCTAGTCGT
Organism: Lycorma delicatula; assembly: GCF_047948215.1. Taxonomy (NCBI): domain Eukaryota; kingdom Metazoa; phylum Arthropoda; class Insecta; order Hemiptera; family Fulgoridae; genus Lycorma; species Lycorma delicatula. Next base: position 5,921,683 of record NC_134466.1, read on the forward strand.
TTTTCTTTGTCTGGATCAAGAAGTTGATGAACTGTTTGAATTCGATATGGTCATAAGTTTAATTTTTTTTTATGCCGGTTGATTTTGGCAATTAATTTCAGCTGACAACCATCTAATTGATTTTTTTGGCGAGGCAGTTAATCGGTCTTTGATTTCTGTGACTGTAAATATGAATCATGTAGATCGATATTTAGAAAATAAAATATATAACTTATTCTTGTTTTATATTATTAATATGCATTCTTTGATAAAAAAAAATTTTTCATCTCATTAATTAATACTATTTTTCTTGACAAAATAATGTGTAATTAATGCCCAAAGTCACACTAAACACCAAATGCCCAATAATAAACACCCTTGAACATATTTTATAAAATTCTTACCATCGGCTTACTATAGATATCATCTGATTCACACATAGCTATGTGGCCGTATCCAACGGTATTAGAATATTCTTCTGCATTAGAATTTGCAGTTGATGTTGAACTATTAATGGCAGTGGAATTTGAATGATGATGTACTATTTTTTGTTGCTGTTGCTGCTGCTGTTGTTCAATCGGTAACGGTGGCAGTGGAGAGCTAAAAATTAATATATAATCATGTTATCATTATTAACATAAAATTATTTTATGTTAAATAAAATAATATTAACAATTAATGAAATCCACCTTACCTACCAGCACATTCATATGAACTCAAGATTTTTTGGCTTATTTGAAAACCATCAAGGTTCTTAATCAGAAATAAAACAATACTTAATTACCATTCATTTCATCCTTGGTTACAAAAGATGGTCATTTTTAATTCATTGTTATATAAAGCCATAAAATAGTTAACTAATATGATTAAAATATGTTGGGAATGCAGTTGCTTTACTTTCAACAATCAATATTATAAACAACCATTTGGCTTGGCTATATATGGGTGAACCATTGTTGGCAATTTCTGTTGGCAGAGATGTATTTGCAGTTTTTAGAAGATACTTGTATCGATAAAATTCTGTGTCGATATAATACACTACTGTATAAACGTTACGTTGTCATAATTATATGTAATGAAAATGTTCAAAACGAATCAAATATAATAAATATTAAATGAATTTAATAAAATTGATAAGCACATAAAATTTACCACGGATAGAATAGAAAATGATAATTGTTTGAACCTTTTAGATATAAATACATAATAATAAAATAGATAAAAAAAATAATAAACCAGAAAATTCCAACTTTGCCAAACATATAATAGAACACGGTACATACAATCATAATAACTTCATGAAAATCTTAGATATTTCATACAAATATTATAATACTTCAATCTGGAAAAATATATATATTGTAATAATAAAAATTTAATTAATGAACAAAAATCTTTTAAAACGATATATTATTTAGTAACATACTAAAAATAAAGAAGTAATAATTTAATCTAATAACTATCTCTTTGATAACACGGTTTCGTTTGATTTCATTTTAATCCACCAGAGTATATGTATATTCCTTCAGCATTCTGGTAGGAGGTTCGAACTGTCATGTCTGTTTTATATTTTAACTGTGATCTTTTCAATTTTTAACTTTAATGCAGTAATTTTATCTCCTGATGATGGCTTTCAAGTAAGCCGAAAGATCTTGAGTTCATATCAATGTGCTGGTAAGATGGATTTTATTAATTATAAATATTATTTAACATATCAGCAGTACCATGTTCGAGAAATTAATAATTCAATAATAATAATACAAAAAAAAAAATTGAAAAAAAATCAGTGAAATAAAATTTATGTACTTTTTATTGTAATTCAAAAACTTTTAAAAATCAAAGGTTAGTAATTATTAATAAATTAATATTAAAAAAGTATATAAAATTAAAGAAAGTGTATAATGAAATGAATAAATATGTTAAAAAGGTTAAAAAAAAAAAATATATATATATATGAAGTTGGATTCAAATTGGTTGGCCTTCCCCTTGTAAGATCCAAATATTTCATTAATTAAAATTTTATTTGGCTATAACTCTGGAACCAGTGAAAATTGTTTTGTGAAACAAGCTTTCAATCAGAAATATAATTTGCTTACATCAAAAATTAATTTAAACGTCAGGAAAACATTTTTGAAAGTATATGTATGGAGCACAGCTTTATATGGAAGTGAAACTTGGACGATTGGAGTACCTGAGAAGAAAAGATCAGAAGCTTTTGAAATGTGGTGCTATAGGAGAATGTTCAAAATCAGATGGGTGTATAAAGTGACAAATGAAGAGATGTTGCGGCAAATTTATGAAGAAAGAAACATTTGGGGAAATATAGTTAAAAGAAGAGACAGACTTATAGGCCACATACTAAGGCATCCTGGAATAGTCGCTTTAATATTGGAAGGACAGGTAGAAGGAAAAAATTGTGTAGGCAGGCCACGTTTGGAATATGTAAAACAAATTGTTAGGGATGTAGGATGTAGCGGGTATACTGAAATGAAACGACTAGCACTAGATAGGGAATCTTGGAGAGCTGCATCAAACCAGTCAAATGACAAAAAAGACAAAAAAAAGCTTCTTACTGCACTGACCATTCTTTTGGTTATGAAAACATTCTCCTAAAAATTTATGTCTTTTTCTAAGTTTATATTTTCTGATTTTTTCTGCCTGTGGAAACCATGTTATGAAAAAAAAACACAAGGATTTATAAGTAACATTATTAATTAATTCATTATTCGATACTAACTGAACAATACTGTCAGCTGGTTTCTTTAAACTATGCCGTAAACGATCCAGTCGTTCTATCAGTCTTCTATGCAATGGTTGTACATCAGGTGGTGCCAACTGGCCGTGTACAACTAAACCACTTTCTAATAAATCAACCTAAAACAGAATAATAATAATAATAAAATTTATGCACTTAAAAAATAATTTATCAATAAAAGTTATAATAAAACTGATTAAAGCTTTCAAAATAAAAAAGCTTCTTCTAAATGAATTTATTACTAAATTTTCTACAACACATATACATTATGTGAATTATATCCGATAGAGAAATTGTATCAGTACATAGTATGACTATTAACCCTCATGTGCTAAGCAATATGAGATCGGCAGAAAATATGACTTGGTGATCGCAAATGTAAAAAATAATAAACAACCTCAAGAATAGGAATATGTTGGTTACACATGTTCTAAACTTAAAGCATGCAATTTATCTGCACATGGCTTACTCCAGTATACACTATAGTAGAGCTTAGAATTCTTATAAATTTCACAAGTTTTTACAAAATGAATTACATGAAAAATGTATACAAAAACATTGAAGGTAGAGTGATTCTCTAAAAGCAATTTTTTAAGTATTCTTGCATCATTAATTCAATTGTATTTATTCAATACACTTTTTTAACTTCTGAAAAAATTATCTACACATTATGTAGGTAAGCCATAAATGACAAATTAATATTTTTAAAATTATATAAAAGTACTTATAGTACAGAATTAATTACCTGTTCCAAGATAAGTGAATGTAACCTATGTATATGTGCAGTATACTGAGAATTATTTCTAATATAATCGGCAGTGAAAAATGCTTCTTGATATTTTGCGATTCCACCCATAACATTGGCGTCAATTGTACCCTAAAAAAAGAAATATATTGAACTAGAAATATATATTGAATAGCTATTCATGCAATTTTATAATACCCTAAAAGGAATATGTATATATATTTATATATGGGAACAAATATATAAGTTAATCACATTCATTTCCGGTTTATCAATAACACTATATTGTTTTTATGAAACACACGTGAAAAATCAGAAATCCTGAAAAAAGTAAATTAAAATAAATTAAGTGAAACAATATTAGAAATATGAAGGTAGAAAAAGTATAGAACAGGTCAACAGAAATAAGACTACATCATTAAAATTTAGAACATAATAAATACATTTCTTTAAAACAATAGAATAATTTAAATTATAAAAATTTCAATAAAAATGTTAGAACCTACGAGTTGTGTTATACATGAAGGAACGCTTGCTAAAAAAAAAACAATGCGGTCATTATGTCCTCATAAGGAATTTTCATTAGAATTCATTATTAAGTGAAAATCTAATTCAATAGCAGTACACAATTTTTGATACTAGATTTTTAATACAGAGTGGTGCAGAGAAACGGGAGATTTTGAATTTGATGTTGGTAGGCCTGTAAGTGTACCATAAGTGAGAGAAAGACATTAAACTGTAGAGAATGTGGATGCCATAAGGGCATTTTACCAACATGGTGACAGTGTGACAGCTGCACCAAGAGTGTTTCGGCCACACTAAGACATCCTGCCTCGTAGTCAAGTTCCTTCTTCACACGCAATCAAAACTTGGGTTCGTAACTTTGAAGAGATTGGCTCGGCTTTGAAAAAACCTAGTGAGCGTGTATTGTCTGTATGCAAGCCAGAAAACAATGCTGTGAAAGCTGTAGTGGTAAGGAGTCCTCGTAATTTGCTGTGGAAAATGGTCTCATCAATGGAGCTCTGACGTTAGTGTGCAATGAATACTCCATAACCTGAAATTTCATCCTTACAAGATTCAAACTGTCCAAGAACTAAAACCTAATGATTGTGTATTGCATCTGCAATTTCGTGAAGAACTGTTGTCTAAAATTAATGAGTATGCTAACTTTATTGAAAATCTTTGGATGTCAGATGAAGCCCATTTTCAGTTAAGTGGATACATGAATAAGCAGAACTTCCATTACTGGGCACAAACAAACCCTGCTCAGCTTCACCAGCAACCATTAAACATTGCTAAACTTACTGTATGGTGTGCAGTTTCATTTCATGGGGTGACAGGCCCTTACTTCTTTGAAGATGAAGGGGACTCTGCTGTCACTGTGATCAATGTTATGTTGACATTTTTTGCTCCTAGCAAAACTTCTATTTCAAATCTTGACCTTCAGCAAACATAGTTTCAACAGGACAAAGCCCCACACACACTGCCTGACGGTCTATGGTGGCAGTGAAAAACTTGTTTGGGGATTGCATAATTTCAAGGACTATTAACATCGCTTGGCCGCCCCAGTCTCCAGATCTTTCAGCCTACGACTTCTTTTTATGGGGACATCTGAAGAGCATTGTGTACCAAAATAGACCAAGAAACATTACCCGGCTCAAAACACAGATTGTAGAAGAAATCGCAACATCCCTGAGAACACACTGCACCGTGCTATGCACAATTTTCAGAATCGACTTACTGAAAATGTACACAAAAATGGTTAGCACTTAAGTGAAGTAATTTTTAAAAAGTAATGTACATTAAAATTTTCACTCTTTTGGAACACATTTTCAATACCCAACAAAAGGTTAGTAACTTTACTTCATTTTTCTAATTATTTAAAATTTCCTATTTCTTTGCGCTACGCTGCATATATATATATATATATTTCTCCAAACAGCTTTCCTGCTACCGCCGTGTCTGGGTGTATGTGTATAGACTAATTGAATTATTGCTACCGGCTTGACAGGCCTGACATAGCACCAGATGTAGTGCAGTGTACACATGTAAATGTACTAGTAAACATGTAATGTGGAATAGGCTCAGATCGACCACTGAGATGTGTGGTTAATTGAAAAATTTTTAATAACTGCTCAAAATCTTGATTAAGGAATAACAATAGTTTCAAGAAAGCCACACTGAAATCAGTCAACCATTAAAAAGTTACAAGTGCTAAGATAATAAAGAAAGCAGTTTTCATTAAAAAAAAAAAAAATACATCCAATGTTGTGGTCAGCTATCAGAGTTAAATGAGACTTAAAACTGGCTCAAGATGTTGCCATACAAGAAACTGTTAAGACCAAATTATACATTTGCCCCATTTTACACATAACATTCTATATCATTTTAAACTTGAAACCCACTGATAAACAGATGTGTCTGTTTCTTTTTTTTTTGTATGCAACAGAGCATATGTAATGAAAAGTAATTTGTTTCTATAAACCTGCAGCCTAATGTTTTTTTTCACACAAGTCAGTGCTGCAAGTTAATGCACATTTTCAGAATCTGTAACATGGCACTCTGTATTTTAATGTGTATGTAAAAAAATGGACCCTGTTTTTAAAACAGATAGATACATTAGACCCAGATAGACACATTAAACTCATAAATACTCTGATATTTACAAGCCTGTTCAAAAGTGTTTGACCTTATTGTTTTTCTTAGCTAACAGCTAGAATAAAGAGATGGGGCTTTGTGAAAAAATGCAGTTAACCTTTCTATTAAAAGCATAACATCTAACTATGATTCTGAAATAAGGATTCTAAACACATATTGAAAATTAGGAAAATTCTGCACGAGTATATTGAGTCACAATATTTTAAGATTAAAAGCGAAAGTTAGAACCAAATATACGAAACACTTTTTGGAACAGATCACATAGCTCACTATATAACTTATTTTTTTCTAAATTTTAATTAAAGCAATGTATTTTAAAAATACTATTTTTAAATTTACAACTCATAATAAAGAAAGCAATTTTGTGATTACTGGTACTTTTTTTAAATTATCTTTGGAATAAGATATTCAAACATTTTCAATTATATATTTAAAGATTACATATGTATTATTATAGCTTTGAAAAATATACTGAAAGAATTCAAAACAGTATTCTTGAAAAAAAAAAGCTAATATCTGAATAACAATGTGTTGGAGAGATGCAGATAAGTAAAATGCTAACCTTTTGTGAGGGAGGTTGATAAAGGCCAATCTGGATCACTTACATTTTAATGCTAATGGCTCCTTTGGGGGGGGGGGGGTTCTGGTGAAAAATGCTTTTGCATTATCATTACCCAGACACGATATATTTTTTTTGCAATAAAAAAAGATATATCACAGTATAAATCTAAATTAAAATAATAAAATTACCATTTATTTTATAGCAAATGGCATGAATAGCTGAAACAGACTACATTAATTTAAATTTTTGAATACAAACAGATGGCCTTAAGAAAGCATAAAACATAATAGCAACATTTCATTATCCCCTAAAATAGTTCACATGTTAGATCCTAGATGAAACTTGCGACATAATGCATAATAACAGGTACAATCCACAAGGATGTGGTGCACTGTTAGTTGGCAGTCGCAGCAAGCACAAAAGGATTCATCTGTTTCCACCTTCAGATATCCATGACTGAATGACTGACCCTAGTGTGCCCAATTTGCTAACGGCAGATAATAATCACCTCTCGACAGTTATTTCTGGGTGAGGAGCTCCCAATGAAAGTGTACTTAATTGGGTGAAGTTTGTTGTTCACGGTAGCATCCCATTCACATGAACTACCCTCTACAGGAAACAAACAAGATCATCAGAAGCAATGCAACTGGTAAAACTAGGCTCTAAACAAACCTCTTTTGCCTGAAATTCCTATATGGCTGGAGATACAGCAAAAGTTCACTGTTATATTATGTCTAGACATTTGCGAAATAACACACTAAATCTCACAAACAACTGAGTGTCTGGAGTACAGGTCCAGACACCCTGACACCCTGATGGCTCCTTGATACTATTCCCAGTAACCATTGTGATTTTGAGTTCTAACACAATATCCTAGCCTGGCAATCTGAGGATATAACAAAGTGCAGATTCATTCATTACATGAACAAGGGATGCGGCTATCTACAGCCTGAAATGAACAAAACTGCACTAAATATTTATAGACATCCAAAATATTATTCGGATGAAACATTCAATTAAATAACAATTAAAAAATCTTTCATAAATCAATACATAAAAAATAACTCGATGACAATGACATCATAATAAATAGAAAAAAATAAAAATAAAAATACCTGTAATCTCATACTAAGAGGATTTATGCTGCGTTTTGGATCTTGTGTGTATGTAGCAATCAATTGACTGAGATCAGTATTAACAGTCTGCATAGTTTCACAAGCAAACTGTACAGGAGGAACTTCTTCAACTTTAGACTGTACTACTTCAAACCATCTTAAAATACCAGGTAACGAATTAGAAGTAACAAGAACAGTACGCTCCAACCACATACTCTAAAGAAAAAGGAAAATTAATACGTTAATTAAACAAAATCATTCTTAAATATTTTGCAATAACAAAAATTTAAAAAAATTAAAATTAATAATTATACAAAAAAAAACAACTCTTTAGTAAATACATACTGTCATATAATAAAATAACTTAAATTATTTATTTCATTACTAATTTGATCTAAAAGTAACTCGTCTACTGACTATTTGGATATTAAATATAATGAGTGATTAAATAAATATATATATATATATAAAAGACTGCTTTAGAGAAATTTTGATCACAGCAATGGTCACAATACAGAAAATCAATAAAAAAAAATATGAAAAATAACAAAAAAGATAAAATAATGAACAAATGAAATAATAGTAAACTAAATAAATTCAATACAAAATAAAATAACTTGAAATTTATTATCTGGAATTATAAAAATATAATCATATAGTTTCAAAACTAGATACATCCAAAATTTTCAGTTATTACATTTCTGCATTTTCTAATAGTTTACCGTAGACCATAAACATGATATGGTTCAAAATCAGACAACTCCTTAATAAAATCACGTGTAACATTGTTGGTTTCTTCCAAAACCAGATACATCCATGCCTCCCACCAATTGACCTTGAGTTGAAAATGAGATCTGCGATTCAATTTATTAAAAACTCTAATGTCACTGAAAATCATTATTGTCAAAGTAAGATAATGGCCTGTTTTTATATACAGCCACAGCTGAAAATTAATAAAATGTGGTATATGTACAACGCCGACAATGATGAAGTGATGATGGTCAAAGAGAGTTTTTTCATCATATTTTTAGAATGCAGTTCAACATTGATTTTAGTAGGTCATGGGTTGACGAATATTTAACCTATATTTTTTAAAGGAAAAGATAAAGTGTCAGAAAAATATCATATTAAAACGACCTGTGATAGAAAAAGATATTCATCGGCTGAAATGCAAAGCCTTTTACAATCTATTGAAAGAAGAAAGGAAGAATCTTTTAACGATTTCTTTTGATTGCTAAAAAATGTCTTAATCTATGAATGAATTATAATAAAGGATCTAACAAAATAACTTCACCATTGTACCACTGCTTAACAAAACTTCAAATTCCAGAGTGTATTACAGAAATTCGCTTTGTTTGAGACAATAGCAGGGGCAAAACACAAACACAACCACGGTTGGAATGTTGTCTGTGTACTTTCTGAATTCTGCTCCCAAGAATGTGAAACAGTTGCTGCTAGTTTCACAGTAATTGGTCATTTGTTTCTGCCTGCAGACATTGTTTTTGGTTGCATTGAAAAAAGGATTAAAGCTAAGAATGTTATTATTAGCCCGGTGTACGATATTACTTTTTCTGAATCTGGAGCTGCAGTCTCATTAAAAAATAATATCAGA